>NC_089428.1:0-315792 GCF_013426205.1 Metarhizium brunneum
ACCCTAACCCTAACCCTAACCCTAACCCTAACCCTAACCCTAACCCTAACCCTAACCCTAACCCTAACCCTAACCCTAACCCTAACCCTAACCCTAACCCTAACCCTAACCCTAACCCTAACCCTAGAAAAGTAAATTATTTATATATTATAATATATTAAATATACTAATATAATTAATATTAAATTATAATTATTAGCTAAGGCTATTTTATAATAGTTTTAGCTATTATTATTATAAAGGTAAACCTTATATATTATAATATAAACCTATTAACTTTATACTTATAATTTACGCTAAGTTATACTAAAAACCTAAAATACTTATATATATAATATATTTACATGGTTTTGCTTATATTTTAAGTTAGTTTTATTTTTTTTTATTTAAGTTATTTACCTTTTTTACTATTAAAACCCTGCTATAATAATATAACTAATTATAAGTTATTACCCTTATATATATATATCTCTTATAAGCACTTACTAATATTTACTATAACTATTTATAAACTATTATATATAAAGTATATACTAATAATAATATAAGCTCTAAAGGTACCAAGCTACCTAACGCGCTATTAGCAATACCGCATTAAAAGTAAGACAATAATCTAGCTAAAGTAGAAAAAGTCTTGAACTTATAAGCCTAATATAAGTAAGTTACCTATTATAACCTTTAAGGGTTAAAAGCTAATAAAGCTTAAAAGGTAATATAATTAATATTAAATTAAAAGCTTTTTATAATAAAAAAAATAATTATTATAAAACTAAAAATCCTAATCTAATAAAAATTAAAAAAAATAATAAAGCTATTAAAAATATAAAAAAAAAAGCTTTTAAAAATATAAAGCTAAAATATAACTTTAAAAAAGCTATTATATTAGCTATAAAAAAGCCTAATAAAACTAATAATATTAAAAGTAAAACTACCTAATAAATTTATATTAGCGGTTTTACTTTTTTTAGAGAGATTATTATTTATATAATATTTATAACTTATATTTTATTATTATATATTATTAAATATACTTTAATAAACTTTATATTAATTTTTATAATAAACTTTACTTTTTATAGTTTTATAAGGCTATATAAATTTTTAATAAACCTTAGTATAGTTTATTAGTATATTAGTAATAGTTTATTGGCGTATTAGTAATAGTTTATCGGCGTATTAGTAATAGACTACTAGCCCTGGCACTAGGTTAATAAAAGGGATATATTAAGTTTAATATTAATTATTCTCTACTTTTTAAGGTATTATAAGCTACTATATCTATATAAAAGAAGTAGCAAAGCATTTATTCTTAGTACTATATAGTACCTAATACAGCATCTGGAATCAGTATCTAATATAAAGATATCGTCGTGTTATCGAAGTACAAAATCCTTCCAGATATATGGATATCTCATGCCTTCCCCGTCCATCAAACCGCATATATAGCATTCACCCATAAACTGGTAAGCATCTCCAACCTGCCGCAAGATATAGGCAACAAGTCCACCATGTAAGAGACAAATTTCGTCGTGCTTCTTTACGTCAAATCGAGCCAACCCTAAAAATCCCTTCCCCGAGATGAAAAGCCGTCTGCTATGAACCGCTATCCGGATAGTCGAATACATATTAAAAGATTCGTCAATATTATTTGGTTCATTCTGAAGTGGCCAGTCCGCCGAAAAGCCCCGGGACCAACGTCCTTCTAATTGTCCTACATCTGCTACAATAGTATGAAGAAAAGTATCATGTAATGACCCAGCTGATAAATTCGTGCCTCCGCGGTGATCCATAGCCCATCTATGCCAGGACTGCATTCTTGTTGATAGTGGCAAAGAAATAGACTCGGGGACAAGACACGAGACCCTGTCAAAGACACAGCCACGGACAATCAATGTATTCTCATTTTCAATCAATCTGACTGAAGGTGCAAAGGAAGTTGTGGCTTTATATAGCCTTGCGGATCGACTGTCTTCTGGTTCCTCGTGCTTAGCAAAGGAAGTAGTTTCCAGCATCACTGTCCAATCAGGCGTCCAGGAAGGTAAAGGTGTCGAAGGGATAATATTCTGGCCCATACTTCTAAACGATGACCAGGATTCGATGGTTTGAATATAATCCTGGCAATGCCCGAGAATATTTAAATTTTTTGCTGACCTGATAAAGGCGTAAACGAATTTCATGTATGCTATATTGACAGGAATTGTATAGTCAGGGTTTATGGTTTCTCTTTCTGTCCCCGTGGCTAATGCTGTAAATGCAAAGATTTTATCACGAGGATCTGATGCCTTGCATGTTCGGAAGCGGTCGAGGATATCTAGCATATTGGGCCGGTAGTTTGCCCGCGCTCGCTCGAGTTTTAGCTGGTCCAGTGCAAAGACCCTCTGCAAGTGCAACATATCTGGAGCGCTGTGATGTTGCAAGGACGTTTCCAAGACGTGATATCCCAGGCAGTTAACGGTTGCCACGAAAGCTGTGAAGTCTGTAGTCTCCCTGCCACACTTGACCAACGTCTCGTTGGCACATGTTGCCTCTTGAATAACCCAGGCCCGGCACCACCATGGCCGTTTAAGGAGTTTCGATATAGCTTGTAAAACTCTGTCATTCAAGTGCTGTGCTGCGGTGCGAAAGCCTTCTCTTGACTGCGAGGTCCTGGACGCCCAGCGGCGATCGATAGATTGAATTATTTGCATCGCACAGCTGCTGTTATCGGCCTCCTCCCCAAGCCATATAATGACGTTCTTTGATTTCATGTAAATTTCTGCCATTTGACGTACCTGCGAGGCTTTCTCGCTGCTGTCCTTTTGGTTTATGCATATTGCGTCTATCCAGATTGTAACAATGTCTTTGTCGTTTCGCAAATAACGCAAAGCAATCAAGACACTTTTGGTGACGGCGAAGGATAGACTGTTTAACCTAATAGCGGAATCCTCACTTGGGTCCCCCCAGGTATAAGAAAGACACGAATATATAGGGTCGTGGGTTAAGCAAGCTGTTTCAATGGTACATTCGATATCGCTTGACTCTTTACCGGGTAGGATGTGCAGAAGTCGGATTTCTGGCTGGTTTGGGTTTAAAGCCGTCTCATAAGTATAACGCAACCCCGCTATTTGCGCCATTTCAAGCTATTAGTGAATTATGTGCAAGGTACTCCGATCCTCAGAATTCCTAGACATCCGCTATTAGATGGAGAACAACGTTGATTTAGACGGCTTTCTGTTGACAAGACGTTGGACCTGTGACGTGACAAGGCGTTCGATTCCGTGAGCAACAACATGCCGTTAGCGGCAAAGAGCTTACTCGAAATCTGAATGTGAATGAGGAGATGCCTCTCTGCATAAATGACGGCTTAGTGCACGTGACGTTGCGCTGCAACATGATTACTCCTCGTAAGCAGGCTTCCCCGCTCTCAAGCTTTGTAGAAAGTCGTAAAGTGATAGTTACAAGCCGAGGGGCAACAGAAGTGTTGATGCCGCCAGATTGGTGGGGAGATGTATTGTCACAATATTCTTAACGTCATCAGAGGCTGGTATTCCGCCTTATTGCCGCCAAACCTATTCTACCCCTTCCGCACCCAGTTTCTATCTGCGTCTCTGTGGCCGATGACGGTGCATATCAGCCCTAGAAGTTACCATGGTAACTTGTTCTTATATTTTATCCATCTCTATCTTATTTAAGCTTATATTTATACTATAATCTTATTTCGCCTGCTTACTAGTGTATTTATCTATTATCTTAAACGAAATATTGCTCCTACCGTAAATAACTAGTATAACTATACTATTTTTATTAAACCCTAGAACCAGCTTTTTAAGCTATCTATTATAGTAAAGAGCAGGGTATACTTTATAAGCTAGCTTAACTAGTAAACGCTTCTTATCTAAGAACCTCTAGTATATACTAATAGCTTCTAAGTCAAGTAAAATAATACTAGCCGTAGTATCTTTTAAACTATACTTAAATGCTCTCTGGTAGACTTATTTTACGCCTAGACTTATTACTAGACTCGCGATTACTAGTAAGGTAACTAGTTCCTTTTTTATAATTACTTATAAAAGAGAGTTAGCGCTTTTGGTTTTAACTGTAATAACTATTATTTACTTTAGTTTAAGCTTATCCACCCCTTATATAATACTAGCAAATAACCCGCCTCCGCTAATACTATATATAATAGTATTAATTTTTAGTATAAATATAGCTAGGCTTATATTTCTATTATTAGTAGCTTTATTAACAGGATAGTACCTTTTTATAGCAGGTAATTAGCTTATAATTTTCTTAGTAATCCCTACATTCTTATCCCAGATCTACTATATATTAAAGAGCGGGATATAAATAGCTGCCTCTTCTTTTACTATTATATCCGCTATTAGGGTTTTTGCCAGATAATTATTTGCCTCTTACTATAAAGCACTCTCCTAAATAACCTTTATAGTACTAGCCTCTTATAACTTCCCTATTATATATAGTGTTATACTAAGCGGGACTATAATAATTGCCTTATAGCCTAGGGTAATTACGTTATAAATATAGGTAAAACTAGTATTACTACTAGATAAGCAGTAAAAGTATAGTTTTTTAGTAGTAGCGTAGGTATTAATAGCCTAGATAGCAGCTAGTTAGGAGATAAAATAATTACCTATACCGCGGGACTTAAATAATCCTAAAGGCTAGAGGTTTTTAAGTTTAAGAAAGACGTTGCTAAAAGCGTATTAGCGACGTGATTATCACGACTCACGGCTTACAAGTTATCGTGTGGAAAGCAGCGCTCTTACCATCCGGCGGCGGCGCTCAGAGTCGCCGATTTGATGAGCGGGGTTTTAATCTAAGGGATCTTGGACCGAGGTGTTGCCTTGACGGTCATGATGTAGCTTGCACCGGCAATACGACAATGTTAGGTGTTTTTGGTCGACGTTTTGTGCAAGTTGCTGACATGGCAGCTGGTATGGTTTGTTCGTTTCCAACAAGGTAGCCTCGGCACGCGATCACCTTACCCACGGTTGCCACGCACGGATAGAGTTTATTGTGGGGCCGTTTTCACGCCCTACGGTCGACAAGGCACGCACTTTCGGTGCGAACTCCTATTAGTTCACTCAGCGACGGAAATAGTCAAGATCTGATAGCCCCGACGCCTTTCTGAAATAACTGGATGAAGATTCAGATGCAAATCTACGGAACCTGCCCGCCCCTTCCCTTTTCCGACTTGCGTCTTCTAGTAATAAATCGCCCAATTACACTCATGAATGCCATTATCCAACCCCCGCATTGTAAGCACTTGTCTGATATGCTGCCGCAGCCATATTACAGAGAAATAACCATCACAGTACTACCATAAAAATCATCAGGGCCGGTTTTCTTGACTTGTGCGCTCAACCATGCAGCACCTTGTATCCAGCCAGTGAACTTAATACGCATGACTGATTGGGAGGAACAAGGCCTATTAGTTACCAGCAACTTGCTTGCGTGCTAGTCGGCCCTAGCACGCGTCACCCGGAATTGCATTCTGGCTGGGATTTGTACTGTCAGAAGGACTCCCGCTCTGCTGGGGTAATGGAGTATTGGCCTCATTTGGATCCCCAGTCTGAGTAGGAAGTGCATTGCCGTTGCCTGTTTCGGTTAGATCTTGTTGAGTCCCTATAGAGTCGTTCTTATTCTGACCAGAATTTGCGTCCCGCTAGGGTACTTGACTATTAGCCTCATTTAGATTCCCACTCTGAGCAGGAAGTTAATTATCGTTGCCTATTCCTTTTAGGTTTTGGGTGCCTGTAAAGTTGTTTATATTCCCTCTAGAATCTCCCCTCTGCTGCGGTACTAGACTATTAATCTTGTTAGGACTTCCACTTTATTTAGGGCGTGAAATATTATTGCCTGGCCCGTTTAGATTTTTCTGAGTCCTTGTAGGTTTATCTTTACTCCCAGGAGATATATTACCCCTAATAGGAATCTTATTTTATTTAGGGCGTGAATTATTACTGTCGCTCGTTCCCTTCGGGTTTAGAGTAACTATAGAGTTGTTTATATTCCCTCTAGAATCTCCCCTTTGCTGTGGTACTAGACTATTAACCTTGTTAGGACTTCTACTCTGTTTAGGGCGTGAAATATCGTCGCCTAGCCTGTTTAGATTTTTCCGAGTCCCTTTAGGTTCAGCATTACTCCCCTCCCGCTGGAGAGGTACGTCACCCCTATTAAGACTCCCAGTCTGTTTAGGGCGTGAAATATCTTTGCCTGACCCGTTTAGATTTTTCCGGGTCCCTGTAGGTTCAGGTCTATCCCCACCCCTCTGGAGAGCCGGGTTAGCCGTGGCTGGTTGTCTCAACCTCTGTGCTTCGGCAGGACGATCCTGATTTCTATTCTTGTCTTGTTTGGGGCTGCTGTTTTTCTTGGTATCACCAGGCTGTGTGGCTTGCCTAGCAGGCCTAGCAGGTTGTCCAGCAGGTTGTCCAACTGGTTTAGCAGGCGGATTAGCAGGTTGTCCATCCGATTTAGCAACTTGACTTTTTGCAGGTTGTCCCTCTGGTTTAGTAGGTGGTTTAGTAGGTTGTCCAGCCGATTTAGCAGGTTGACCTTTAGCAGCCCCTTTGGAACCACCCGTGGCCTGCATGGGTGGTGGTGCCAATCTCTTCCTCCCTCCGGCTCTCACGTTTGCCGCCGCCCTCTTGTCGCCGGCCGCTCGCTGTTCGTGTACATCGGCAAAGTCAGCTACGACATCTCCAATCTTCTGGCTGATATCCCGTGTGTGCGGTTCAAGACCACCCCTGCGCACAGTTGGCGCAGCTTGAATTCCATGAGCAGCCACGGCCACTGTTTTCCCAAGTCAGCCATGTACTTGATACACATACACAGATTGTAGCAGCACATACAAGACAGTATGGAGCTGAAGCGGACCATATTGACTATGTTTCTGTTGGGTAAATGGCACTTTGGAGACTTCAGATGACAAAATTGGGAGGGAAAGTGTGACATGAAAGATGAAATACTCGTTGACTTGAATACACGCCAACGATGGATTATATCTATATTATATATCTTTGCATTCTGGAAAGCGACTAGTATTCCAACGCAATATTCTATCTTCTAATGACTCGACATGTAACCTTTCTCTAAAGGCCTGTTATATATTCCTACGCCTACTATTGCGCTGCAACTGAGTCGCTCCCATGTTTCAATCCAGGGGCTCCAAGTTACACAAGTCGATAAGCTGTTATTAGAAATTCTGGGCATTATCAAGTGTAGTACTGGGTCTCACAAAAAATGTCGTGTGTTAATATACGCGCTCATACTTGACGGCCAAGGTTTCATTTAATCAACAGCCCCAAAATAGCATTCGTGCCATGTGACGGAGTGAAACGGGCCACAGAGCTGCTCAAGTTTCAAAGCTGGCAACAATGCACTCACTAAGCAAACCTGTGACTGTCTTTTGTAGCTGATCGGCCATGGCGATGCAATTTCCAGATTTGGCCTCGGTGTTGCAAGGCTGTTGAATGCTCCATGTATATTAACCGCATTGACTGCTGCAGTTATGCGATGGCTTGAATCTCGGTTCACTTCTTGTTTGGGGGGCTTTCATCTATCATGCGGGTCAAGATGAGGACACGATTTTGAACTGTCTATGTCCTTGCCAGCACAGGGTATATAACAAGTCATGGGCGCCTTCTTCTTCGCTAACCCCGAGATAGTGTATTCGGAGACAATTTTTGTTATATTGAATTGCATTATGCTTAAAAGCATGGCAGTAAACCTAGTATCCTAAGTTTAAGACCTATTAGGAGGTGGTTACAGCATTAAACGCCGTGACAGAGGCGGAACAGACAACCTACAGGCCTACTAGCCTACAAGCCTATTACAGGCCTTCTAGTCTAGCCGCAGTTTTTATTCTAAAAAGTGTACTTATACTAATCCTATTTAATTAATATTATTTATTATCCTTTTTTATATAAAATTTTTTACCTTAATATAATATAACTTTACTTATTAAAATTATTATTTTTTTTATTTTTTTTTAAAATTTATACTTTTTAATTTTACTTTTTATTAGAATTAACTTTTAATAATTAAAAAAAAAAGAGGAAATTTTTATTTTTTATTTTTAGTAACTATAATAATATTAAAAATAATCCGTCTAAATATTACTACAGCTCCGTATATACAGGCCAATACGTATTACTATCCGCTATAGTGCATTCGAAACGCTCCGGTGGCGCTAACTCTACCGAGGCATTCTGGGACCTCTTGAGCCAAGGTCTGGATGTTCACAAGGTTACTCTACCACTTCGGTGGGACGTCAACACGCACGTTGACCTGGCAGGGGGGCGCAAGAACACGGGAACGGTGCTGTATGGGTGCTGGCTTGAAGATGCGGGCCTGTTTGACGCGCGCTTCTTTAATATTTCGCCTCGAGAGGCACCGCAGATTGACCCCGCGCAGCGTCTTGCCATGATGACGGTCTACAAGGCGGTTGAGCGAGCTGGTATTATCGCAGATGCCACGCCGTCTACCCGTCGGGACTAAGTTGGCGTCTTTTATGGTATCACAGGAAATAACTAGGTTAAGACTAATAGTGCTTAAGATATTAATACATATCTAATTCCTAGAGGGAACCGGGTATTTATCCCTAGCTAAATTAACTACCTTTATAAGTTTAATAGACCTAGCTACGCTATTAATACAGCGTGCTCGTCGGCTATATCCGCCTTTCATATTGCCTGTAACTCTCTCTGGAGAGGGGATATTGATACGGCTATTACCGATGGAATAAATTTCATAACAAACCCAGATTACCACGCCGGCCTTGATCAAGGTCATTTTCTCTCGCGAACTAGAAATTATAAGACTTTTAACAATACGGCTAACAGGTACTGCCGTGGCGAAGGCGTCGGGACAGTTGTTTTTAAACGTCTTGATAACGCTATTACCGATAATAATCCTATTTTGGCACTGATCCTACACTCGTACACGAACCACTCGTCCAAATCCGAGTCCATCACCCGTCCACATGTCGGTGCGCAGCGCGCCATCTTTGGCAAGATCCTGAACGAAGGCATTGCGGACCCCTACTCCATCAGCTATGTCGAAATGCACGGGACGTAAGTGCTTTAGAAATCCTTGAAAACCTTTGTGTCTCCGTTTTTATTTCTGTTTTGTGTGAATCTTGTGGTTGACTCTCCTTTTTGCCTACTTCAGAGGTACACAAGCCGGTGATGCCACGGAAATGGCAAGTGTTCTACAGACTTTTGCGCCGCCGTTGTCGGAAGTTGCTCGCGGGCGGTCCAAGGATGAGGCTCTATATCTCGGCTCAGCGAAGGCAAACATCGGGCATGGCGGGGCATCATCAGGTTCATCGGCTCTCATCAAAGTGCTGCTGATGATGCAGCATAATGCCATCCCGCCATACTGCGGAATCAAGACAAAAATTAACCACAAGTTCCCGACAGACCTCAAAGAGCGCAACGTCAACATCGCCACTGACTTGACTCGGTGGGAGAGGAGCAGCGACCCGGCCAAGCCTAGGAGAGTACTCATCAACAACTTCAGCGCCGCAGGCGGCAACTCGGCAATGCTGATTGAAGATGCACCTATTCTTCCTCCCAGTACGGACATTGACCCTCGGAGTGTTCATCTAGTAGCCATCTCAGCTAGGAGCCCGGCGTCGCTACAGTCTAATCTCCGGTCCATGCATGGCTTCTTGAAGCAGAACGAGCAACATGTGCAACTAGGCCAACTCTCTTACACTACGACGGCTCGTCGAATGCATCATCGATATCGTGTCATGCTCGCCGGCGCCAATACCGACGAACTTTGCCGC
Source organism: Metarhizium brunneum (assembly GCF_013426205.1). Classification (NCBI taxonomy): domain Eukaryota; kingdom Fungi; phylum Ascomycota; class Sordariomycetes; order Hypocreales; family Clavicipitaceae; genus Metarhizium; species Metarhizium brunneum. Next base: position 9,797 of record NC_089428.1, read on the forward strand.
CAAATCGAGAGTGCGCTTTGAGAGGACGCGGGAGTGACTCGCCCAAAGAGCGGCCCCGACATCATCTTTACCTTCACGGGCCAGGGCGCCCAGTACCCAGGTATGGGCAAACAGCTCTTTAACAATTTCTCCGTCTGTCGCAAAGAAATGCTGCAGCTGGAGCGGATTGCCCACGCCCTTGGTTTCCCGCAGATGCTGCCCGTCATCGAGGCCGACGAGGGCCGCGATATCGGCGAGTTCTTGCCGGCTGCGGTCCAACTAGCCAGCATATGCATGCAAATTGCGCTATGCCGTCTATGGGCATCCTGGGGTATCGTCCCCGACGCAGTTGTCGGCCACAGCCTAGGGGAGTACGCTGCTCTTAATGCTGCCGGCGTGCTATCCGACGCCGACACCCTCTACCTCGTGGGTAAGAGGGCCGAGTTGCTCCAGGAGCGATGCACATGTGACACCCACGCCATGTTGGTTATCAGAGCATCAGTGGCGCAGATTGAGAGCGTCGAGGGTGATGTTACCAAACACAAGGTAGAGTTTGCGTGTATTAACTCCCCTGTTGAGACAGTGTTGGCTGGAACCAAAGACGCTATTACAGAGTCAGCAGCGATTTTGACAGGTGCGTCACTCAAGGCGACTCTTCTCAAGGTCCCGTATGCGTTCCATTCCGCGCAGTTGGACCCTATGCTGTCGGAGCTGGAGCAGGTCGCCAAGTACGTTAGATTTTCTAAGCCGACGGTGCCGGTGCTCTGCCCCGTAGATGGCAGTCTCGTCAAGGATGTCGGTGTCTTTGGCCCCCAGTACATGGTTCGTCACTCGCGTGAGCCTGTGAATATGCTTCAAGCACTTTCAGCAGCACGTAACAACAACGTCGTCACCGACCTGGCTGCCATGTTGGAGATTGGGCCGCACCCAGCCATAGGAGCCATGATCCGCGCTGTCTTGGGTTCGCATGTGCCCACACTCGCTTCATGCCAGCGTGGTCGGTCGACCTGGCACGTTCTTACTGCGTCCCTAAAGCATATGTACACAGCGGGAGCTGATATCCGTTGGCTAGAGTACCACCGTGACTTCAAAAGCTCGCACAAGGTCATCTCGTTGCCATTGTACAACTGGGACATGACAGACTACTGGATCCCCTATCTGCACGACTGGTCGCTGCGCAAAGGCGACCCTCCCCTTATCATCAACAGCGGTGGGGGCCCGAGACTCGACACCACGACTATTCACAGAGTTGTCCAAGAGACACCATGTTCCGCTGACCAGCTCCGCGTAGTTGTCGAGGCTGACATCCAACGCCCGGACCTGAGTCCGGTCGTTCAGGGGCACGAGGTCGATGGCATCCCGCTGTGCACTCCATCGGTCTACGCGGATATCTCCTTGACTCTAGGAACGTACCTTGTACAACGTTATCGCCCAAGCCAAGCTGGAAATCTCGTCGACGTGACCGATATGACCATTACCAAAGCCTTGATCTTGCGGGCTGGCCAAAAGCAGCAACTTCTCCAAGGGCACGCCCATGTTGATTGGTCAACCAATTCTGCCGTTGTGGTTTTCATGTCCTTTGACGTAAGTATATGTTATGTCCGGGGAGCTCATCTTCTTGTATAATCATGAGCGCTAACGACTTGCAAACTCACTCCAAGCTACTTCTGACAGCCAATACAGAACAAACAAAAACTACAGGAGCATTCCCGTTGCCCGCTGCGCTTCAAAGACGGACCACCTCTCCAGAAGTCACTACAAAAGGGCGTGTCTAGAGTAACACAGCGGCTACAAGCTCTCCGAGACGGTGTCGGCCACGGCACCACCGCCCGCTACAACCGGGCCATGGCCTATCGCGCCATCAGGCCGCTGGCTAGATTCCACCCAGACTACCGTGCCGTCGATGAGGCTATTCTCGACAGCGTCAAACTGGAGTGCTCTAGCCATCTCAACTTCACCACCTTGAAGAAGGGCGGCAAATTCCACACTCACCCGGCCGTCATTGATGCCCTGACACAGTCGTGCGGCTTCACCATGAACTGCAATGATAGCGCGGACCTAGACGAGGACATATATATGAACCATGGTTGGGGCTCGCTGCAGTTATTCGAAGACATCGATCTGCAAAAGTCTTACAGAACTTATACGCTCATGAAGGAAGGTATAGACAACATGTACCATGGAGATGTTGTAGTCTTGGATAACCATGACAAAGTCGTCGCATTCTTCGGGCAGATTACTGTTCGTTTACCCTGTTTTACCATTGTCTTTATCTCGTACGGACTCTAGCCAACTACAGTGGTAGATCCAACGCGTGCCACGCCGGGTATTGAAGGTAATACTGACCATTGAGAGTGGCGCCAAATCCCAGAGACAAGTTACGACAAGCCGGTCAGAAATCGCAACTATGAAGACTCCCACATCTGACCCGGCAAAGCCCATCATCCGGCATTCTAGCTCTGCTGCGGCTGTTCCGGATCCCGTCTCCGCAAAAGAAGATGCTGCTGCTCGTTCATCGCCTGCCTCTGGCGGATCGCAAACCCCGTCAGGTCTTGCGCGAGCACTTTCAATCATTGCTGAAGAAAGCGGGCTGGCTGTGACCGATCTGACAGACGGTACTGTCCTTGCCGACGCCGGTATCGACTCTCTGCTTGCCTTGACCATCTCGGCGCGCTTCAAAGAAGAATTAGACGTGGATCTGGACTTTAATGCCCTTTTCATTGAGTATCCCACCGTCGGTGAGCTCAAGACATTCGTCGGTAAAGTAACTTGTAGTACAGTCAGTTCTGCTGAAACATCGAACCCTACCTCCGGCGCAGCCGAATATGCGGATACCATCGTGTCGTCTTCCGCTTCTATGGCAGGAGGCAGCCTTGAGAAACATCAGGACGGCCCACTCGCTCAAAAAGTCGACGTCAACCGAGCTCTCCAAATAATTTCGGAGGAGGGCGGGGTAGCAATGGAAGATCTTACCAACGACACTGTCTTCTCCGATGCAGGTGTAGACTCTCTCCTCTCTCTGGTCATTACGAGTCGGTTCCGGGACGAGCTTGGGCTCGGCATCCAACTGGAGTCATTGCTGCTGGAGTGCCCAACTGTGGGCGAACTGAAGGCATACTTGCTCGGAGGAGACTCTGACACTACACAAGCTGCCACACAATCATCTTCTCCTTTTCTTGTAGCTGCTGCGTCTCTCCCTACGACGGATACCAAGGTGTCCGAGATTAGATCTGATCTACCGCCGAGGTCTCAAGAGGAAAGCAGTGCACTAACGGCTCGTCAAAATGCTGTCGATAGACTCGTTCGCAAGTATACGTCCGGATTCTCGGCACCGCAGTCAGTCCCTTCATCTTCGGCACCAACCGAAGAGGGTACAGTCGTTTTGGTGACTGGTGCGACAGGAAGCCTGGGATCTCACTTGGCGTACATGCTGGCTCAGCGAGCTGACCTAAAGAGAGTTGTCTGCCTCAACCGTGAGAATAGAGGTGATGCATACACGCGACAGGTCAAGACGATGAGAGAGAAGGGGATTCGATTCCCAGAGACGCTCAAACCGAAGCTTCTTGTCTTGCAAGCATATACGTCCAAGCCCATGCTAGGCCTAGAGAGAAATACCTACGGAAATCTAGTAGATTCTATTACCCATATCATCCATAACGCGTGGCCCATGAGTGGACAGCGAGCCCTGGACAGATTTGAGCCTCAGTTTCAAGTGATGCAGAATCTGATCCAGTTGTCATCCGACATTGCCAGCCGGCGTCTGTCCTCCTTCAAGGTCAGCTTCCAAATGGTGTCTTCAATAGGCGTTGTAGGTCTGTACGGCCTACAGGACAGCAAGGAGCACAAGGACAAGACGAAGCCGACGGTGGTGCCTGAAGCAAGGCTCGGCATCGACTCGGTACTTCCCAACGGTTACGGGGAGGCAAAATGGGGATGCGAGCGGATGCTCGACGAGACGCTGCGCAAGCACCCAGACAGATGTCGTTGCAGGGTCCAAGAGCCACGGCTACTGGAACCCGATGGAGCACATCAGCTTCTTGGTCAAATTGTCGCAGACAGTCAAGGCTCTGCCAAACCTCGGTGGAACGGTGCGCTGGACTCCGGCCGAGGATGTGGCTGGTACGCTGATCGACCTTGTCCTGTCAGATCAGAAACGCGACCCCCATCCGTTCTATCACATAGACCACCCTGTTGGTCAGCCCTGGGCTCATGTGAATGCAATTCTCGCTGACAAAAAATTAATCTGAAAAACCCTGACCCTTTTATCCTACTCCCACCTAAATTTTCAGGGTATTCGGGATGAATACCCTCCTAATAGTACCTAGGCACAAGAGCTCGTGATATAACTGAACAAGTATATATTCTCTAAGAGGGCTAGTAGAAGTGAAAAGCTTAATCCTAATACGAGAGGAAAAGAGCTAGCTAGAAGAAGGCAGCGTAATAATAATAATATATTGCCTTTATACTAAACCAGACATAACTGTGTAGGCCCAAACAGTATCCCTTAAAGCCAAGGATCTGTTATCCGCGTATGTAAACCGTCTAGTTTAAATAAACTCCCAGGTACCATCAACGCGGCCAGGTTCATGGCTGCCAACAAGTGCCGTAAAAGCAGCGGGAGACAAGTCCAAAGAGCTGGAACTGCAGTCTTGGCAACTATCAACAATCGTAACCTCGGCAGACTTGTCCTCGTAATGGATGCGGAGCTTGCGGCCGCATAGTGTAGTACTAGGACCAAATCTGTCCTTGCTTATAGCAGCAACCATCTCGGTGTTGTCATGGGTCTCGCCGCAGGCAACAAGGCCGATATCATAGTGAGTAAATTGGCCGCTAATAGTTTGGGCTTTAGCGGTAAGAGTAAGGGCCAGGATAGCGGCGACAGCTGTAGTAATAGAATACATTGTGCGAAGGACTTGGGCTTGGATTCTTGAGAGGGAACTTGGTATAAATATATAAGTAGATAAGGATATTGTGAAGCGTTAGAGAAGATGCTGGGTCCTTTTATATACGGGTATACAGGTTTTTTGCTCCCCTAATAAATGCAATGCCAAGCTTGTAATACCTGATGCATTTCTCGGCAATAGCTTCTTAGTAGATACAATAAATACAATCGTTGTCTGGTGCAATATTGGTCGGAATCCTGCAACGCCGGTTATTACTTGTGGTTGTGTTATGTTACACGGAAAAGGCCCAACAGATCGTGAAGCCCAACAAAAGGGCTTCACGCCGATATAAGACTTGTTAGTTACACAGCTAGAACACGTGCCTGGGCAAGAACCCTAGGCCTAGGCGTTCCTTTTATGTATATAAAGTAATTACTCTTCTCTTTTTTCCTCTTAGCAACTCAGGACCTTTGATATTCTACGAGATTATTATTGAATTGAGCCCCTTTTGCTCTAAGCCCTCTTTGTGAGCCCCTGTCACATGTTATGCGTTTAGTAGTATAGCATTTCGGCTTTATAAAATCTCCTGATTTTTGATACGTTCAAGCGGGGGTAAAGCTAAAGTGATCTAATTTGCCGGCCTAATATGGAATTGCAATATTAAAAGTTACCTGTTATGTGGATAAAGTAATAGCTAGTGCTATGGGCTGCGCAACTACTTGCCGCACCCACTTTTAGCTTCCGGTTAACGGGAATAAAGATAAAGCCGAACTGTAATGTACATCCAACCGATCTCTCGCGCCTGCTTGCTAGCTATTACGAGTTTTAATGTACGCTAAGCTTTCCTCGCCAGCTTAGTATATAAGCGTATATTTAATAAAGGTTTAAATATTAACTACTTACTAGTAAGATTAATAGATTTGACTAGAAGGCTAGCATAAATAGTACTAATAAGCTTGCTAATTACTAATATCTCTATTACAGATCGTGTATTATTTCGACGCTAGCGCTTTAACCGGAGATAGCTTAAGTCCGGAATTATATATCCGACCAGCTGTTTTTCAGCCGAAGGCTGTGTATATATTAGTTCTTAAGTTTTTCCCGAACAAGAGACCTGCGGCCCCCTGTATTCGTGGGTTGGCCAATCTGCCGCCAGCGCCGATGTGCATGTTTGATAAGCTACTCAAACGACACGTTACTAATCTACCTGTATACTTTACATGGGAATACAACTTCTTCCCATCCAAGTTTCTAAGCATAAAAAAAGTGCGACACCTACTTATATTGTCTGATATAGGGCTAAGCCATGCTTGCCAAGCGCGCTCTAAGCTTATACAAATTTAGTCTATGTGCGCATGAAATTGTCATATTATGAGACTTATTATTGGGACCCACAGTCACGTGCCAGGCACTACAAAGCTTACTGCTACGCCTGTGCACTTTAGCTACTTTTTCTCTCCTTGACACACACACAAAAGTCTCTCTTTATTAGCTTTATTATAATACATGCTTGTTATTTGCACCCTCGAGCTCTTATAACTTCGCTCGTAGACCCCTCCCGTGGTCCCTTACACTTATTGCTAACTAACCGACAGCTTAGTATGCGTTTTCTTTCATGATATAGCGGAAACTCAAGGTATGTCTCGGAAAAGTATTCCGACTACTATTGCCGTTACCATCCAGGTGGTGTACTAGGCCGGGCCTGGTACGGCCGGCCTGCACTCTGGCCTTTGGCACCTGGCCTACCGACCCGGAATCATCTATAAGCCCGAAATGCCGGATGCTAAACGTCGGCATTACATCCGCGGGTTTTCCAAATTAACCAATTCGCATTGGAAATTATGCATTCCAGTGTGTAATTATCAAATTAACCGCCTTGGCGTTATGCGGGAGCACGATAAAGAAGGTTACAAACCTGGCCAAATAAAGAATTCCGCATTTAGATATTTAGATACAACTCTTTCTCTTAGAAGCGCAAGGCTTCTAATTAGGTGATAATTATTACAGGTATAAGCGGCTACGCGCTGGTAATTATAATCTTATTCTTGCTTATTATTTAATCTATCTAGCTATAAATAACACACGCTTAAGTTAGTGTTAAGGCCTCTTTACGTGAGTTCTGTTTTAGCTACTGTTTAAAGCTGTCCCCTGGCTGCTGGCTCCGCCGCCCAAGACGGCGGTGGAAGCAACACTTTCACATCAAGCAGTCATGATTTCGATGTTGCTTGTAGCGTCCTACCTACCAGGCGATTTCATTGCAAGGATCCAGGTTGACAGAACATCCTTGGACACCCGTACGAGCTATTGCCACTAAGTTCTCACTAGCATAGATTAAATTGAACAGCGACGAAGTCCTTGTATTGAGACTATCTAGGGAGGGAAAACAGGCCCTTTTTATAGATATTATAGGTTATCTAGCAGGTTACCTAGAAAGTCATCTATTGAGGGATTTTGCTATTGAAGGCCCGGCTTTAATAGGGTTGTAGCGCGAGCTTTTAGAGACTTTTAGTGGCTTCATTTCGGCAATACCGAATAATAGCAGCTTTCTTCCATTAAAAGAGGCCTGTGGCGTTGGTAGCAGGCTTTTTGGCGTTGACACCATGCATAAACCTCCCAATCACAAGGGACAGAAGTCTGATCTAGTCAGTAGATCAGGCTGTCTTGCCTCTACTCAAGAACGTAGAGTCTTTAAATGCTGTCGTAGAGAAGCAAGTGCTTTGACTAGACTCTTTAGAACATGAGGCCGGGGAGGCTGGGTTACGTGTGACGCGTGTAAAGATATTAGTAGATAGTTGTTGTGAGCAAGTGTCTAGTCTCGTGAATATCGCGACGGGGTTACAGGTAAGCTCAGAGATATAGTTTGCTGGGCTTGTGTCCTAACTTCAAACCCTCAGGGTCAATATTGCTTCTGTGAAGGAACAGGAGGATTTAGGGAATAAACAAAGTGACGGTACTTAGGAGAGGAAGTCCTGGAGTAGAAGCAGCCATCGCAGCAAAAGTAGTAGAGTATATAGTCGGTTTTTTTTAGTAGTTAGATGAGATAGAGTTGTGAATAGCATCGTTATTTAATTTAGTTAGTAAATGGTCTTGTGACAAAGAAGGTATACTGTGACTTCCCCTGGCTACTAATAGAAACCTTGAAAAGAAGGACAGAGCTATAGATCCCGGCCCGTGCGGCCTGAGCACCAGCACCTCGAACAATCGCAGTGAGTAACGGTGTTGCAGAACGTGCAAAGTGACTTGACTGTCAATGAGTGTGGCCCTCCGTGTAAAGATAAGTGAATTCAGACCGTAGTTATCGCAGAGAATATGTGTGGCCCATAGTGTTTATGCACACTTGGCGCACAGAGGTATAAGTTATACTCTGACCATATAGGGGGGATGGGAAGGGTACTTTGAATAAAGTAAAAAAGTTGAAAAAGTTTGTGTGAAGAAACGAACGAAAATTAGTAGACAAAGGAGATACCGAGGGGCGAGGTACCCAGAGGGTGGGAACGAGCAGGGCGAGTGACATGAAGCCGTGGTAGAAGCCGCCCACTATGTTTGGTTAAGGCGGCCATACGGCCAACGGCCGGTATAAATGGAATTATTATTCAAGGAGGGATAGAAGTCGGCTCAGTCTTAACACGATTCATGAACGCTAGGGTTCTTTTTTGATGGTGTAACAAGCCGCATAACTCATGTGCTGGCTACCGAGTCGCGGCTTGAATACGAAATACAGCAGCGTGGTTTTTGTCGTTTCTACTTCGTGATTTTATTGCAGGTAGCTGGCCAGCCTCCCAACTTCTGATATCTATAATTTTATGACATCCAGAAATTACTCCAAGTTTGCTTGTTCAATTAAAACAGGCAGCCTTATCCGACAGTTGAGGCTCGTGGCCAATCGCGCTAAAGATCAATCCACAAACAGGTTATTGCGACGTCTGGGCGTGTACTCTGGAACGACTTCGGGACGTCGCTCCAGCGGGAGCCAGTCTTTCCATGCCCCCCTTAGATGTGCGTCTTGGAGTCAAGGATAAAACAAAATTGCGTTTGCATAAAATAGCAAATTATCTGTTCGCGTATGGCAATCGTGGAACTTATACTAGCCGGTTATAATACGGTCAACCCTGTGGAATAGAGATAAAATAGAACATTCTGAATTGAAGCGAAAGAGCATAGGCAACAGTGCTCGCCAAAACACTACATGCCTCAAAGCCGAGGAGTCTCTGTGAGCTGACGTGTATTCAACAAAAGGTAGGTAACGTTACAGCAATAGATTGAGGTGGTTGCCTCAAATAGCCCCTGGGATTGTATACAAGGAAACCCTCATTCCTAATTTGTATAGGCGCTTCTCTACTCGTAGACACGTGTTCCATTCATGTATACAGATAATAAGTAGGTTATATCTTGGCAATTCCACGAACCCAGGTCTACCTTCCTGATTTGCTAGACTAGGCAATAGCTAATAGGGATTAAGACGACATAAAGCTAGCTGGGATATTACCAATTGCTTACAGAGTTTGAACACATAAACCGTCCTAATCTAATATTCTGGACTTGACTTGATACATTACGAAACGCACATAACTGCAACAAGAGCGCGAGCTATTGCGCGTGTTATGTTATGCAGGCTGGGATTTCAACACAGGACTTTATTTATAAAGCAGGTCCTAGATAAACCTTGTCCCCTCTTCTTCTTCTCCTTCCTAGTAAGGCATGTACCATCGTACCAAGAGGTGAATAGCGATAAAAGCTAGTTTGAAACATGCCACCTACTATATAAATTGCGACGGTGGATATCTGTGGAGATGCCAAGTCATAGATTGGGTTGCAATAGCTTACAGGCGATATGCCTTGATTAGGCAGTCGCACAACTATTCTTGGTACACTAAGAATAACGCCGATTACCCCGCATAAATGTGCCATGTATTCTTACACTCGATTCTTTGCTGTAGTATAGCAAAGTGCCATGCTGGCCGTAGGCTAAGGAACAGAGTAAATCCAAATAAGTATATAAATACCCTTATTTAGTCTGGCAGTTGACAGCAGCATTCTGCACTCAACTCACTTCCAATATAGCTTTACACTTTCAAAGCCTTCAACCCCTTCTCACCTTTGTGTTTCGTTTAATATGGAGCTTACCAACTTTCTTGCCTTACTGGCAGTTATCCTGCCCGTCGCCTACGGTGCACCAACGCAGGCGGCAAGCCTGCACCCCCAGATTTTGGAGGCCATGAAGCGCGACTTGGGACTGAACGCCGAGCAGGCCACTGCTCGTGTGGCGCGGGAGATCCATGCCACCGATGTTATCGAACAGCTGCGCAGCTCAGTAGCGTTCGCTGGTGCTTGGATTAACGCGGACGTGCTATACATCGGCATTACTGACCAAGCCTTGGCCGATGAGGTCACTGCTGCCGGCGCCACGCCGATTGTCATGACCAATAGCCTGTCCAAGCTGGAAAAGGCCAAGGAGGATCTTGATAAGATATTCATCGGCCGAGCCAACGCCCTGGAAACATCTTCGGACACTAGCTCTGGCATTGCATCGTATTTCGTTGATGTCGCCGCCAACAAGCTCGTTATAGAGGCTCTCGCCGACAGTCACGGCTATGCTGAGCAACTAGCCTCGCAGGTTGGGCTTACGACCGAATTCCAGGTGCGGACTGTTGAGACGATGCCGACTACCATGGCCACGGTCCAGGGTGGCGATGTCTATTATATTAATAGAAGCTCCCGCTGCTCTGTTGGTTTCGCAGTAACCACAGGTTTTGTGTCTGCTGGACACTGTGGAGGATCAGGAGCTTCAGCTACAACAAGTAGTGGTGAGGCCCTAGGAACCTTTTCGGGCTCCGTCTTCCCTGGCAGTGCCGACATGGCCTACGTCCGCACTGTAAGTGGAACAGTCCTTAGAGGCTACATCAACGGCTACGGTCAAGGGAGCTTTCCCGTCTCAGGAAGCTCCGAGGCTGCTGTTGGAGCTAGCATCTGCCGCTCCGGCTCAACCACTCAAGTCCACTGCGGCATAATTGGCGCCAAGGGCGCCACGGTTAACTACCCTCAAGGAGCTGTTTCGGGCCTCACTCGGACTAGCGTCTGCGCCGAGCCCGGCGACTCAGGCGGTTCTTTCTACTCCGGCTCCCAGGCGCAGGGTGTCACCTCGGGAGGCTCCGGCGACTGCAGCCGTGGAGGCACGACCTATTTCCAACCTGTTAATAGGATCCTCCAGACATATGGCCTTACCTTGGTCACGGCGTAGGTCGGTAGCTAGTTATCACAGAATCTCTAAAGTAGTTAGGGAAGTTAGTAAATACAAGGCTAGCTAGTAAGAAAGTTTATATATAAAGTGCTTTACTTATCTTGTGAAGTAATATATATATATATATAAGGCTACTGAAAATTCTATACGTCGTCTTGGTGGCATATTTGATGTTGTCTGGGTGTCTGGGCTTCAAAAATTACCCTTTTGGGAGCCCCTGTACATGGCGCTAGCCCAATTGAGTTTTGGCGATCAAAGGAATCAATTGATGGCTTCGTAGACTTTTGCCATCAAGCCGCACACCTACTTGGGTGGGACATTGTGGCTGTTGTGCCCAATCTTACATATTTCTCAGGGGCATTATGCTTCCTATACCGTCTATGCGCCAATAATGATAAACTGTCTGGTCCTCGTCGGCTACCATTCTCGTCAGTAATGTGGGATGAGATGCAGGATATTGTGCTGGCTTGCAATCCGGCAATCGAGGATCTCATCATGGCCTCGAGACACAAGGCAATGCGTCACATCGCCGCAAATTTTAGCCGGTACCAGTCGCAGCTGACAGCCAAGCTCCAGAGCGCCGCTTCGAAGGTCCCTGTCTCGTCGGATCTTTGGACATCTCCACATCGACACGGTGTTCTGGCGATCTGTGCAAGGTGGGTTGACGAGGATTACCAGCCCAGAGGAGCCCTTCTTGGTCTGCAGGAGATCAGGCACAGCCATTCTGGTGAACACCAATCTCGACTCCTCTTCGTAATCCTTGAACTGTATGGGGTCACAAAACAGCTCGGCTGTCACACAGGCGATAATGCCACGTCCAACGACACCGGTTTGTAACATTTGTTAATCCGGATAAAGCGGGATCTTAAGGTGTGGCTTGTGCTCGATACTACTCGTGCCGCATTCTCTTTATTATTCGTCCAACCTGCGCAATATCAACTGGGACCCGAAACGTCACCGCATCCGCGCCGCCTGACGCCGCCCGACACTTCTCAGCCAAAATAATCACTTCCTAAAAACCACAAACATCGCAAAGCAACAAGAGATATCAAGGGTCCAGCATGTCTCAATATAGCAAAAGCAGCAGGCTCCTCGACCTTCCATGGGAACTCCGCCGCCCTATCATTGTCCAGGTGTTGCGGCGCGGACGTAAAAGTGAGCCTACCTTCAACCGAAAGCTTATCGAGAGCCGGGTGCGCTTGCGTAATTGTTTTGATGACGACTTTCCCAAGACGACAAATCTCTATGTTTAGAGACACAAGAATCGATATCTGCACGGTAATGCCTTGCGAACTACTAACCGCCAACTTCGCTACGAAACCAATTTATTGATTGAGGAAGAAATCAAGTCGGGCAATATTGAAATTCCATTTGTTTTGGATGTTATGATTGTTAAAGACGTTGGCGTCTTTCCTACCTGGATGAGCTTCCCTTATCGACCGGAGCATCTCAAGATGCTAACCATTAATCTACGTATTGTTCGGCCGGGAACGAGCGTTGTACCAGATGAGTGGATCAAAGTGGCCAGATATGAAGAAAAGGAATATTCTCGCCGGGACAATTCTCCCGCCAATTGGAATATCATTATGGCTGTTGCCCTGTATGCTTTCGGTTGCTTCTCAGTAAAGCCGGATTCCGCGCAACCTGCCGTCCAACACAACAGCCAGCCAGCTATCGCCGAAGACGCAACACCTGCTACGCAACAGGCTGCTAGCAATAAAGCGAATAATACTCGACCACCGAAACCAAACGCCAAAAAGCCCAAATTCCCTATACGGCCGAATCTTGCGCATCATCAGAGCATCGTTCCCAACGCATATCTTCTCCCATCTGCGTCCTATGTTACCGATAAACTGTTCATCGACTTCAAAGAACCCGAATACGATGTCAACAACAAACCTATTCCTCCAGGGGTAGACGATAGTCGCGAGAAAAATCCATTCTACAAAGAAGGCTATATCCAATTTGGCCGGGAAGTCTTCAAGGACTACAGCATTCAGTGGAAGGATAACGACGAAATCGAGGAGGACGAGCGTTTACTTTCGCGGGGCACTTTTGCTTGCTATCAGCTTGAGGAGAGACTATGTGGAATCCTCTGTGAAGTGGATTCGAGTCAGTCAAAGTACCTCGTCTACCTCAGAATGCTGGCACGCAGTGTTGGGGAGCTGAGATATTCCGGCTGTGAGAAACCGGAGATGCAATTGGTGGACAAGCATCCTTCCTTTTGGGCTGATATGAGCTATGCTTTGGACGACACAACTCTCGAGGGGGGATATACCGAGGCAAAAATTGAGCACGACTTAATTGAAGAGATGGATCACGGCTGTTCTGACGTTGTAGACAGCTTGCGTACTATCCAAATCAGAAGATCTCACGGCTGGGTCAAAGATGATGACTAGGATAAACGTGTATGTAGGATTTCAGTATAATTTCTCGTCCGGGTATAATGCAATAATACGCCAACTCTCAGGGCCCCAACCCACTGGCTTGTGGACTGCGTTGTAGAAAATTCGAATTTGCTTCTCAGTTTATGGTCCCGGCGTAGGAGAGCAGTAGTGGCTGCTGGGAAAGTTGGTGACTGTCGGCGCGACAGCCGCTCCCTATGCGCCGTTGGCACAATCTCTCACGCCGTAGCCAAAGTTGGCGTTCTTGCAGAGGCACGCAGAATCCAGCGATCGACAGCCTAGCTGCGAGTACTGGGCAATCATGTTGTTCATGCACGTTTGCTGGATCCCCTTGTTAGCAAGAGTCCCATCTCCCCGGGGGAACGGGGCCGCATATGCACTTACACCGCAGGGAGGAAGGTCGGAAGTGGCCGTAGGCGTAGGCGTAGGGGTTTGCGTCGGAGAGTTGGTGCCGGTCGCCATAAATGACGGACACCAGTACGAAGTCTCAAAGGAGATGACGGTACTCGCCCGGTCCTCGTTGCTGCAGGCGCCGTTGGCGCAGTCGCGGATGCCGTAGTTGAAGTTGGGCGCGCGGCACATGCAGGCCACGCCCTTGTCACCGCAGCCCAGCTCTCGGTGCTTGGCTAGCATGTTATTGATGCATGTTTGCTACGTATATGCCATCAGCATGGGAAGCTCGCGCTCCAGGGACAAGAGCAAATACTTACACCGCACTGCGGGAGATCGCTGACGGCGGTCGGGCCGGTCCAGCTCGGCTTCGCGGTGGGGGTTGTGGTAGTGGTAGTCGTCGCAGGCGTAGACTTGGGCGTTGAAACGGTCTTCGAGGACGTGCTACTTGAGGAAGTGGATGTCGACGTGGGCACGTTGGTGGCGATGATACCATCAAAAGCCGTCGCCTGCACTAGCCAATTCTCCGCGGTTCCCAGCGTCGTGTCAATCAGCGACGAGCCGCCGTCAGTATAGTATCGGGTCAAGGCCGCGTGCGTGCCAGGCGGCACCCAGGACGTGCACCACGCGCCCAGGCCAGGACGATCCTTGTTGCTGACGAGGCCGGGAGCGTAGAGGCCAAAGTCCCTGGCGGGCGTCAGCGGAGAGGTCCTTTACGTTGTCAAAAAAGACTACCAAGCATACTTGGGACAGCAGATGCGGTATGTCGAGTTGTAGTCAAACGACTCCCAGCGGTCCGGGCGAACCAGCTGCTCGTAGGGCGGTACACCAGACCAGGCCGGCCAATTTCATGGACAGAGGCATCATGATGTTTGCGCTGTAGTCAGGAAAAAGGAAACAACGTACTGGCCATGTTGCCAACGTCAGTTAACGTGGGAGGGCAAGACTATACGTAAACGGGCAAGGGGCGCCTTGAACGCGGACTGTAAGCGAGCACGGCAGGGCTCTCCTGTCCCTCTTCTTTGTCTACCGGGGTTCTATCTCTCTCTCTCTCTCTCTCTCTCTCTTCTGTGCTGCGTACGGGGAAATTTCTTTGCGGTTCGGCGTACAAACCAAGTTGAGTAAAGATGCACCCCTGGGGCGTGTCCAGCTCCTGCATTGGGAATTTGGGACCCCACCTGCAGCCTCGTCTAATCTTTCTTCACTCCGGGCCGCGCCACGTTTGAGCTTCCTGTTTAGGAAAGCACAAGGCTGGGCTACTCGTTAGCAGCTCCATGTACGTTGCCCGGAAATTAATCCTACTCTACTGTGTACTACGGCATTAGTATAAGCTGGTTCGTTCCTCGCAGCGCAGCTTTTATACAGCCTCGTATTTGTACAATGTAACCCATTCAATTTCCAGATTTGGAATTCATACATGTCCGGTACTTTTTCTTCTTGTACGTACTTAGGTATATACGTACAATATTACTAGCTGCGACGTGTAACTTTTAAGAACGAGAGGATGCTGGTTGCAAGACAACTCTTGAATGAACAAGGATAATCTACGTCCTACGTGCAAATTAAAAGTCCTTTTCACAAAGTATCAGAAAGTTACATAGCAGCGTATTTCAATAAATTCATTTTCTGATTTCTCATCCATGTAATCTGTCCAACTCTCCACCGTCGGTATCGTGCAAGACGAGCAGCCACGGTTGCAGATAGGTCACTTTCAACGGTAAGCCTTGCTGATTCAGCTACCTCTACATCTCAGAAGGGCGCTGCACCTGCCTGGCTTGCTGTGGCACTTTAGGAACTCGCCTTTTTGATTCCTGTGAAACGGAATCATCTCACTGTTGGCGCGGATAGTCTCCATGTGAATTGTGGCCTTCTTCTGCGGATCCGGGTCCCCTTGCCACTTGCCGTATGTGCCAGCCTTTTTCGTAGCCGCTTTTGTCTTGTCCTTGACGATGGAGGATTGACCGCCCTGCGCAAGGGTCTTGTCCATGTCGACCTCTTCCCAGATCTCCAAGTCTGGCGTGTTGGGCGGCCTGTTTGGGTGGAGGTCCTTCTCGGGGCGGGTGCCGTTGGGGAAGATGACGAGCCTGGGTGTCTTGATCTGCTTGTACGAGTTGGACGGTCCATACTTGAGCTCCTTATCGACCCAGTCGGACTTCCACCGTACCTGGTCGGCGTTTCGGTACATGTTTTCCACCTCGAGCGCGTTTGCCCTATCCTTGACCCACGACTCGATGAGACTGGCTTGGGGAGAACTGTTACACGGAAATGGCTGGTTACACAAGGGCTACGGTCACGGGATTAGGGCAGAAGGCTCTCACCGACTTCTTGTATAAATAGACGGCTTCGGTCCCTCAAGGCCTTAAGGAAAACCAAGGACCTTTGATACCAAAGACTGTTATTAGATGAATTGAGTAATTGCTCCAAGCTAGGCCCTTGTCACAAGAACCTTCCTTGGCCATGGTCCGGAGCTGCTCGGCGCGCGCGCTTATGAGCCTCTGCATTTTCGCCACGTCAAACAGCTCGCCATCGTTGAAGTCGGCCTCCGGAAAGTTGGAGTGGTCGATGATCTTGGAGGCGGCAAACTTGAAATTGTTGGTCCCCTTGATAGCGCGCTGGAGACGCATCTCGTCGAGAAGATCCGTCATCTTGTAGTTCAGAGTCAGGAACTTTTTCTTGACCTCGCTGCCTCCGTCTTCTGAACCAAATCTTCTGAAGTGACCGTTTGTTGTGCCAATGCCTACGAAGAACTCAGCCACAGAGACGGTGCTGGTGGGGAGGCCGCGGGCTTCCAGTTCCTTTGCAAAGGCCTTTGTAAAGGCGTCGTTGGTTGACCGGCGTTTACCCAGACGCTTGCCTGCCCAATATCAGCATGAATGCTTTTGTAGAGAGGCCGCATGCAGTACTTGCACCCTTCGCAGGTGGTCCAGCTGTTGGGGTCGTCGGGGAACAAGACTCTCTCCAACAAGTACACCTTGTACCAGCCCTCTCCCTCCCAAATGACGGCATCGGCTAGAGCCGCGACGGTGCCGACTAGCCACAGAAAAATGAAAACGCGCATTGTGGCGACGTTTTGCAACGGGGAGAGAATATGTCTTTAGAAGCAAGTAAATGACGGGCAACGAATGGCAGCAACGGCGAGGAGCTTTACGACGTTGGTAGAGGAAGCTGAACAATGTCAGGCTCTACGGAACCTGTACACAAGACGCGTCCCATGATCTTGGTGCTTTCTCGTTTTCCAAAACTTAGCCTCGGCATGCCTGTTCTACCCGCCCGCTGACCAAGACTGGGAGCAGGAAATGAAGCCTCCAACTGCTGACCTGGGCCATCCCCATACCCCGAACCTTACCAAGGCCACATCGTGCCGTGTTATCCGTGCACCAGTTTCTTTTTCTTGGTCAAACGAGCTCCGTAATCGAGAATGCGGAACAATCCTGCAGGTTGTAGAAGACGCGGAGAGCGCCACCTGCCAATGCCGTCGCGATGCTGCGCGCCCCATGTCTCCATGTCACAGTGATGGGAATGATGAGGTCTGGTTTTTGGGAGGCAGGTTTGAAAAGGGGGCTAGCCATAAACTCGGTCAAATTTGCAGGGAAATTGGGGGAGCAATTACCTTGTGACTGGAACGCGACCTTGAGCGAGAAAACAAGGGCTTTGTGTGACTCTCGCATGCTTCAAATGTTGTGCAACGGGCATGATTTCAATACTACTACTCCGTAGACCAGACCAAGACAAAGTCAGACCAAACCCTGCAGTCCGCTCTATGTGTTGCACAGGGTAGAAGGATGTCTGGTATAAATACATGAAATACTACGGCGTGCTTCTGGCGCAAGCTTCGGGCCGACGGTATAAGTTGCATTTATGAAACGAGGAGCAAGCCTTTGGAAGAAATCAAGTTGCCATGTGTGCGTAGCCTGCTTGTCCCTTGTTAGGTCTTTTCATCTTGTTGTTCTACGCTCATTGGCTTTTTTCCCTTTTCATTTCAATAGTTCTTTCATTCTTCACTCAATCTTGTCATTCACGAGCCAGAATGGTCGCAGTGTCGGGGATATGGCTCCTCTGCCTGTCTCTAGCCAGCCTTTCACAGACCACTGCCGCAACAGAGTCGAAGCATGGCACTTCGGCGTCGCGTTCCGATAGCTTCTTGTTCCAGTCTAGAGCTATTTACCCCAAAGGCGTAAAGCTCAACTCCACGTCGGAAGACGCCACGCTCGCGGAAGCTCTCAAGCTTGTTCAGGAAGCTTCCAAGCAGCAGGGCGACTACAACGCGCACCGCGTGGCCAACCCCAAGCGCAACGAGGAAATCTCCAAGGCCTCAGCTGCGCGCAGCAAGAGAACTGCCAACGCCGGGCCTCGGGCTCCGACGCTGACTCCTGCGCTGCGCAAGGCAGCGGCCATAATCGCCGAGCATCAGGCCAAGCAAAATGCCAACAAGACACAGCCAGAGTACCCCCAACCACGTCATCTCAAACCGCGTACTGGCAGCAGCAGCGGCAGCCTCGACGCCCGTGACTTGACGTCAAAGTACTGGTTGCAGGACATCAAGCACACTGGACTGGCGCCCATGGGGGCCAACAGCTCATGGCCCGTCTTTCGAGACGTGACCAACCCCATGTTTGCGGGCGGCGCCAAGGGAGACGGTGTTCACGACGACACGGATGCCATCAACGGTGAGTCCAAAAGCCACGATTCGTAGAGCCTAATTAACGTCTGGTCATGTATCAGCTGCCATCGCCTACGGCGGCAACTGCGGCGAGGGCTGCCTCTCCTCCTCGGTCAAGGGCACGCTTGTCTACTTCCCTCCCGGAAAGTACCTGATTTCCACTCCCATCAACACCATGTACTACTCGCAGCTCGTGGGCAACGCCAACGACGTCCCTACCATCGTCATCAGCAAGGACTTTGTCGGCCTGGGCGCCATCCAGAGCGACGTCTACATTCCCAACCAAAACGGCGACGAGTGGTACATTGAGCAGTCCAACTTTTACCGCCAGGTCCGCAACTTCAACGTCGACATTCGCTAGACCACGACTAAGAAGACGGCCGCCTTCCACTGGCAGGTGGCCCAGGCAACCTCCATGACCAACGTCTACATCTACACCAGCACGGATCCCGGCACCAACCAGATGGGCCTCTTTACGGAAAACGGCAGCGACGGCTTCATGTCGGACGTGTACATTAGCGGCGGCAAGTACGGTATTTGTACGTTGGCTATCACGTTGATAGTTATGGAAGCAGATTAAAGCGTGGAATTATCCTTAGATTAAAGCTATCTAGGGAAAGAAAATAAGCCTTTTTTATAAATATTAATTATTATTTAATTAATTACTTAAAAAGTTAATAATTAAGAAATTTAATTATTAAAAATTTAATTTTAATAAGGTTATAATATAAGCTTTTTAAAAGCTTTTAATAACTTTATTTTAATAATTATAATAAAGCTTTTTAAAACCTTTTAATAATATTAATAAATAGCTTTTTTTTTAAAAAAGGCTTTTAATATTAATATACTTTTATAATTTAATTTAAAAAACTATTAAAATTTAATAATTTTTAAGATAAACTAGATTTTAATTATTTTAGTTTTTTTTAATAATATTAATAATATTAATAAGTTTTAACTACTTAATAAAATGATTAAATTATTAGTTTATAAAAATTTTTATTAATTTATTTATTAAATTATTAGTATTTTAAATAAATTTAATATTAAAAGTTTTTTATTAATAAGCTTATTAAATTTAATTATTATAAATATTAATATAATAAAAAGTAGTTTTAAGCTTTAAAAAACTATTATTAATAAGCTAAATTATTTATAAATTATTATATTATATTATAAGTTTTTCTTAACTTAATTAAAAGCTTAATTATTAAAAAAGCTTATAAATTATAATAGTTTTTTTTATAATATATATAAAAGCTAATAATTTAGCTTTTATTAATAATATTATTATTATATTTTACTTACTAGTAATTTAGCTAATAAGTTTATTAAATAATTAAATTATTAAACTTTATAATAATTTTTAGGTTTATTAATTATTAATAAAAGTAATATTTAAAATTATTAAAAGCTTTAGGTTATTAAAGCTTTTAAGGCTATTAAATTCTATTATTAGGTATTATATTAAATATAAATACTTAATAATTTTTTTAATATTTGGTTAATTCGCTTTATAATTAAATAAAATTATATATATAATACTAGTATTATATAAACGTAAAATCTAAAATAATATTAGGCTATACTAGGCTAAAAATAATAAAAAACTAGAAAAGTAAACTATTTATATATTATAATATATTAAATATATTAGCGTAATTAGTATTATATTATAGCTTACTAGTTATAGCTACTTTATAATAGCCTTAGCTATTATTATATAGTTAAACCTTATATATTATTATATAAACCTACTAACTTTATAGCTATAACTTACACTAAGTTATACTAAAAACCTAAAATACCTATATACGCAGTATATCTGTAAGGTCTCTCCCGCATTCCGAGTTGATCTCTTCTGTAATAACAATATAAGCTCTAAAAATGCTAAGAAGCCTAATATAAGTAAATTGCCTATTATAACCTTTAGGGGTTAAAAGCTAATAAAGCTTAAAGGGTAATATAACTAATACTAGATTAAAAGCTTTTTATAATAAAAGAAATAGCTATTATAAAGCTAAAAATCCTAATCTAATAAAAATTAAGAAAAATAATAAGGCTATTAAGGACGTGGAAAAGAAGGCCTCTAGAAACGCGAAGCTAAAGCGCAGCTCCGAAAAGGCTGTTATACTGGCTATAAAATACTTAATAATTTAATTAATAATTTATTACTAAATTTCTAATAAATTAAAAAGAAATTTAGCTAATTTAGCTATTATTTTAGCTATATTTAGTTTTTTAATAATTATAATATAACTAATAAAGCTAATAATTTATTAATATTAATAAATTTAATTAGTAATTATATTACCTAAATTAAATTATAATTAATTTCTAGGTATTAGATTTTTTTAAAGCTATTTTACTTAAATATATTAAATTTTATAGCTAATTTTTTAATATATAAATTCTAATATAATTAAAGCTTTTTAATAAGCTTATTTTAAAGGACTTAAATATTTAGGAACTAATATAGCTAGCTAAGATTTTTTATATTATAAGTAAATTTAAGCTTTTAAATTAATTAATTAGCTATTTTTATAACTACTTAATAATATAAAAAAATAATATTATTATTATAAAAAAAAGCTATTAAAATTAAACTATTAAAAATATAAAGGTTTTTTAAATAAAACTTTAAGCTTAGCTACTTAAAAGTTTAATTAAGGGTTTATTATTATAATAAAAGTAATTTTTATAATTTATATAAAGCTTATAATAGCTTTATTATTTAATTAGGCCTTTTAAATTTTTTAAGAAATTTAATATAAATTTTTTTATTAATTAAGCTATTTATAAAAGTATTAATAATATTAAGCTACCTAGCTTTTATATTAAATTTAGCTATAATAGCTATAAAAATTTAAAATAATTTTTTAGCTAAAATTATAATATAAATCTTTGTATTATTAGATAATTAAAGGTTATTTTATATATATAAATATAAGGGACTAGCTATACTTACAGCTATATATATATATTACTAAATAATAAAAATAAACTTAAAAAAAAAAATAAAAAAAAGGTTTTATTTTTTTTTTTTAATATATTTTATTTTAGCTTAAAGTTTATTTATATTAGGTTTAATTTAATTTTACTTAAGGTTTTACTTAAACCTAAAAGTTTTTATTAGCCTAGAGTTTATTTATATTAGGTTTAATTTAGCTTTACTTAGAATTTTACCTAGATTTAAGCTTTTAGCTTAAGTTTATAATATACTTTCTTATTTACTTATATTATTAGGTAACCTTTTTTACCTAGGCTAAATACGCGTGTGCTTTACCTTTTATTTTTATTTATTTTAGTTTTTTATAAGATATAAAATAACCTTTTAAGAAAAAAAAAAAAAGAAAAAAAAATATTTTATTTTCTTTTTATAACTTCCTTTTTTTTTTATTTATCTTATTATTTTAATTATTTTAATTAGAATTACTTAGTTATTTTTTATTTATACTTTTATTATTACTTATTTAATAATATTTTTTTCTTAAGCTAATTTATTTTTAAATAAATAAAAAAAAATATTTATAATTATTATTACTTTTAATTTAACCCTTTTAAACTATTTTTTTAATTATAATTATTATCTTAAAAAATATATTATTAAAAGTAATTTAAATAATAAGAAACTTTTTAATAATAATAAAATAACTAATTTTTATATTTTTTATTATTAATAAATTCTCTTAATAAGTAAAAGATATTATTTATTTAGCTCTAGTATAACTTATAAAGCTTATTATAATACTTATTAATATTATTATTAGAACTTATATATTTTTATTAAGAATATAAAGCTATATTAATAATAAAAGAAAATTTAGTATTTTTATATTAATAAGAGCTATATTATAATTATAGCCCTTTAAAAAAATCCTTTTATTAGTTAGAAAGTATATGATATTAAGTTTTTAGCTTTATTTAACTTTATTATAAAAAAGTTTAGTATTATACTAGGCTATACCTATTAAAATTCTAAGGCGGTTTATTTTATTAATATTTATAACTAGCTTATTAATTAAGCTATTATTCTAATAATTATTTTAACCCCTAACTATTATAAAAATAACTTATTATAAGCTAATAAGCTTATCTTAGCTAATTTCTTTTATAAGTAAAGTAATATAATTATTATTATTAACTAGATAGCTATTAATTAGTATAAGTTAATTTATTAATAATACTTAGTTACCTAAAAAACTTATTAATTATATATAACTATTTTTTAATTTATATTCCTCTTTACTTATTATATTCCCTTTTATACTTTTCTTATTATTAGTTTAATTTTAAAGAGAAATATATTTTATAATAATATTAATAATAATAATTAATTTAATATTAATAAAAATAAACTTAATTTTTTTTATAATTATTTTAGCTTTTATTTACTATTACCTTTAAGTATTTTACCTAATACTAAAGTTTTTTAGTATTATACTTCTAATACCTATTATTTCTAGATAGCTTAAACTAGCTATTTTATTAGGCTTAATATTAATATATATACCTTAATATATACTTTATTTAGTTATTATACTTCTAGGTTTTATATTACTTAGTTTTTTATTATATTTTTACTTTTTATTTTTATAAGAAATATTTTTTATTATTTTAGCTTTAAATTAGTTTTAAATAACCTTAATTTAATTATTAGTTATTAATATATTATATATTATTATTTTTATTTTATTATTAATTTACTTTTTAAGTTTTTATAGTTTATAAGCCTAATTATTAATTTACTTTATAACTTTATTACTTTACTTTTAAATCCTAATTTTATTACTTTTATTATAGCTTTATTTACTTTATTTACTTAGCTTATTAACCTATATTTTTATATTAAGGTTTTTAGTTTATATATATTTAATTATATTTTTATTATACTTGCCTCTTATTTTATATTATTTATACTTTATTTTACTCTAGCCTAGTTAGCTTTTAGTTTAGGTTATAACCAGCTACTTTTACTTTTTATTATAATATAAAATATTAATACTTTTAATTCTTAAGTTTTCTTAATTTACCCTTTTAGTTTAGCTTTTATTTAGCTTTAAAAGCTAGTATATAATCTTTTATTAGTATTTATATAAACTTTAAGTTAATAACTTACTTTTATTTTTTATACTTATTTTAATTATTATAATATTACTTTTTTAAAGCTATTTATTATACTTTTATTAATAAATAATATTATAAAGCTAAAAAAGTTAATAAAGCTATATATTTTTACTTAGCTTATAAAGTTTACTTAAAGGTAAATATATAACCTAGTTATTTTTTATTAGCTTCTAGTAAAAGCTTATATTAAAGTAAATTATTAAGCTTATAAGGCTTATTACTCTCCCTTTTTTTCTTTATAATAAGGGTTTATATATAACTTATATTACCCCTGCCCTAGCTTTAATATCTTTAAGTATATAATTTATTATATTAATTTATTAAATTAAATTATAATAAAAAAATTAAAAAAAGGCTAGTTAATTACCAGGACCTACTAATAATATAATTAATAGCTATACCTAGCTAATTAAATAGTAATATATAATTAAAAAAACACTATATATATATATTATAATACGTTAAATCTACTAGCTTAAAAGGTAATTTATAACCTTATATGCCGGTAAAAGCCTATAACTTTACGTATTAGAGATATAATAATAATAATAACTTATAACTATATAAGTTATACCCTAAAAAACTCAGAGTAATCTAATATAATATAAATTAATAAAGTCCTAACTTTTATAAAGCCTATTATCTTCCCTATAATTACCTTATTTTACCTTTATATACTTAATTTAAATAAATTACTTTATAAAGTAGCTACTTATAAGTTTCTAGCTTTATATTACTCCCTAAAGTATTATAGCTTCTTACTTACTAATATTAGATTTAATTAGTAGTTAATAACTTTATTATAATTATAATTAATACTAAAAAAAATAATAAGCCTAATATAAGTAAATTACTTATTATAACTTTAAGAATTAAAGCTAATAAGCCTAAAAAGGTAATAAAAAAGCTATTATTATAAAAAATATTAATAAGAAAAAAAATATATTATTAAAAGCTAAAAATACTAAAAAAATTAATAAACTTAATAAAATAGCTAAAAAAATAAGAAAAAAAAAAGAAATAAAAGGAAGAATTAAGAAAAATACTATAAAGCTAGTTAATAAAAAGTAGCTTTATATTATAGTTTTCCCTCTTATTGCGGAGGGTTATATTAATTTATCTTTTTTTAGTTTAGTTTAAATAGCTTTAAAAGGAGAAATAAACAGCTTTTTATAGCCTTATTATACTTTTAACCTAGACTTTATATTACTTTTATAAGCTTTTTTATTATAAAAGAATAATTAAGCTTTTATTTTATAGCACTATAACTTAAATATAATATAAAGCTAATATAAGTATATTATTTTTATTTCTTTTTTATAATATTATAATATAAGTATAATATAAAGTAAGTATAAGCTTATTATTTTAGTAAATATCTTTTTAATAAGCTTTAAAATAATTTAATATCTTAATATTTTATATATTTTTTAATAGCTTTTATATTAATTAAATATAGCTTTTTTATTTTATTAATATATTTTATTTTTATTTTTATTTAAGTATATTTTTAATTATTAGAATTTTTTTTATTATAAATTTTATAATTACTTAGTTATTTATTTTATTATTTATTTATATTAGCTTTAATTCTAGTTTAAAGTCTAAAAGCTTTTAGCTTAAAAGCAGGTTAAAAGCTACTTATTCTAGAAGGTTTATATAAAATACTAGGTAAATACCTTTTAGAATATTTAATTAAATTATTAATAGTATTAATACTCTTATAATTTTATATTTTATTATAACTTAATTTAGTTTTTTACTTAGCTTATTTATTTTAATATTATATAAGTTTAATTATATAATATTTTTTTTAAACCTTTTTATTAGCTATTAT
The DNA here is from genome assembly GCF_013426205.1 of Metarhizium brunneum. Lineage (NCBI taxonomy): Eukaryota > Fungi > Ascomycota > Sordariomycetes > Hypocreales > Clavicipitaceae > Metarhizium > Metarhizium brunneum. The sequence goes on from NC_089428.1 coordinate 35,316, forward strand.
TATTTATTTATTAAGTTCTAGAATTATTATTAATTAAATATTATAGTAATTTAAGCTAGGTTAGTTTTCTTTTATAAATAATTAATAAATATAATTATTTTACTTTTAACTAAAATTATAAATTTATATAAGTAAGAAAGTTCTTAAATTAAAAGTATATTAAACTTATATAAAGTTTTATTTAGGCTTATTTTAGTTATTATTAAGTTATAATTATTTAATATTAGTTAATATATTATAAAATATTTAGTTTAATTAAATTATTTAAAACTAATTATAATTTATAATATTACTTATACTTTTTAATTTACTTTTTTTATTTTATTATTTATTTAAAAGTAATATATTATAAAAAAAAGCTATATAATTTTTATTAGTATATATAATATTATTTAAAATTTATTTAATTAATTTAATACTTAATTTATAATAATTTATATTAAGAATTTATAAAACTTTTATTAATATTATTTAAAGTATTTTATATACTTTTTAGCTTTTATTAATATTATAACTTTAAGCTAAATATACTTAAATAATTAGTTTATAATAATTATTAAATACTTAATATTTTTTTTTTTAGGTAAAAAAGTTTATTATAAAGTTAATTAAAATTTATAATTAATATAAATTATAATAGTTTTTATTAAAGCTAATAACTTTTATACTTATTATAATAATAATAATTTCTTATAAATTATATAATATTTTAAAATATTTTTTCTTAATAATACTTTTATTATAATAGCTTAAAAGTTATATTTTTCTTAAAGTAACTTATTAAAAAAAAGTTATATATATATTATATTAAGATTATTATAAATAGCTTTTACTTTAAAATCTAAGTATAATCTTAAAATAATAATATATTATATATAAAAAAAATATAATTTATAATTTATATATAAGTATTTATATTTTAAGGGAATTTATAAGTATTTTCTTAAATAGCTTTAATATAATATATTATTATTTTATTATATAAGGTATTTTAATTTTATAAGTTTTATAAATATAAGTTATTAAAAAAATTTTTTTTTAAAAAAAACTTAATTATTTTATTTATTTTTTCTTAATTATTTTTATATTATAACTAATTATTAAATAATAAAAGTTATATATTTATAAGTTATATAATATTATTAAAATAAAATAATAATAGGTTTTTATTTTAGTTTTATTTAAAAAGTATATCTAAGTATTATACTTATAAGTTAGGTTTATATTAAAAGTAAAAATTAAATAAAAATAATATTTTAGCTTATTATACTTAATATTTTAATATTTTTTTTAATATTATAAAATATTTTAGGTTTTTATAATTAATAAAAATTATAAATAAGTTAATAATATTTTAAAGTTTTATTAATTATAATTTTAAATAAAAAATAATTATTAATAATTTTTTATTATAAATTATATAGTTTTTTTTTAGAATTATTAGCTTTATAAAGTAATATATTATTAAATAAAATATTTTATTAATAACTTATAATAAGTATTTTTTTAAAGTATTAATTAAGTAATTTACTTTAATTATTATTTTTTTAATAAAGTTTTATTATTTTAAAATTAAGTAAAAAATAAATACTTTTTTTAATACTTTAAAAGCTTTATTATATTTAATTAATTATTAAAATAATATACTTTTTTTTAATAGCTTTAAAAATAATTTTATAAAAAAAAAATTTAAAATAAAATTTTAATAAAAATTAATAAAACCTAAAAATTCTTAGATTTTTTTTTTATATATTAAGAGTTTTTAGTTTTATATAACTTTAATTTTTTTTAAGTTAAAACGGATTTTTTTACTTATATAAATAATAAACTTTAAGTATTTAACTTTTTAAATATAAAATATATACTTTTTTATATTAAAATATAATTTAATTATATAAAGTTTTATAAATATATTATATATTTTTTATATATAGTTTTTTTATAAGCTTTTTAAGTAAATAAAAATATTATTAAAGTATATTATAATAAAATTACTTAAAATTCTTCTTAAAGTATTATTAATATATTATTAAAATATTATAAAAATACTTATTAACCTAAATAAGTAAACTAATTACTTAAAAAGCTTAAATTAAGTCTAAAATATAATTAAAAGCTTTTTACTTAATATAATTTAAAGTTTATAAAATATTAATTAAATATTTAATTTTATAAATTACTTAATTTTAAAAAAAAAAATATAATATTTTTTTAATAAATAAAAGTAAATAATAATTTTATTTTTGTTACGACCTAGCACGTAGGCTATAAGTTAGGCCGGCTGCATAGAGCCGCCAGGCGGCATAGGCATAATAGGCCATAAAATATTAGTTAGTATAATAAGATTAATAAGAAGAATACTTAGTTATTATAAGTAAGTATATATAATACTTATTAGTATTTAAAAGTAAGTATTAAGGATACTTACCTTTATAATAACTAATAATTATAGTATATAAGGACCCTTAATTTTACTTTATAAATAGACTTTAGCTCCTTAGCTTTTAATAATAATTATTATATTAAATAAGCTTTACTTATAACTCTTTAACTCTAATTACTTAGTTATAATCTATAACTTATTATTAATATAATACCTAACTACTTAAATTAACTACCTTAATAGCTTTACTAATATAAATTATAATTAGTTTATCCCTTAAAAACCTTAGCTATTATATATTAAAAGCTCTTATTTAGACTACTACTATATTACTTTAAGTAATACCTAATAATTATTAATATAATACTATATAAGACTATTATTATATTTAAATTAAATAAAACCTAAAAAAGACTAATAATTATCTCTGCTTATAATATACTTATTAAGATTATATACTTTTAAAAATAAGTTTAATAAATAAAAGAAAAATAATAAAAATAAGTTATAATTATAATTATAATTAAAAAGAACTTAAGAGAAATTCTTAGACCTAAAATATTAAAATTATATAATAAATCTCTAGGTATACTTTAAGGATTCCTTACTTAACTTAAGGCTTATTATTAATAATTCTTAATTAAAATAAAAGAATTTTTTATTAAGGTATTATATATAAAAGAATATATAATAAGAGTAATACTTATATAATTTAAACTTATTATAAGGGATTACTTTAATAAAAAAAAATAATTATAAAAAAGAAACTAATATTATTTTTAAAAGTTATAATAAGTTTAAAAAAACTATTAAAAAGGCCTTTAAAATAGTTAATAAAATTAAAGCTATTAAGTACTATATTAATAAGCTTAAGTAAAAAGGATTAATATCTAATTATATTACTTACTTTAAATAACTTATATCTTAGCTTAATTAAGAGAATAAACCTTTTATATTAGCTTTTTATAAAGGGCTTAAAAAAGAAGTTAAAAATAAACTTTATAAAAAGAATAAATTAAATAACTTATTAGATTATATTATTATAATAATATAAATTAATAATAAATAATATTAATAATATATATAAAAAAAATAAGGTAAAAGAACCTAAAGCCTTACTAAAAGGAAGAGTTACTAAGCTAATTAATATAAAAAGTATAATAAACTTATTACTTATAATTATACTTTTAACCTTAAATAAATAAAGCTTAATATTATTAAGAAAGATAATAAAAAGGAAAAGAAATACTATAATTATAAAAACCAGGATATTTTACTAATAAATATAAGAAACCTAAGAAAAAATAAAAGCTAGTACTAAAAGGAGGTAAAAAATAACTTAATTTTATTAATTAATAGAAAATTAAAGTTATTAAATTAAAGGTAGAATATAAGAACCTTAACTAGACCTTTTACTATAATAATAACTATTATATTTATATAAGTAGTAAATAAAAAAAAGGATAATTTCTAAAAAAACTAAGAAAACTAAAGAAGAAAATTATAAACTTTATAAGAAATAGACTATAAGTAGTTAAATAACTAGTATAAGAAAACCTAAATAAATAATTAATAAAAAAAAGAATACTTATAATAATAAGATAAAAGGAACTTTATAAACTAAAATTATTAAAATATTTAAATAAAAACTTATATTAAGAAATTCTTAATTAGGTATAATAATAAGTAAAAGTAAAAAAAATTTAAAGGGAATAATAATATAAGAAGAAGTAAAACATATAAATTCTTATTACCTTTAATAAACTAAAAGATAAAATAAGAGAAATAAGTATTAATAATAATAATATAATCCTAAATACTTTAAAAGCATCTAAAAATAAATAAAATAAGGAAAAAACGCTTATAAAGCTAATAACTATATAAAAATAAGCTATATAATAATATTTCCTTATATTAATAAGAAAATATTTTATAATTCTTATTTTAATAATAAATACTATTATAATAATAAAAAACTAAATATTATGGTTTTTAAAAGAAAAAAAGGAAAATAATCCTAGGCTCTTACTAAGATACCTAGAATATATATATTTAATATAAGTATTATATATATTTATAATATATTAGGTATACTTTTAAATTAAGGTATAATTAAATATATTTTTAATTAGGATAAAAGGATATTTAATTAAAGTATTATACTTTAGATAAAAACTCCTAAAATAAAGAGTAAAAATAATTAATAATAATTAAATAATAATCTTAAAACCTAATTTAAATACACCTATTAAATACTAAGCTTATATAAATCCTATAAATATATATAAATCAAATATATACTAATTATATATATATATAAAGAATAAGTAGTAATATTAGTATATATATAAAAAAAAAATCCTAATATATAAAAAAGAGTTATTACTTAAGTCACCTTAATATAAAATAAAAAACTATATAATATACCTATTATTAAATTACTTAAAATATATAATAAATAAGGCTAAAAAGTAGTATAAGTAGTAATATAAAATACTAGTAATATATAAATAAATATAATAAGTATTAAATATACTTAAATAAAAAGACTCTAAGGGAACTATAAAATTAATATACTATAATAAATAATAGTTAAATAAGTAATATAATAAATAAAAGTTTAACCTTAAATATAATAAAAAATATATAATAAATTATAATAACCTAAGATATAAAAAATATAAAGAAATAAAAAACTAAATTTATAATTACTTATATTAAATATTTAATAATAAGTTTTACTTTAAGTACTTATAAAATAAAACTAAACCTATAAAATAATACTAGGAAATAAAATAATAAATTATAAAAGAATTTATTCTAAAAAACTTAAAAAATAAAGCATATTATTTATAAAAGGGCTATAAGCTAGTATAAAAAGAAAGACACTAATAACCCTTAATATAACCTAGAATAAATAAAGTAATAAAATAATATTAGATATTAAAGTTATAAAATATTATATTTATATACTTATAAATAATAATATAATAAGTAATTATATCTTACCTAAAGTTATAAATTATTATTAACTACCGTAAAAACATAAAAAAGTATTATATAAGTTAACTAATATTAAAGAAAAACTTTTTACTTATAATAATAAAATTATTAACTAAGAAACTAATTATCTTAAAGTATAAATTTAAGGTTATTTAAAAGTAATTTAACTTAATATTATAAACATATTAGAATATAACCTAGTATTAAGGTACCTATAATTATAAAAGAGTAACCTACTAATTAACTAAAAAATAAGCTAATTAAAGTAAAATAAGATTTTAGGCTAATAAAATTAGTAAAATTTAAAAGAAAGAATAAAATTTTATTATAACTTAGCTTATAAATAAAATTCTAAAGAAAAAAAACCTTTAAGTAAGTTATCTAAGAACTAATAATAATAAATAAGCAGTAAAAAAGCAGTTAAAATAATTAAATCTACTATAATAACCTTAATAATACTATAAACTAAGATATAAATAATAATAAGTAATAAGAAGATAAAAGCTAAGATTTAAAAGGTTATTACTACCTTAAGAAAAAACCTTATAAATATAAATAAGAAACTTAAAAAAAAAAAAAGAAATAAAAATAATAAAAATAATAAAAGCCTAATAATAAAAGAAAAAAAACTTAAGAATATTTCTAAGAAATATTAAAAATATAAAAAATTATTTATAAAAAAACTAAAAACTAGATTATTAAAATATAACTAATAAGATTATTAAATTAAATTAATAAATAAAAAGTTAATAATATTTTATAAAATTTATAACTTAAATATAAGAGAACTTAAAATACTATAAGAGTATATTAATAAGATATTAGTAAAAAGCTATATTAAAGTATTTATATTAAAAGCTAAATACTTAATTATATTTATTTTAAAGAAAAATAAGAAACTATAATTAATAATAAACTATTAGTAATTAAACGTGATTACTATAAAAGATTAAATATTATTATTATTAATATTAGAACTATAAAACTAATTATATAAAATAAATTAGTTTATTACTTTAAACCTAAAGAGAGTATATAATTTAATTTAAATAAAGAAAGGCTATAAATAAAAAATAGCCTTTAAAATAAAGTTTAAATTATTTAAATACCTAGTAATATTATTTAGGCTTATTAATATATTAATAATATTTTAATAAATAATTAATAATATACTATAAAAATATTTAAATAATTTTATAGTAATATATCTAAATAATATATTAATCTTCTTAAAAACCCTAAAAGATTATAAAAGATATATATATAAGGTATTATAAGCATTATAAAATATAAAGTTACTAGTAAAACTAATAAAAAGTAAATTCTATATATAAGAAGTAGACTTCTTAGGATATATAATATAACTAAATAAGATATAAATAAAAAAATCTAAAGTAAAAGTAATAAAAAACTAGCTAATATTAAAAAATATTAAAAATATATAAAGCTTTAAGGGCTTTATAAACTATTATAAAAGATTTATTAAAAGCTATAATAAAATTATAATACTTTTAAATAAATTTACTAAGAAGAATAAGTAATAAAATTAAAATAATAAGGTATAATATACCTTTAATAAGATTAAAAAACTTATTATATTTAAACTTATTTTAAGAACTTTTAACTTAAAAAAAGAAATAAAATTAAAAACTACCTTATTAGACTTTACTTTAAAAGTATAAGTTAAATAAAAAAATAATAATAAAAAATTATACTTTATTATATTTTACTTAAAGAAACTTTATAAAATAAAACTTAATTACCTTATTTATAATAAAAAATTCTTAGTAATTATTAATACTTTTAAGGAATTTAAATATTATTTTATAAAAAGTAAATATAAAATTAAAGTGTATATTAATTATAAGAATATCTCTTATTTTATAATAATATAATAATTAAATAAATAATAAATTTAATAAGTTAAATATCTTTTAGAATTTAATTATAAAATTATTTATTAAAAGGGATCTAAGAATAAATAAATAAATACTTTAAGTTAAAGAAGTAATTATAATATAAAAGTACTTATAATAATAAGATAATTTCTTAAGATTAATAAAAATAGTAATTTTTAATAAAAATAACTAAATATTATATTAAAAGTATAAAAGGAAAACCTAATATATAGTAAAATATACTAATAAGTAATAAATAATATATAATATATTAAAAACGTATTAATAAGATATATATATTACCTAGGAGAAGTATTAATATATAAAGAGAAAATCTAAATATTATTAGAATTATAAGAAGAATATATTAAAGAAATATATAAATACTTAGTTTATAAATATTAAGAAATCTATAAAATACTAAATAAAATATAATAATAATATAATTTCTTAGGAATTAAGAAAATAATTAAAAAGGTTATTAATAAATATATATAATATAAAAAAAGTAAGGCTTTATAATATAAGCTATATAAAGAATTATAATTATTATTAGTACTAATATAATTATAAGAATTAATAGCTTTTAATTATATTATAAAGCTATTAATATTAAAAAAACTAATAATTAATATAGAATATAATAGTATATTTATAGTTATAAATAAACTTATAAAGTATAAATACTTTTTATTATATAAAGAAGTAAGTAATATAAAAAAACTTATATATATATTCTTATAAATAATAATAAGTAATTATAAATTACTAAAAAAAATTATATTAAATAAAAAAAGTACTTTTACCTCTAAGTTTTAATAAGCACTTATAATATAACTTAGAATAAATTATAAGTTAAGCACTATATATTATTTATAAATAAATAAATAAATAAAAAGATTAAACTAAATACTTAAATAATATTTATAATATTATATTAATTATTAATAAGATAATTAGGTTAAATAGTTACTTATAGCGTAATTAGCTTATAATAGCTTAATATTAGAATTAATAAAGTAAACACTAGCTTATACTAATTATAGATTTAATCCTAAAGTATTTTAAATATAATATAAAGAACTATAAGTAAAATAAGTAATATTATAAGTAAATAAACTAAAGAAATTATATAAAGAAATATAATATAAATTAGAATTTATATAAAATAAAATAATATAATATTATAATTATAAAAAATTAAAAGGATTAATTTTTAAGGAGAAAGATATAATTTACCTACTCTAATAAAATATTAAAATAATATAACTAAGTAATAAATTAAATTATAAAAAATTAAGATTATTTACTATTAAAAAATAAATATTAATAAATAATTATAAACTTTTATTACTAAAAATTATAAGGAATTATTTTATAGTATATATTTTACTCCTTAAAAAAGTATTAAGTAATATACTAATAAAAGAAGATATTAAAGTTAAAAATAAAATAAAATATAAAGTAAAATAGATCTTAGATATAAGAATAAAAAATAAAATATATTAATATCTTATTAAATAAAAAAGTTATAAAGATAAGAAAAATATATAAAAACCTATAAAGTACCTAAAAAATTATTAGTACTTATTATAATAATATTACTAATAATATTTAATAAAATATTCTTAAATATAATATTTTAATTTAATATATTAATAATACCTAAAAATTATATATTAATAATAGCCTTAGATTTATAATACTTCTTCTCCTTTAACTTATCTAGTAATTATAAACCTAAGTAAGTTATTTATTAACTCTTAGTAATTAACTACTACTTTTAATAATATAATTATATTAGATAAGCTAGCACTTTATTTAACTTAGCCTAAGCCTTAAGTATTTACTCTTTTACTTTTTTTTTCTTTTAATTTAAATATTTTAATTTAAAAATAATATAATTAATTATAAGAATACTTATTAATAAAAAATAATAATATATAAAAAAAACACTTATATAAGCTAATTATAATACTAAAAGTATTATAAGAATACCCTTATTATATATATTTCTTATACTTAAAGGAATACTTAATTATTTTATAATAAAAACTATAAGTAAAATAAAAGGAATATAATATAATATTATAACTAAATAATTTAATAGAATTAACTAAGTAATTATTTTATAAGGTAAAAGGAGCCTTTAATAAGAGATCTTTTTACTTTTAAGTATAAGAAATAATAATATAACTAAATATGGTATTAAAAGGATATTATAAAGGATAAAAAGAAAAAGGAACTTATTAATAAAAAGAAAAAAGTAAAGAAACTACTTATAAAATAAGGCCTAGATCTTAAAAATAAAACTATAAAAAAGGGGATATTATATTATAACCTAGTATATAAGCTATAGGTTAAGCCAGCTATATAAAGCTACTAGGCGGTATAAGTATAATAGGCTATAAAATATTAGTTAGTATAATAAGACTAATAAGAAAAATACTTAATTATTATAAGTAAATATATATAATACTTACTAGTATTTAAAAGTAAGTATTAAGAATACTTACCTTTATAATAACTAATAATTATAATATATAAGGACCCTTAATTTTACTTTATAAATAGACTTTAACTTCTTAGCTTTTAATAATAATTATTATATTAAATAAGCTTTACTTATAACTTTTTAACTCTGATTACTTAGTTATAATCTATAACCTATTACCAACGTAATACCTAACTGCTTAGATTAATTGCTTTAGTGGCTTTACTAATATAAACTATAACTAGTTTATCCCTTGGGAACCTTAGCCGTTATAATTTTATTATTTTATTTAAAGTATAATAATTTATATAAAATTATTATTTTTTTCTTAGCTTTTTAGCTAGTAATATTAGAGTTATAATTAATAAAAAGTTTACTTTAATTTATTTTTTATTTATTAGATTTATAACTTACTTTTTAATTTCTAATAAATATTTTTATAATATATTATAAAATAGTGCTTATAATAAATCTAGGTTAATTCTATTTAAATATTACCTTAGTTATATATAATAATTTAGCTAGCTTTAATATAAAGGCAGTTTATTTGTTTTTTCTTAGTTAAAAAGGTTCTAAAAATCCTATAAGTTATAAAAAAGCTAAAATAACTTCTTTTATTATCAATTTAGGTTAGCTTTTTATATATATAATATTAATATTATCTTATATAAGCTTATAGCTATTAATTAATACTTTTTTTTTATTTTTTAGGCTTATTAAATAATACTAATAAATATTAATTTTATTATTAATATTATAAGCTTTTAAGTCCTTTAATTACTTAACTCTTAAATTATTAAGTTATTTATAATATTAATTATAATTTCTTTTTTAGCTAGCTATATACTTATATTATATTATATTATTTATAGTATTCTTAGTATAATATTTTATATAAAGCCTAATATTATATATATTATTACTAGGAATTCTTAGTTATTTATATTTACCTTAAATTATATTAAGTAAAAAATTAAAAAATATAATTCTTATTATATTACCTTTTCTTTTCTTATTTTTATTATAATATATATTTATTATTATTTACTTAATAAAATTAGGTTTAATTTTATATATTATATAAATTTTTTATTTATTATTATATAATAATTATAGCTTATATTTACTTAAGTATTTATAAACTTTAAGAAATTAATTAATATAAAAACTAAAAAAAGTAATATATTTATTTTTAATTTAATTTTTTTTAGTTTTTATTTTTTATATAATATATTTTTTAATTTATAATTATTATTATATTATAATACTTTTAATAAAAAACTTATTATAAAAGTATTTTATTTTTTAATAGCTTTTTATTTTTATTTATATTAAAAGTAAAATTTTTTATTATTATTTTTTTTATATTAAATACTTATAAGTATTATATAAAAAAAAATATATACTTTAAAATATAATAGCTTATAAATTTATAATATAAGTATTTTTTTTTATATTATTAATTAATTATATTAATTAATACCTAATAAGCTTATTTTTTTTATTAGTTTTAAAAGTAATTATAATTTATACTTTTTTTAGGCCTAGCTTAAAAGACTAATTTACTTATATTTATTATAATTATATTTTTATTATTATATTACTTTTTTTTAAAATTTATATTATATTTATTTTACTTATTATAAAATTTCTTTTTTAATTATAATAATTTAATATTTATAATTATATTATAAAAGTAAGCTATTATTTTAATATATTTAAAATATAATATTTCTTAATTAATAATTTTTTTTTATATATATTTATTAAAAAATTATTATAATTTTATTAACTTAATAAAGTTTTTTTATTTAACGCTTTTAATAAATATAATTTTATTTTTAAATTAAATAAAAAAGTTTATAAATAATTTATTTTATTATTATTTTATTTAATTAAGCTTAATAAAAGCTATTTTCTTTTTATAAAGGTTAATATATATAATAATTAAGTAGCCTAAAAATATAGCTAAATTATAGCTAATTTTCTTATTATTTTTAAAGTAAAAAGCTATTTAGCTTTAAATTTTAGCTAAAAGGTTCTAAAAAATAAAAGCCTATTAATTATAATTATTACTTATAAATATTATATTTATAATTAGCTTATATTATATTAGGTTTTTTTAAGCTATAAATATAGTTTTATTATTATTAAATAAAGCTTTTATTAGAATTAATTTATACTTTATTTAAAAGCTAATATAAGCTAATATTATTATTATAAAAAAACTTTATATTATTTAGTTTTTAAGAAGAAAATATTATTTAATAAGCTTATAAAGCTTTTATATTTAAGTAATAATAACTTTTTAAAGTATTATAATATTACTTTAAAAGCTATTAATTAAAATAGTATTTTTAGGTATAAATAAACTTAGTTTTATATTAATTATTTATTTTATAAGGTTATTTATAATAAAATTTATTTTTTATAAAAAATTAATTATACTTATAATTATATATATATATTATTAAATAATAAAAATAAACTTAAAAAAAAAAATAAAAAAAAAGTTTTATTTTTTTTTTAATATACTTTATTTTAACCTAAAATTTATTTATATTAAGTTTAATTTAATTTTACTTAAAATTTTACTTAAACTTAAAAGTTTTTATTAGCTTAAAGTTTATTTATACTAGGTTTGGTTTAGCTCCGCTTAGAATCCTACCTAGACCTAAGCTTTTAGCTTAAATTTATAATAATAAATAAGCTTTAAATTTATTAATAAATTTATACTTATTATATTTATATTTAAATACTTAAATTAATAATAATAAATATTAATAATATTTAATTTAATTAGGTTAAATAAGCTAAAAAGTTTTTTAGCTATAAAAAGTCTTATATTTAGCTTTTATAGCCTTTTTAAATTTAAGCTTATATAAGTATTTTTTTAGCTTTTTTTAATATTAAAGTTTAGGTAATAAGCTTTTTTTATATAGCTTTTTAAGCTATTTAATTAAAAAGCTATTATAAAAGCTATTAAAAGCTTTATTAAAAATTTATTATAATTATTTTAAGCTTTTAAATTAATTATTTTAATTAAATAAGTTTAATAAAACTAGTATTAAAAAGTTTAGTTAATAGCTACTTATATTTAATTCAAGGTTTTTAAAAATATTAAAGCTTAATAATTAGCTTTTATTTTAATTAGCTTATTTAAAGCTTTAAATATTAACTTTAATAACTAATTATACTTTATTAGTATTATTATTATTATTAAACTTAATATAAGTTAAAAATTTAAGCTATTATAATTTTTTTAGTTAAATTTAATAAATTTAGCTTTAATAAAAGGTTTTTTTATTAAAAATTATATTTTAAACCTATTTAATTTCTGATTTTAATAGAATTTATATATAAAAAATATTAATTAAATTATATCTAATAAAATAACTAATTTTTATATAAATTGCTATTTTTAAAGACTATTTTTAAAGGCTTTAAAGGGCTTTTTAGGTTATTAAATAAGCTTTATAACTATATATAACTAAATATATAATATTAGGCTTATCTAAATAACTTATATTATAATTATTTAATTAAAGCTATTATTAAAGTTATTAAAAAAGCGTTTTTTAGTTTATACTTTATTATAATAATAAATTATAAAAGTAAATAATAGTTTTTTAGATTTTAAGTTATAATTTAGCTAAAAAATTAGCTATTAGCTATATTATATAAGCTTTTAACCCTAAAATACCCTTAAACTTTTTAATAAAACTATTTTAAGTAAGTATATATAATAATATAAGCTTATTAATAATACCTTTTTAATTAACCTAGGCTTTATAAGCTATTTAAAGGCTTTTATTATTATCCTAATAAATTTAATAAATACCTAGCTAATATTACTATTAAATTTAAGCTTTAAATAATTAAAAAATTAATAAAAAAGTATTTTAAGCAGTATTTTTAAGCTTAAAAACTATTAAAAAGCCTAAAAATTTATTTTTAATTATTAGAATTATTAATTTATTATTATAATTAAGCTTAAATTAAAAGATATTAATATAAATTTTTTAAAAAAATTTAAAGCTTATTATTTATAAGTTTTTATAAAAAATAATTCTTTTAGTTTTAACTTTAAAATAAGCTTTATAATTAATTTATATAAAGCTTTAAATTTTTAATTTAATAGTTTATTAAACTAAATATTTAAGGCTATTTATATATAAGTAATCTAGCTATTAATACTAAAAGTTAATAAAAGTTATTTTCTTAGATCAAAATTATATTAAATTAAATTAAAAGCTTTTAATTTAATAGATTTTATTAAATTTAATAATAAGCTACTTAAAATAATACTTTATAAAAAAAATAATTTTATTATCCTTTAATATAGCTTTTATAACTAGATTCTAATTATAGCTTTTTTCTAAAAAGTAATCTAATAATATTATATTAATATAAAAAATTAAAATAAAAGCTACTTAATCTAGCTAAAAAAGCCTTATTTATATTTATAAAGTAACCCTTTTATAGTATTACGACCCAGTTATATATAGGAAGCAGGCTACAGGTTAGGCCGGCTATATAAGCCACAAGGCAGTATAAGCAGGGCGGATAACAAATTAATAATTAAAGTAATTATTATATTTAAATCGCAGAAAAAACCGTAATTTATATAAGCAAGATCACGGTTATAATAATAATCCAGAGAGAAATATTATAATAAGAGAAGTAATTTATTATAATATATAAAAACCTTTAATTTCGCTTTATAAATAAACTTTAGCTTCTTAGCTTTTAATATAAATTATTATATTAAATAAGCTTTACTTATAATTTTTTAACTTTAATTACTTAATTATAATTTATAACCTATTACTAATATAATAACTAATTACTTAGATTAATTACCTTAATTATTTTACTAATATAAACTATAACTAGTTTATTTCTTAAGAACCATAGCTATTATACATTAAAAGCTCTTATTTAAATAACTATTATATTACTCTAAGTAATATCTAATAATTATTAAAATAGTACTTATAATATCTACCTTATCTAAAGTAATTATATTACTAATACCTTAGAAACCTTAAAGCCTTAAACCCTAGAACCTTATAACTAAACTTATATAATTATACTAATAGGTTAAGTAACTTAGCCTTAAACGCTAAATACTTATATTAAAATAAAAAAACTTAAGAGAGATTACTAAGCCTAGAGTATTAGAACCTTATAATAATAACCTAAAAATACTTTAAGAATTCTTAACCTAGCTTAAAGTATATTATTAATTCTACTTAAATAAGTTAATTAATATATAAGTAAAAGTATTATATATTAAAAGATATATAATAAGTATTATACTTATATAATTTAAACTAATTATATAAAACTATTTTATTAATATAAAAAATAATTAAAAAAATAAAATAAAAGAAATATTTATTAATTATAAGAAATTTAAAAAAGTAATTAAAAAAATATTTAGATTAATTAATAAAGTAAGAATTATAATTATTTATATAAATTAACTTAAATAAAAAGAATTTATATTAGATTATATAGTATATTTTAAATAAATTACTTTAGTACTAGACTAAGAAAATAAGCTACTTATATTAGCTTTCTTTAAAAAACTAAAAAAAAAAATTAAGAATAAACTATATAAAGAAAATATATTAAATAACTTCTTAAATTATATAATAATAGTAATTTAAATTAATAATAAATAATATTAGTAATATATATAAAAGTAATAAGAAAAAAAACCTAAAACCTTATAAGAAAAAGAAAATAATAGGTAAACTAAAAAAAAAGGTAAAAAGAACTTATTACTTATAATTATACTTTTAACCCTAGATAAATAAAGCTTAATATTATTAAAAAGAATAAGAGGAAAAAAAAAAATATTATAATTATAAAAAACTAAGATATTTTATTAATAAATATAAGAAATCTAAAAAAAAATAAAAGCTAGTACTAAAAGAAAATAAGAAACAGCTTAATATTATTAACTAATAAAAAAATAAAGTTATTAAACTAGAGGTAAAATATAAAAACCTTAATTAAACCTTTTACTATAATAATAATTATTATATTTATATAAGTAATAAATAAGAAAAAGAATAATTTCTAAAAAAACTAAAAAAACTAAGGAAAAAAATTATAAACTTTATAGGAAATAAGCTATAAATAGCTAAATAACTAGTATAAAAAAAACTAAATAAATAATTAATAAAAAAGAAAACTTTTATAATAATAAGATAAAAAGAACTTTATAAACTAAAGTTACTAGAATATTTAAATAAAGACTTATACTAAAAAATCCTTAATTAGGTGTAATAATAAGTAAAAGTAAGGAAAATTTAAAGGAAATAATAATATAAAAAGAAGTAAAATATATAAATTTTTACCCCCCTTAATAAACTAAAAAATAAAGTAAAAAAAATAAGTATTAATAATAATAATATAATTCTAAATACTTTAAAAGTATCTAAAAATAAATAAAGTAAAAAAGAAATACTAATAAAGCTAATAGCTATATAAAAATAAGCTATATAATAATATTTTCTTATACTAATAAGAAAATATTTTATAATTTTTATTATTATAATAAATACTATTATAATATTAAAAAACCTAATATTATAATACCTAAAAAAAGAAAAAAGAAATAACCTTAAACTCTTATTAAAATATAAAAACTATATATAATTAATATAAGTATTATATATATTTATAATATACTAGGTATATTTTATAATTAAGATATAACTAGATATATTTTTAATTAAAATAAAAAAATATTTAATTAAAGTATTATACTTTTATAACGGCTAAGGTTCCTAAGGGATAAACTAATTATAGTTTATATTAGCAAAGCTATTAAGGCAGTTAATCTAAGTAGTTAGGTATTATATTAGTAATAGGTTATAAACTATAACTAAGTAATCAGAGTTAAAGAGTTATAAGTAAAGCTTATTTAATATAATAATTATTATTAAAAGCTAAGAAGTTAAAGTTTATTTATAAAGTAAAATTAAGGGTCCTTATATACTATAATTACTAGTTATTATAAAGGTAAGTATTCTTAATACTTACTTTTAAATACTAGTAAGTATTATATATACTTACTTATAATAATTAAGTATTTTTCTTATTAGTCTTATTATACTAACTAATATTTTATAGCCTATTATACTTATACCGCCTAGTAGCTTTATATAGCTGGCTTAACCTATAGCTTATATACTAGGTTATAATATAATATCCCCTTTTTTATAGTTTTATTTTTAAGATCTAGGCCTTATTTTATAAGTAGTTTCTTTACTTTTTTCTTTTTATTAATAAGTTCCTTTTTCTTTTTATCCTTTATAATATCCTTTTAATACTATATTTAGTTATATTATTATTTTTTATACCTAAAAGTAAAAAGATCCCTTATTAAAGGCTCCTTTTACCTTATAAAATAATTACTTAACTAATTCTATTAAATTATTTAATTATAATATTATATTATATTCCTTTTATTTTACTTATAGTTTTTATTATAAGATAATTAAGTATTCCTTTAAGTATAAGAAATATATATAGTAAGGGTATTTTTATAATACTTCTAGTATTATAATTAACTTATATAAGTGTCTTTTTTATATATTATTATTTTTTATTAATAAGTATTTTTATAATTAATTATATTATTTTTAAATTAAAATATTTAAATTAAGAGGAAAAAAAAGTAAAAAAGTAAATACTTAAAGCTTAAGCTAAGTTAAATAAAGTGCTGGCTTATTTAGTATAATTATGCTATTAAAAGTAGTAATTAATTACTAAGAGTTAATAAATAACTTACTTAGGTTTATAATTATTAAATAAGTTAAAGGAGAAGAAGTATTATAAATTTAAGGCTATTATTAATATATAATTTTTAGGCGCTATTAATATATTAAATTAAAATATTATGTTTAGGGATATCTTATTAAATACTATTAGTAATATTATTATAATAAGTACTAGTAATTTTTTAGGTGCTTTATAGGTTCTTATATATTTTTCTTATCTTTATAGCTTTTTTATTTAATAAGATATTAATATATTTTATTTCTTATTCTTATATTTAAGATCTATTTTACTTTATATTTTATTTTATTTATAACTTTAATATTTTCTTTTATTAGTATATTACTTAATACCTTTTTAAGAAGTAAAATATATACTATAAGATAATTTCTTATAGTTTTTAATAATAAAAGTTTATAGTTATTTATTAATATTTATTTTTTAATAATAAATAGTCCTAATTTTTTATAATCTAATTTATTACTTAATTATATTATTTTAATATTTTATTAGAGTAAATAAACTATATTTTTCTCCTTAAAAATTAATCCCTTTAATCTTTTATAATTATAATATTATATTATTTTATTTTATATAAATTCTAATTTATATTATATTTTTTTATATAATTTCTTTAGTTTATTTACTTATAATATTACTTATTTTACTTATAGTTTTTTATATTATATTTAAAATACTTTAAGATTAAATCTATAATTAATATAAGCTAGTATTTACTTTATTAATTCTAATATTAAGCTATTATAAGCTAATTATACTATAAGTAACTATTTAACCTAATTATCTTATTAATAATTAATATAATATTATAAATATTATTTAAGCGTTTGGTTTAATCTTTTTATTTATTTATCTATTTATAGATAATATATAATACTTAACTTATGATTTATTTTAAGTTATATTATAAGTACTTATTAAAACTTAGAGGTAAAAGTACTTCTTTTATTTAATATAATTTCTTTTAGTAATTTATAATTACTTATTATTATTTATAAGAATATATATATAAGTTTTTTTATATTACTTACTTTTTTATATAATAAAAAGTATTTATACTTTATAAGTTTATTTATAACTATAAATATATTATTATATTTTATATTAGTTATTAGTTCTTTTAATATTAGTAGCTTTATAATATAATTAAAAGCTATTAATTCCTATAGTCGTATTAGTACTAGTAATAATTATAATTTTTTATATAGCTTATATTATAAAGCCTTACTTTTTTTATATTATATGTATTTATTAATAACTTTTTTAATTATTTTTTTAATTTCTAAGAAATCGTATTATTATTATATTTTATTTAGTATTTTATAGATTTCTTAATATTTATAAACTAAGTATTTATATATTTTTTTAATATATTCTTCTTATAATTCTAGTAATATTTAGATTTTCTTTTTATATATTAATACTCCTTTTAAGTAATATATATATCTTATTAATATATCCCTAATATATTATATATTATTTATTATTTATTAGTATATTTTACTATATATTAGGTTTTCCTTTTATACTTTTAATATAATATTTAATTATTTTTATTAAAAATTATTATTTTTATTAATTTTAAGAAGTTATCTTATTATTATAAGTACTTTTATATTATAATTACTTCTTTAACTTAAAGTATTTACTTATTTATTTTTAGATCCCTTTTAATAAATAATTTTATAATTAAATTCTAAAAAATATTTAGCTTATTAAATTTATTATTTATTTAATTATTATATTATTATAAAATAAGAGATATTTTTATAATTAATATATACTTTAATCTTATATTTACTTTCTATAAAATAATATCTAAATTCCTTAAAAGTATTAATAATTACTAAGAATTTTTTATTATAAATAAGATAATTAAGTTTTACTTTATAAAGTTTTTTTAAGTAAAATATAATAAAGTATAATTTTTTATTATTATCTCTTTATTTAACTTATACTCTTAAAGTAAAATCTAATAAATTAATTTTTAATTTTATTTCCTTTTTTAAGTTAAAAGTTCTTAAAATAAGTTTAAATATAATAAGTTCTTTAATTTTATTAAAGGTATATTACGCCTTATTATTTTAATTCTATTACTTATTCTTTTTAGTAAGTTTATTTAAAGGTATTATAATTTTATTATAGCTCTTAATAAATTTTTTATAATAGTTTATAAAGCCCTTAAAGCTTTATATATCCTTAATATTCTTTAATATTAGCTAATTCCTTATTACCTTTACTTTAGATTTTTTTATTTATATCTTATTTAATTATATTATATATCCTAAAAAGTCTACTTCTTATATATAGAATTTACTTTTTACTAATTTTACTAATAACTTTACGTTTTATAGCGCTTATAATACTTTATATATATATTCTTTATAGTTTTTTAGGGTTTTTAAGAAAATTAATATATTATTTAAATATATTATTATAAAATTATTTAAATATTTTTATAATATATTATTAATTATTTATTAAAATATTATTAATATATTAATAAGCTTAAATAATATTACTAAGTATTTAAATAATTTAAACTTTATTCTAAAAGCTATCTTTTATTTATAGCTTTTTTTTATTTAAATTAAATTATATACTCCCTTTAGGTTTAAAGTAATAAACTAATTTATTTTATATAATTAGTTTTATAGTTTTAATATTAATAGTAATAATATTTAATCCTTTATAATAATCACGTTTAATTACTAATAATCTACTATTAATTATAGTTTCTTATTTTTCTTTAAAATAAATATAACTAGGTATTTAGCTTCTAATATAAATACTTTAATATAACCTTTTACTAATATCTTATTAATATACTTTTATAGTATTTTAAGTTCTTTTATATTTAAGTTATAAATCTTATAAAATATTATTAACTTTTTATTTATTAATTTAATTTAATAATCTTATTAATTATATTTTAATAATCTGGTTTTTAGTTTTTTTATAAATAATTTTTTATATTTTTAGTATTTCTTAGAGATATTTTTAAGTTTTTCTTCTTTTATTATTAGGCTTTTATTATTTTTATTATTTTTATTCCTTTTTTCTCTTTTAAGTTTCTTATTTATATTTATAAGGTCTTTTCTTAAGGTAGTAATAACCTTTTAGATTTTAGCTTTTATTTTCTTATTACTTATTATTATTTATATCCTAGTTTATAGCGCTATTAAGGTTATTATAATAAATCTAATTATTTTAATTATTTTTTTACTGCTTATTTATTATTATTAGTCCTTAAATAACTTACTTAAAGGTTTTTTTTCTTTAAAACTTTATTTATAAGCTAAGTTATAATAAAATTTTATTTTTTCTTCTAAATTTTATTGATTTTATTAGCTGTAACGGCTAAGGTTCCCAAGGGATAAACTAGTCGTAGTTTATGTTGGCAGAGCCACTAGGGCAGTCAATCTGAGCAGTTGGGTGTTACGTTGGTAATAGGTCGTAGACCGTAACCAAGTGATCAGAGTCAAAGAGTTGTAAGCGAGGCTTATTCAATGTAATGATCTGTGTTGAAAGCTAAGGAGCTAGAGGCTATCTATGAAGCGAATTTGGGGGTCCCTATATACTACGGTTGCTAGTTATCGCGGAGGTGAGCATCCTCGATGCTCACTTCCAAACACTGGTGAGCGTTGTGCATGCTCACTTATAATAACTGAGCGTCCTTCCCATTGGTCCTGTCGTGCCGACCAATGTTCCGTGGCCCGTCATGCCTGTGCCGCCCGGCGGCTCCATGCAGCCGGCCCAACCTGCAGCCTACGTGCTGGGTCGTAACACGATGTCCCCTCTCCCATGGTCTTGTCCTCAAGACCTAGGCCTTGTTTCATAAGTAGTTCCTCTGCCCTTTTCTTTTCGTTGGTAAGTTCCTCTTTCTTTTCATCCTTTGTGATGTCCTTCTGACGCCATGTCCAGTCGTACCGTCGTTCCTCGTACCCGAAAGCGAAAAGATCCCTCGTTGAAGGCTCCTTCTACCTTACGGAACGATCGCTTGGCTGATTCCATTGAATCGTTTGGTTACGACGTCATGCCGTGTTCCTTTTGTTCCGCCCGTGGTCTTCGTTGCAAGATGATTGAGCGTTCCTCCAAGTGCGGGGAATGCGTGCGGCGGGGGCGTTCCTGTGATGCTTCTGGTGTCGCGATTAGCTCGCGTAGGTGTCCTTTTTGTGTGTCACTGTTTTTTGCTAATGAGTGTCCTTGTAGTTGGTCGCATTATTTCCGAATCGAAACGTTTGGATCAGGAGGAAGAGAGAGCGGAAGAGCAAATGCTCAAGGCTCAGGCTGAGTTGAATGAAGCGCTGGCCCGTCTAGCGCGACTGCGCCGCCAAAAGCGGCAGTTGGTTACCAAGGGTCAACAAATGACTCGCTTGGGTCTGCAATCGCTGGATGAGTTGGAGGAGGAGGAGCGTCGCGAATCCGAGGCTGTTATCGATGCGCAATCTCTAGGCGCTATTGACGTGTTGGATTGGAACGCTGTGTTTGGGGATGCCTTGTTGAATGCTGCTGGTGATACTGCCGTAATAGGTGCTGGCAATTCTTCAGGTGCTCCGTAGGTTCCCATGTGTTTTCCTCGTCTCCATAGCTTTTCCATTTAATGAGATATTGGCGTGTTTTGTTTCTTGTCCTCATGTCTAAGATCCGTTCTACTTCATATTCCGTTTCGTTCATGACTTCGATGTCTTCTTCTGCTGGTGCATTGTTTGGTGCTTTCTCAAGAAGTGAAATGTGTACTATAGGATGATTCCTCATAGTCTTTGGTAATGAAAGTTCGTAGTTGTTTGTCGATATTCTTTTCTTGATAGCGAATGGTCCTAATTTTTTGTAGTCCAATTTGTCGCTTGGTCGCGTTGTTTTGATGTTTCGTCGGAGTAGGTAGACCATGTCTCCCTCCCCAAAGATTGGTCCCTTCGATCTTTTACGATTATGGTATTGTGCCATTCTGTTTCGTACGAATTCCAATTCGTGTCGCATTTCTTCGTGCAATCTCTTCAGTTCATCTGCTTGCAGCATCGCTCGTTCTGCTTGCGGTCCTTCGCGCTGTGTTCGAAATACTTCGGGATTAAATCCGTAATTGGCGTAGGCTGGTGTTTGCTTTGTCGATTCTGATATCGAGCTATTGTAAGCCAATTGCGCTGTAGGTAACCATTTAACCCAATCGTCCTGTTGATGATTGATGTAACATCGTAGATACTGTTCAAGCGTCTGGTTCAATCTTTCCGTCTGTCCATCTGTCTGTGGATGGTATGCGGTGCTTAACTTGTGATTCGTTCCAAGTTGTGCCATAAGTGCTTGCCAAAACTTAGAAGTAAATGTACTTCCTCTGTCCGATATGATTTCTTCTGGCAGTCCATGGTTACTTGCTATTGTTCGTAAGAACACATATGCAAGTTCTTCTGCATTGCTTGCTTCTCTGTACGGTAAAAAGTATCCGTATTTTGTGAGTCTATCCGTGACCACGAATATGCTGTCATATTCCACGTTGGTCATTGGTTCTTTTGACATTGGTAGCTTCGTAATATGATCGAAAGCTATCGATTCCCATGGTCGTGTTGGTACTGGTAATGGTTGCAGTTCTCCGTATGGCTTATGTCGTGAAGCCTTACTTTTTCCGCATTGTATGCATTCGTTGACAACCTTTTCGACCATTTTCTTGATTCCTGAGAAATCGTATTGTCGTCGTATCTTATCCAGTGTCTTGCGGATTCCTTGATGTCCGTAGACTGGATGTTCATGCATTTCTTTGATGCATTCTTCTTGTAATTCTGGTGGTATCCAGATTTTCTCTCCATACATTGGTACTCCTCCTGGGTGGCATGTGCATCCCGTCGGTACGTCCCCAATGTGTTGTATATTGTCTGTTGCCCATTGGTGTATTTTGCCGTATACTGGGTCTTCTTTCTGTACTTTCAATATGGCATTCAGTTGTTTCTGCTGGAAATTGCCATTTTTATTGATCTCAAGGAGTGGTCCTGTTGCTGTAGGTACTCCTGTATCGTAGTCGCTTCTTCGACTTAGAGCGTCTGCTCGTCCGTTCTCGGATCCTTTTCGATGGATGATTTCGTAGTCGAATTCTGAAAGATATTCGGCCCATCGAATTTGTCGTCCATTCAATTGTTGCGTCGTCGCAAAATGAGAGATGTTCTTATGATCGGTATACACCTTAACTTTGTGTTTGCTTCCCATGAGATAGTGTCTAAATTCCTTGAAAGCATTGATGATTGCTAGGAATTCTTTGTCGTAGATGGGGTAGTTGAGTTCTGCTCCATGAAGTTTCTTCGAGTAGAACGCAATAGGGTGTAGTTTTCCGTCATCGTCTCTTTGTCCAACTTGTGCTCCTAGAGCAAAGTCTGATGAGTCGGTTTCTAGTTCCGTTTCTTTTTCTGGGTCGAAGGTTCTCAAAACAGGTTCGGATGTGATGAGTTCTTTGATCTTGTCAAAGGCACATTGCGCCTCATCGTTCCAATTCCACTGCTTATCCTTCTTGGTGAGTTCATCCAAGGGTGCTGCGATTTCGCCGTAGCTCTTGATGAATCTCCTGTAATAGTTCGCAAAGCCTCTAAAGCTTTGTATGTCCTTGACATTCTTCGGTGTTGGCCAGTTCCTTACTGCCTCAATCTTTGTCTTTTCCATTCGTATCTCGTTTGGTCGTATCGTGTGTCCTAGGAAGTCTACTTCCTGGGTATGGAATTTGCTTTTTGCTGGTTCCACTAGTAACTTCGCGTCTTGTAGCGCTTGTAGTACCTTGTGTACATGTCTTTTGTGGTCTTCCAGGGTTTTTGAGAAGATCAGTATATCGTCCAGATACACTACCACAAAATTGTCCAAATATTTTCGTAGTACGCTGTTGATCAT
Source organism: Metarhizium brunneum (assembly GCF_013426205.1). Taxonomy (NCBI): domain Eukaryota; kingdom Fungi; phylum Ascomycota; class Sordariomycetes; order Hypocreales; family Clavicipitaceae; genus Metarhizium; species Metarhizium brunneum. The sequence goes on from NC_089428.1 coordinate 59,773, forward strand.
TCGTTGGAATGTCGCTGGTGCGTTGGTAAGCCCGAATGGCATTACCAGGTATTCGAATAGTCCGAACTTCGTTCTAAAGGCTGTCTTCCATTCATGGCCTTTCTTTATTCGAATCAAATTGTATGCTCCCTTCAGGTCCAAAGCGGTGAACCAATTCATTCCGTGCAATCGGTCCCGTAGTTCCGATATTAGTGGCAACGGTGTTCGATCCTTCATGGTAATCGCGTTCAATCGCCGATAGTCCACTACTAACCGCAGTTTCCCGTTTTTCTTTGGAACAAACATAACTGGGTATCCAGCTTCTGATGTGGATGCTCTGATGTAGCCTTTCGCTAACATCTCGTCGATGTACTCCCGTAGTGTTTCGAGTTCTCTTGCGTTTAAGTTGTAAATCTTATGGAATGTTGTCGACTTTCCGTCTATCAATTCAATCTGATGATCCCATTGGCTGTGTTCTGGTAATCCGGTTTCTAATTCTTCTGCGAATAATTTTTCGTATTTCCGGTATTCCTTAGGGATATTCTTGAGTCTTTCTTCTTTCGTTATTGGGCTTTTGTCGTCTTTATCGTTCTCGTTCCTCTTTTCTCCTTCGAGTTTCTTGTTTGTGTTCGCGAGGTCTTTCCTTAAGGTGGCAATAACCTTTCGGATCTTGGCTTTTGTCTTCTTGTTGCTTATTGTTGTTCGTATCCCGGTTTGTAGCGCCGTCGAGGTCGTTACGGTGGATCCAATTGTTTTGACTGCTTTTCTGCCGCTTGTTTGTTGTCGTTGGTCCTTGGATAACTTGCTTGAAGGTTCTTTTTCTTCAGAACTCTGTTCATGAGCTAAGTTATGACGAAATTTCGTTCTTTCTTCCGAATTCTGCTGATTCTGTTGGCCTGAAGTCTCGTTCCACTTCAGTTGGCCTGTCCTCCAGTTGATCAGTGGGTTACTCTCCCATAACCATGGGTACCCTAACACTAGGTCGTGTTCCGATACGTCCATAACATCGAGTTGAATCACTTCTGAATGACTTTGAATCTGTACTTCGAGATGATCAGTCTCTTGGTTAATGATTCCGTCATTATAGGCAAAAAGTTTTCCTTCGATATCAGTTAACTCGTATGGTGCCTCTTTGTGTTTCCACGGTAGTTGGTAACGATTCACAACTCTGGGTGAGATATAGTTGCCCATCGCGCCACTGTCCACAAGTATGCGAACGCGATGTCCCATGACTTCGGCGTCTAATACCATTTTGTCGCTTCGTCCGTTCTGGGTTGCGTTGAGGGTCATTAGCGTCTTTCTTTTCATGCCAGCCTGTAGCCCTTTTACAGATGGCGTGCCTCGTTTTTTGAGTTTTCCGGAATAGATTCTTCTGCGATTTGTCGTTTCATTTCTTGGTACCATTCTGTAGGTCCAGTTCCGTTTTGCGGGTGCTTGAAGCAAAACCCATCGTCAAACATTTGACATAGGCGATTGTAAATTTGGTTTTTCATTTCTCCGTGTTTTTCGCATCTTGGGTTGTCGCAGTTTACCGCATATTTCCTGTTGCATCTGGGGTTGAACTTCTGTTCGTTGTACCACTTATCCAACTGTTGTTCACTGTGGTATGTTGATTCTGTGGTTCCCCTGGGGTCTTTCTGTTCGAGTATGTCTAATGCTCGCTGTGTCCGTTTGTATGCTGCTGGTGTTCCACATTGCCACTTGTGCCATTCCCTGGCCTTATCTACCATATGTTCTGAACAATTAGGTAGTGGGCATACCATGTGGTCTTTTGTTTCACATCGAGGTGACTTGAGTAGTAACTCCCTTCTGTGTGTTGGGATTTTTCCCTCATACACATACTGATGCCACTGCCTGTTCTTCGTATGTACATGTAACTGGCATGTGTCTGATTCACATACGTCCGTAGGATCTGTATGAGCTCGGCATTTGATGGGTGTGTTTGAATCGGGTTCCAAGATCATCGTTTGATCGTTATTGATTATCTTCACTCTCCATTCTAGGAGTTCCCATCTGAAGTATGGTGCTTTGATCGGATATCCTTTCATCCTGATCGGAAACGCATCCAATCGTGCCTTGGTTTGAAAGTGTGCCTGGCACATTGCAAACGCGCATGATGCCCATGCTAAACGTGTATGTTCCGCGTGTCTTGGTGAGAGTCTAGGATCGTCTTCCTTCTCTCCTTCCGGAAACCATAGTGTCTGGTTTTCCATTGCCGTGGTGGTGTCCACTGCTAGAATAGGAATTGCGAAATGTTTTCCTGTTGGTGCGGGGAAATATCGCTGTACAGCTTGTTCTTGTGTGGCTGTCAGCCTTGCAGGCGTTTCTTCCTCGCTTCGTTCGTCTTCGGACGCTTCTGGAGTATCTAGGATTGCGTTGTCGTCATCGACGCTCATTTCCCTTACTCTATCTTCCGGTTCGTCGAAGGTGGTGAGGATTTGTGCGTCTTGCTCCTCCCTATATTGTTGTTCCCTTCGATTCTTCCTTGCTTCTGCTTGTTGTCGCACCCAATCGAGAATTTCTTGGTGCGAGTCTTCGTCCAAATATTCTGGCGATTTTGGTTCATGGAGTTCCTTTCGTCCCGTCATTGCAAGCGTTCTCTTTTCCATTGATTGTTCGTCCAGGTCTTCTTGTACCAGTTGTTTGGCTACTTGCAGTCCGTTTCCTATGAAGTTCATAATTTTCTTCTTTGGTTTTCTTGGTTCTTTTGGAAACCATCCTCTTTCTTGTTTGCTGCTCATGTGAACGTAGCAGTTGTCGTCATAGCAGAAGGTCCAGTTGAGGTTCTTATGTTCCACCTCTGATTCGGTAACTTCGATTTTCTGTTGGTTAGTAGAATTGAGTTGTTTCTTACCTCCTTCTGGTACTGGCTTCCATTCTTTCCTGGGTTTCTTGCATTTATTGGCGAAATGTCCTGGTTTTCCGCAGTTGTAGCATTTCTTTTCCTTTTTGTCGTCTTTCTTGGTAGCGTCAAGCTCCATTCGTCCAGGGTTAAGAGTGTGACCATAGGCAATAGGTTCGTCACGCTTTCTGCGTTGATTGGCTTGGTAACTCTTCCCTTTGGCAGGGCTCCAGGTTCCTTTACCCTGTTTCTTCTGTATGCGTCGCTGATACTGTCTGTCGTCGATTCGTACCGCCATAGCGATGTAGTCCGATAAGTTGTCTGGTCTGTTCTCCCTGTAGAGTTCATCTTTGACTTCTTCCTTAAGTCCTTTATAGAAAGCTGACATAAGAGGTTCGTCCTCCCAGTCAAGCTGAGATGCAAGTTGTCTGAAGCGAGCGGCATAATCGGATGCCGATCCCTTCTGCTTGAGCCCGTCGATGTAGTACTCAGCAGCCCTAGCTTCGTCAACTGTTCCAAAGGCCTTTTTGATAGCTTTTTCGAATTCATCGTAACTTTCGAAAATGGTGTTGGTTTCTTCTTCGCGGTCGTCTTTTTCTTTGTTAAGGTAGTCCCTCATAATGGGTTCAAACCATGCGAGTGCCACTCCCGTCATACACCCTCCTGCGTGCAGTACCTTGGCAGAGGATTCTTCCATTTTGGTCGGGAATTGTCGGTGGTAAGCCCTGAGTTGAGTGAGGAATCCTTGAAGCGCACCCGGGGATCCGTCGTACGGTCCTGGTGCCCTGGGTCTAAGGATTTCTCCCAAGTCCTTTTTAATTGTGGCCGCAGTCGTGGCTTGTTCCTGCCGTTCTTCTTCCATCTGTTGGACCCGTTCCCGAAGGCGTATGATCTCAGCAAGCATGTCGTGAGCAGAGATGGTGGTTGGTCCCTCTCGGGTTTCATTGGATCCAGATGCGGTGGTAGTCTCGCGTGGTGCCATGTTGACAGTTATCAGGTATTGCTCAGAGTGACGCGGTAGTAGTCTGAACAAGAGCTTTCAACGTGTAACGGCTAAGGTTCCCAAGGGATAAACTAGTCGTAGTTTATGTTGGCAGAGCCACTAGGGCAGTCAATCTGAGCAGTTGGGTGTTACGTTGGTAATAGGTCGTAGACCGTAACCAAGTGATCAGAGTCAAAGAGTTGTAAGCGAGGCTTATTCAATGTAATGATCTGTGTTGAAAGCTAAGGAGCTAGAGGCTATCTATGAAGCGAATTTGGGGGTCCCTATATACTACGGTTGCTAGTTATCGCGGAGGTGAGCATCCTCGATGCTCACTTCCAAACACTGGTGAGCGTTGTGCATGCTCACTTATAATAACTGAGCGTCCTTCCCATTGGTCCTGTCGTGCCGACCAATGTTCCGTGGCCCGTCATGCCTGTGCCGCCCGGCGGCTCCATGCAGCCGGCCCAACCTGCAGCCTACGTGCTGGGTCGTAACATTAGCCTAAAATCTTATTTTACTTTAATTAGCCTATCCTCTAGTTAATTAGTAGATTACTCTCTTATAACTATAAGTACCCTAATACTAGGTTATATTCTAATATATTTATAATATTAAGTTAAATTACTTCTAAATAACCTTAAATCTATACTTTAAGATAATTAATCTCTTAGTTAATAATTCTATTATTATAAGTAAAAAGTTTTCCTTTAATATTAATTAACTTATATAATACCTTTTTATATTTCCATAGTAATTAATAATAATTTATAACTTTAAGTAAAATATAATTACTTATTATACTATTATTTATAAGTATATAAATATAATATCTTATAACTTTAGCGTTTAATACTATCTTATTACTTTATTTATTCTAGGTTATATTAAGGGTTATTAGTATCTTTCTTTTTATACCAGCTTATAGCCTTTTTATAAATAATATACCTTATTTTTTAAGTTTTTTAGAATAAATTCTTTTATAATTTATTATTTTATTTCTTAGTATTATTTTATAAGTCTAGTTTTATTTTATAGGTACTTAAAGTAAAACCTATTATTAAATATTTAATATAAGTAATTATAAATTTAGTTTTTTATTTTTTTATATTTTTTATATTTTAGGTTATTATAATTTATTATATATTTCTTATTATATCTAGGGTTAAACTTTTATTTATTATATTATTTATTTAATTATTATTTATTATAATATATTAATTTTATAATTCCCTTAGGATCTTTTTATTTAAGTATATCTAATACTTATTATATTTATTTATATATTACTAATATTTTATATTACTACTTATACTACTTTTTAGCCTTATTTATTATATATTTTAAGTAATTTAATAATAGGTATATTATATAGTCTTTTATTTTATATTAAGGTAACTTAAGTAATAACTTTCTTTTATATATTAGGATTTTTCTCTTATATATATACTAATACTATTACTTATTCTTTATATATATATATAACTAATATATATCTAATTTATATACGTTTATAGGATTTATATAAGCTTAATATTTAATAAGTATATTTAAATTAGGTTTTAAAATTATTATTTAATTATTATTAATTATTTTTATTTTTTATTTTAAAAGTTCTTATTTAAAGTATAATACTTTAATTAAATATCCTTTTATCTTAATTAAAAATATATCTAATTATACTTTAGTTTAAAAGTATACTTAATATATTATAAATATATATAATACCTATATTAAATATATATATTCTAAGTATCTTAGTAAAAGCTTAGAATTATTTTCCTTTTCTTCTTTTAAAAACTATAATATTTAATTTTTTATTATTATAATAGTATTTATTATTAAAATAAGAATTATAAAATATTTTCTTATTAATATAAGGAAATATTATTATATAGCTTATTCTTATATAATTATTAGCCTTATAAGTGTTTTTTCTTTACTTTATTTATTTTTAAATACTTCTAGAGTATCTAAGATTATATTATTATTATTAATACTTATTTCCCTTATTTTATTTTTTAATTTATTAAAGGTAATAAAAATTTATATATTTTACTTCTCCTTATATTATTATTCCCTTTAAATCTTTTTTACTTTTACTTATTATTATACCTAATTAAGAATTTCTTAGTATAAGTTTTTATTTAAATATTTTAGCGATTTTAGTTTATAAAGTTCCTTTTATCTTATTATTATAAGCGTTTTTTTTTTATTAATTATTTATTTAGGTTTTCTTATATTAATTATTTAGCTACTTATAGTCTATTTCTTATAAAGTTTATAATTTTTTTTTTTAGTTTTCTTAGTTTTTTTAGAAATTATCCTCTTTCTTATTTATTACTTATATAAATATAATAATTATTATTATAATAAAAGGTCTAGTTAAGGTTTTTATATTTCACCTTTAATTTAATAACTTTAATTTTTTATTAATTAATAAAATTAAGTTATTTCTTATCTCCTTTTAGTACTAGCTTTTATTTTTTCTTAGGTTTCTTATATTTATTAGTAAAATATCTTAGTTTTTTATAATTATAATATTTTTTTTCCTTTTTATTATTTTTCTTAGTAATATTAAGCTTTATTTATCTAGGGTTAAAAATATAACTATAAGTAATAGGTTTATTATACTTTTTATATTAATTAGCTTAATAACTTTTCCCTTTAATAAGGCTTTAGGTTTCTTTACCTTATTTTTTTTATATATATTATTAATATTATTTATTATTAATTTGTATTATTATAATAATATAATCTAATAAGTTATTTAATTTATTCTCTTTATAAAGTTTATTTTTAACTTCTTCCTTAAGCCCTTTATAAAAAACTAATATAAAAGGTTTATCCTCCTAGTTAAGCTAAGATATAAGTTATTTAAAGTAAGCAATATAATTAGATATTAATCCCTTTTACTTAAGCCTATTAATATAATACTTAATAGCTCTAGCTTTATTAATTATTTTAAAGGCCTTTTTAATAGCTTTTTTAAACTTATTATAACTTTTAAAAATAATATTAATTTCTTCTTTATAATTATCTTTTTTTTTATTAAGATAATCCCTTATAATAAGTTTAAATTATATAAGTATTACTTTTATTATATATTTTCTTATATATAATACCTTAATAAAAGATTCTTTTATTTTAATTAAGAATTATTAATAATAAGCTTTAAGTTAAGTAAGGAATCCTTAAAGTATACCTAAAAATCCATTATATAATTCTAGTATTCTAGGTCTAAAAATTTCTTTTAAGTCCTTTTTAATTATAATTATAATTATAGCTTATTCTTATTATTCTTTTTTTATTTATTAGACCTATTCCTAAAAGTATATAATCTTAGTAAGTATATTATAAGTAAAAATAATTATTAATTTTTCTTAGGTTTTATTTAATTTAAATATAATAATAGTCTTATATAATATTATATTAATAGTTATTAGGTATTACTTAGAGTAATATAATAATAGTCTAAATAAGAGCTTTTAACGTATAATAATTAAGGTTTTTAAGAGATAAACTAATTATAATTTATATTAGTAAAGCTATTAAGGCAGTTAATCTAAGTAATTAGGTGTTATATTAATAATAAGTTATAAATTATAACTAAGTAATCAGAGTTAAAAAGTTATAAGTAAAGCTTATTTAATATAATAATTATTATTAAAAGCTAAGAAGTTAAAGTTTATTTATAAAGTAAAATTAAGGGTTCTTATATATTATGATTATTAGTTATTATAAAGGTAAGTATTCTTAATACTTACTTTTAAATACTAGTAAGTATTATATATACTTACTTATAATAACTAAGTATTCTTCCTATTAATCTTATTATATTAACTAATATTCTATAGCCTGTTATGCTTATACCGCCTAGCGGCTCTATGCAGCCGGCCTAACTTGCAGCCTACGTGCTGGGTCGTAATAACTTTAAATAAAAACTCTTAAAATAAAAAATAAAAATAATTAATAATAATTAAATAATAATTTTAAAACCTAATTTATATATACCTATTAAATACTAAGCTTATATAAATCCTATAAATATATATAAATCAAATATATACTAGTTATATATATATATAAAAAATAAGTAATAATATTAATATATATATAAAAAAAATTTTTAATATATAAAAAAAAATTATTACTTAAATTACCTTAATATAAAATAAAAAACTATATAATATACTTATTATTAAATTACTTAAAATATATAATAAATAAAGCTAAAAAATAGTATAAGTAATAATATAAAATACTAGTAATATATAAATAAATATAATAAGTATTAGATATACTTAAATAAAAAAATCCTAAGAAAATTATAAAATTAATATATTATAATAAATAAAAGCTAAATAAGTAATATTATAAATAAAAATTTAACCCTAAATATAATAAAAAATATATAATAAATTATAATAACTTAAAATATAAAAAGTATAAAAAAATAAAAAACTAAATTTATAATTATTTATATTAAATATTTAATAATAGGTTTTACTTTAAGTACTTATAAAATAAAACTAGACTTATAAAATAATACTAAGAAATAAAATAATAAATCGCAGAAAAATCTATTCTAAAAAACTTAAAAAATAAAGTATATTATTTATAAAAAAGCTATAAGCTAGTATAAAAAGAAAAATATTAATAACCTTTAATATAATTTAAAATAAATAAAGTAATAAAATAATATTAAATACTAAAGTTATAAAATATCATGTTTATATACTTATAAATAATAATATAATAAGTAATTATATTTTACTTAAAGTTATTAATTATTATTAATTATTATAAAAATATAAAAAAATATTATATAAGTTAATTAATATTAAAGAAAAACTTTTTACTTATAATAATAGAATTATTAATTAAAAAATTAATTATCTTAAAGTATAAATTTAAGATTATTTAAAAGTAATTTAACTTAATATTATAAATATATTAAAATATAACCTAGTATTAAAGTACTTATAATTATAAAAAAATAACCTACTAATTAACTAAAAAATAAGCTAATTAAAGTAAAATAAGACTTTAAGCTAATAAAATCAATAAAATTTAAAAAAAAAACGAAATTTTATTATAACTTAGCTTATAAATAAAGTTCTAAAAAAAAGAAACCTTTAAGTAAATTATCTAAGAACTAATAATAATAAATAAATAATATAAAAATAATAAGTATAAAAGAAAAAATAATTAGATTTATTATAATAACCTTAATAATACTATAAACCAGAATATAAATAATAATAAGTAATAAAAAGATAAAAGCTAAAATCTAAAAGGTTATTATTACTTTAAGAAAAAACCTTATAAATATAAATAAAAAACTTAAAGAAAAAAAGAAAAATAAGAATAATAAAAATAATAAAAGCCTAATAATAAAAGAAAAAAAACTTAAAAATATCTCTAAGAAATACTAAAAATATAAAAAATTATTTATAAAAGAATTAAAAACCAAATTACTTAAATATAATTAATAAAATTATAAAATTAAATTAATAAATAAAAAGTTAATAATATTTTATAAGATTTATAACTTAAATATAAAAGAACTTAAAATATTATAAAAATATATTAATAAGATATTAATAAAAGGTTATATTAAAGTATTAATATTAAAAGCTAAATACCTAGTTATATTTATTCTAAAGAAAAACAAAAAATTATAATTAATAATAGATTATTAGTAATTAAACACGATTATTATAAAAAATAAAATACTATTATTATTAATATTAGAACTATAAAACTAATTATATAATATAAATTAGTTTACTATAATAAACCTAAAAAGAGTATATAACTTAATTTAAATAAAAAAGGGTTATAAATAAATAATAGCCTTTAGAATAAAATTCGGATTATTTAAATACTTAGTAATACTAATAAGGCTTATTAATATACTAATAATATTCTAAAAAATAATTAATAATATACTATAAAATTATTTCAATAATATTATAATAATATATTTTAATAATATATTAATCTTCTTAAAAACCCTAAAAAACTATAAAAAATATATATATATAATACTAAAAACGCTATAAAATACTAAATTATTACTTAAACTAATAAAATATAAGTTTTATATATAAGAAGTAAACTTTTTAAAATATATAATATAATTAAATAAAATATAAATAAAAAAAATAAAAATTAAAATAATAAAAAACTAGCTAATATTAAAAAATATTAAGAATATATAAAGCTTTAAAAGCTTTATAAATTACTATAAAAAATTTATTAAAAGCTATAATAAAATTATAATACTTTTAAATAAACTTACTAAGAAAAATAAATAATAAAATTAAAATAATAAGGCATAATATACCTTTAATAAGATTAAAAAACTTATTATATTTAAACTTATTTTAAAAACTTTTAACTTAAAAAAAAATAGAATTAAAAACTAATTTATTAGATTTTACTTTAAGAATATAAGTTAAATAAAAAAATAATAATAAAAAACTATATTTTATTATATTTTACTTAAAAAAACTTTATAAAATAAAACTTAATTACCTTATTTATAATAAAGAATTCTTAGTAATTATTAATACTTTTAAGAAATTTAAATATTACCTTATAGGAAGTAAATATAAAGTTAAGATATATACTAATTATAAAAATATCTTTTACTTTATAATAATATAATAATTAAATAAATAATAAATTTAATAAGCTAAATATCTTTTAGAATTTAACTATAAAATTATTTATTAAAAAAAATCTAAAAATAAATAAGTAAACGCTTTAAATTAAAAAAGTAATTATAATATAAAAGTACTTATAATAATAAAATAACTCCTTAAAATTAATATAAATAATAATTTTTAGTAAAAATAACTAAATATTATACTAAAAGTATAAAATAAAAACCTAGTATATAAGAAAATCTAATAATAAGTAAAAGAAAAGGTTAGGTTTATAAACACGCTAAAAAAATATCTTATAAAACCTAGAATTATCCTAAAGTACTATAAAAAAACCTAAATACCTTTAGAGTTATAAGAAGAATATATTAAAGAAATATATAAATATTTAGTTTATAAATATTAAGAAATCTATAAAATACTAAATAAAATATAATAATAATATAATTTCTTAGAAATTAAGAAAATAATTAAAAAGGTTATTAATAAATATATATAATATAAAAAAAGTAAGGCTTTATAATATAAGCTATATAAAAAATTATAACTATTACTAGTATTAATATAATTATAAGAATTAATAGCTTTTAATTATATTATAAAGCTATTAATATTAAAAGAACTAATAACTAATATAAAATATAATAATATATTTATAGTTATAAATAAACTTATAAAGTATAAATACTTTTTATTATATAAAAAAATAAGTAATATAAAAAAACTTATATATATATTTTTATAAATAATAATAAGTAATTATAAGTTATTAAAAGAAATTATATTAAATAAAAAAAGTATATTTACCTTTAAATTTTAATAAGTACTTATAATATAACTTAAAATAAATTATAAGTTAAGTACTATATATTATTTATAAATAAATAAATAAATAAAAAAATTAAAAAAACTAATTTTTAAGAAAAGAAATATAATTTACTTACTCTAATAAAATATTAAAATAATATAATTAAGTAATAAATTAAACTATAAAAAATTAAGACTATTTACTATTAAAAAACAAATATTAATAAATAATTATAAACTTTTATTACTAAAAATTATAAGAAATTATCCTATAATATATATTTTACTTCTTAAGAAAATATTAAATAATATACTAATAAAAAAAAATATTAAAGTCCTAAATAATAAAAAATATAAAGTAAAATAAATTCTAAATATAAGAATAAAAAATAAAATATATTAATACCTTATTAAGTAAAAAAACTATAAATATAAAAAAAATATATAAAAACTTATAAAGTACCTAAAAAAGTACTAGTATTTATTAAGGCAGTTTTACTAAAAGGTATAAAAGGTATAAAAGAACCTAGATTTAAGAACTTTTTACTTAACCTAAAAGTAAACTAATTACTCTTTTTAAGAACACCTATTATACCTAAATTATTTGTTACTTAATACTTATAAGTATTTAAAGTAAGTAAAATTCTATTCTTAGTATTTAACTTTATTATATTATAATAAAATAATTCTAAACTCTTATTTTTAACATGATTTTAGATTTTTTATATTTAAGTTAATTAATTTATAATTATAAAAAGCTAAAACTAAAAGTTAATTAGCTATATATAAAGCTTTAATAGCTTATTACTTACTTTTTTTTCCTTTAACTTTAGTTTTTTTTATTACTTTAATAAGTATATTACTAAAAAAATATTATTAATAAAAGAATATAAATAAAATAAAGGCCGTAATAATACTTATAAGAAAAAGCTACTAAAATATTATTATATAAGCAACCACGCTATATATACTTATTATATTATAATTTCTTATTTATTATATAATAAGATTTACTATTTTTAAAATAATAAGTATAAGGTATATTTAAGGGGCAATTAAATAAATTTATAATACTAATAAAATTAGCACGTTTATAACTATTATTTTTCTTTATATTTAATTTTAGCTTAAAAATATAACCAGATATAATATTAATAAAATATTTTAAAGAATAAAAGAAAAAGGGAATTTACTAATAAAAAAAGGGCTATAAAGCTATTTATAAAACAAGACTTAGGTCTTAAAAATAAAACTATAAGAGAGGGGATATTATATTATAACCTAGTTATATATAAAAAGCAAGCTATAAGTTAGGCTAGCTATATAAGCTATAAAGCAGTATAAGCAAGGCAAATAATAAATTAATAATTAGAGTAACTATTATATCTAGATTATAAAAAGAACTATAATTTATATAAGTAAAATCATAGTTATAATAATAATCTAGAGGGAAATATTATAATAAGAAAAGTAATTTATTATAATATATAAAAACCTTTAATTTTACTTTATAAATAGATTTTAGCTTCTTAGCTTTTAATATAAATTATTATATTAAATAAGCTTTACTTATAACTCTTTAACTTTAATTACTTAATTATAATTTATAACCTATTATTAATATAATAACTAACCGCTTAGATTAACTGCCCTAGTTGTTTTGCTAATATAAACTACAACTAGTTTATCCCTTAGGAACCTTAGCCGTTACATATAGCCTTTAATTTAAAGCTTTATATTACTTATAAAGGTTTTATTAAGTTATTATAAAATTTAATAATTAATAAATTAATTAAAGTTATTATAAATATATATATTTAACCTAGAATTTAAAATAAAAAAGTCCTTTAAAAAGTAAATTTTCTTATAAATTAATTAAATAAATAATATAATTATAAGCTTTATATAATTTAACTTATACTTTTATTAATTAAAGCTTTTATTTTTATTAATTTAAGTATTTTTAGTATTTTTAGTATTTTTAGTATTTTTAGGCCTTTTAAGCTACTTTTATTTTTTAACTTTTTAAGCCTTTTAATATCTAGGCTTTTATAAGCTTTATTATTTATTAATTTTTTAGGTTTTTAATATTTTTAATATATATATAAAAGTATTTAAAGCTTATTAAAAATAGTTTTAATTTTTTATTTATTAAAAAAGCTAAAAATTAGTTTTTTAATATTTATTTTTTATTTTAAAAAGCTATTAAAACTTTTAATAACTTATTTTAAGAAATTATTATTATTATTAAATTTTATTTTTTATTTTAAGAAATTATTAATATTTTTAGTAATTTATTTTAAAAAATTATTAAAGCTTAAACTATTTTAGCGCTTTTAAAAAGCTTTTATTTTATAATAAGCTTTATTTTTAAAGGCTTTTAATTTTAAAAACACTTTATTATTATTATTAAAATTAGCCTAAAAATATAATACTTTTTATTTTTAGGTTTTTTAGCTACTTTTAATTAATTTAATTAAAAGCTTATTAATAAGCTTAATTAACTTTTATTTTAATAAATAAATTTAATAGCTTTTATTAAATTTAAGCTTTAATTTTAATATTAAGCTTTTATATTAAGTTTTTAAAAAGCTTATTAAAGTATAAATAATAATAAAAATAATATTTTTAATTATAAAAGTAAGTTAAAGCTATTTTTAACCTTTTTAACTTTTTTTATTAATAGATTTTAGGTTAATTAAGTACTTATAATAAATTTAAGATTTTTAATAATAAGCCTTTTTAGAAAATAAAAAATAAAAAGCTACTTTTACTTTTAATAGCCTTTTAATACTAATAATATTATTTAAATAAGTTATTAATTTAAAAGCTATTTAGAATTTTATTTATTTTTTTTTTAATTAAAGTTTAAAAAATTTAAAATATAATTATTTTAATAATTAAAAAATATAAAACTAATTAAAATTATTATAATTATAAAATCTAGGGTTAATTAAAGCTTTTTTATATTAAATAAGTTAATTTAATAAGCTTTTATTAGTACTTTTTATTACTTATAATTTAAGCTTTAATTTTTATATAATTAATACTTTTTAATATTAATTTATATTTTATTAAAACCTTTTTTTTAAACTTTTAAAATATAAATTATAATTAAGTTTATAATAATTTTAGTTATTTTAAAATATTATTTTTAATAGCTATTATATTATAATAATTATTAATAATTTTAATAATAAATTATTAAATAATTAAAAAAGCTTTTTAATACTTTTAATAAGCTTAAATATTAATTTAATAGTTATTTTTAAGGGATTTAAGCTTTTTAAATTAATTTTTATTAAGGTTTATAATTATTATAACCTTAAAATTAATATTATTAAATTAAGGTTTTTTTTAAAAAAATAATAGTTATTTTATTAGGCTATTAAAAGTTAATTAAATATTAAATATTTTAATTAATAATATACTTTTTAATAATAAAAATCTATTAAAACTAATTATTTAAACTTATTAAAATTATTAATAAAAAACTTTTAACTTTTATAATTAAGTTAATTTAAGTTTTTTATTAAAAACCTTACATATATTATAATTTAATATTAAAATATCTTAAATTTAATAATAAATTTAGGCTTATAATTATTATATTAATAATTATAAAAGTAAATTAAAATATAAAATTATTTTTAAATTAACATTATTTAAAAAAAAAATAAGCCTTTTTTATAAATATTAATTATTATTTAGTTAATTACTTAAAAAGTTAATAATTAAGGGATTTAACTATTAAAAGTCTAGCTTTAATAGAGTTATAGCGCGAGCTTTTTAGAGGCTTTTAGTAGCTTTATTTTAATAATTATAGCGAGGCTTTTTAGGGCCTTTCGGCGATACCGATGAATAGCTTCCTTTTTCTATTGAAAGGGGCCTTTGGCGTTGACATTGGCCCTCATTAACTTCTTACCTACTTGGACCTGACAAGGTGCAGACGGCGGCAACCAGCAGTACACTGTCCGCCACTTTGAAACCCACGGACAGACGGACAGCTGCAGCGCCCTCATCTGGGACTGGGGCTGGACGTGGTACGGCCTCTACCTCGATTCCGCGTCCAATGGCTTCAGCCTGCTGAACTATGAGGCCGACGGCGCCGCGAGAACGCCGACCGGCTCCGTCTACGTCATGGACTCGCTCTTCTTGAACATCAAGACGGGCATCAAGACCAACGCGCTGAAAAAAGACATCAAGGAATCCACCATCATCCAGCTCGACAACGTCCGCACGTCCTATGTTGATACCAGGATTAGCGCCATCGACGGCTCGGCCGTTGAGCTCCCCCCCGGCGACGACATTGGCCACGTCGTGGTTGGCAACGTCAAGATTGGTGGCCAGGCGTTCGGCCAGTACAGGTAAGACTAGATGCATCTTCATCTTGAAAGTCAAGCTTGCACAGCGCGCAGGCTAACCGCAGCCGCCCCCGACCAGCGTCGACGTGGATGCCCCTTCCGAGCGCCTCCTCAATCAATTTACGCAAATGTACAGCAGGAAGCCATACTACATCAGGCAGCGTCCGCAGTACGAGGCGTTTACTCTCGACGACATCATGAACGTCAAGGACCACGGCGTCAAGGGCGACGGGGTCGGCGACGACACGGCAGCCATCAACTCGGTCATGCGCATGGCATCGACGAGCAAGCTCATCTACTTCCCTGCAGGCTCGTACATTGTCACGGGCACCATCCATGTTCCCTCGCACGCCCTTATCACCGGTGAGGTCTGGTCGCAGATTGTGGCCAGCGGCCCCTTCTTCCAGGACATGAAGAATCCCAAGCCCATGGTCAAGGTGGGCAACGACGGCGACCAGGGCACTGTCGAGATTTCAGACATGCTCTTTACGTCAACAGGCTCTCTTCCTTGCCTGGTGCTCATGGAATAGAACGTGGCCGCTGAGGACCAGGGCTCCGTCGCCATGTTTGACGCGCATTTCCGGGTTGGCGGCGCCTACGGCTCGAGTAAGTATCCAACACTGAGGTCTCTGCTGTTCCGCGGTATACATCAATGTAAATTAACCGCCGTCTTTCTAGAGCTCACCCTGGCGGACTGCCCCAAGGTCACCAGCATCCCCAGCGCCTGTATGGAGCTTCCATGCTCTTCCACGTCACGCCCAAGGCCAACGGCTACTTTGAGAACGTCTGGGGCTGGGTAGCTGACCACGATCTTGAGGACCCCAAGAACACCATGGTCACTGTTGCGGTTGCTCGAGGCTTCCTCATCGAGTCCAATGACGGCCCGACCTGGCTGTACGGCAGCGCATCCGAACACAGCATACTGTACCAGTACAACTTTTACAACACGGGCAACCTGTTTGCGGGCATGATCCAGACCGAGTCGCCCTACTTCCAGTACACAGACGCCACGTCATCTCCCGGTCCCTTCAAGAACTCCCTGGGCGTCTTCAGCAACGATCCCGACTTTTCGGAGGCCTGCAACGGCTCCAAGCTTCAATGCGACTTCTCCTAGGCGGCCATGTTCAGCCAGGTCAGCAACGTCACCATTGCCGGCGCTGGCCTGTACTCGTGGTTTGACGCCTACGATCAGTCGGTCTGCGTGGACGCGCAAAACTGCCAACAGCGGCTCATCTTTGACCAGGGCGGCAACGGCGAGCTTTGGGTCTTTAACCTCGTGACGATTGGCTCAGTCGAGATGATTAGCGACGACAGCGGCGCCATAGAGACGGCAAAGGAGAACACGCAGGCCAACGCTCATCCCTTCTGGAGCGCCCTGGCTGTCTGGGGAGACGAGAGCGATCCCCTCGCGCTGCTCTGCGACGAGGAGGACACTGACCCCGGCTGCCTTCACAACGACGCCTGCGATCTCAGCAAGGACTTTGCCGACATGGACGCCCTGGTGGCCGCCCAAGGATCTATCCCGCCAGAGTTCGCGCCTTACTACGTGGTCAACGCGCTGAGCAACTTGCTCGAAGGCAGCCTGGGCGCGTACGACGGCGCCAACAAGGGCTACGACGCCGTCTGGGAGTACTACGCCGAAGGCTTCCGCGGGTCTGTCGACGCCATGATCCGCAAGTTCACGGCCGACTCTACGCCCAGCAACCGCAACGGAGGCCCCGGCATCCACTACTTTGAAGCTTCCTCGGGTCTCTAAAGGTAGGTGGGCAGCTTCCGAACTGAAGAAGGCCAATCAGCCTTGGGTCGATGGTACGGCCGACCCGACATTGGAGGTTGAGTTTCTTGACGGCTAGAAGGGTGTTGGGGAGCACGCATCAATGTGGAAAGAACCAGCCGTCCTCCATACAAGTTCGCCCCTGGGGTGAGATTGTAGTAGCGTTATGCAAAGCGTTACGTTGTATTACAGTTTATACATATTGGCCACCAGTATTTTCACCCCCAGGGGCGAAATATGGCAGTATAATTGTAGCCCGGTAGCTCACTGACCCAACATCCAAAAGCTGGAGAACACACTGCTATTATCGGCTGTGTGACGTTGTTTTGCTCAGCGAAAACACAGACGACATATTATACTCTATACACCGACTCATTTAAGGAGAGTATCGCAACTATATAGGTGTAGACAGATAGCTCGAGAGGTGGCGCGATGCTGTTTCTGTCCTTCGAGATCCGTTTCCCAATCGGCCTAGGGGAGTCACAATGTTCAACCAATAGCCCCTATGGGAAAGGCTGGTTGATGATATCGAGGGGGCTTGGAGAGCGATGTCACGAGCTCTCCTCGCAAGTCGATATTGGTTATAACGAGGAGTTTGCCTATTTGGTTTCTGACGCGGCACGGTGAAATTAATGCTCATCATTACATCTTGCATTACTTCATTTACTGACCGAAAGTGACAGCTACCTCGCCAAAGTTGGCAGATACAACGCCCGCGTCCAGCTCCTCCACCACGGCTTCCACCACTGCAGAGATGAAGAATCCACCCGTCACACTAATCTCTGCGTCATGATGGACCATGTCTTCTGCGAACGGAGCCAAGACAAGAGAGCCCTTGAATACAATGACGTGGTCCTGCGAGTGAGGCAGCCTCAGCCTGATTCAATACACTCCGAGGTTGTTAACGCCCTAGGCAACTCGGCCCTGCCCATGGTTGAGTGCGGGCAAAACCTCGCAGCGGCCGTATGGTGCTTAATTAGTTGACGAGCATGGGAGGAGGTTTGCGGGGTGGAAACGTTGCCTCCCAGGCACTGAGCACCTTGACAAGCAAAGCCTCTTGGTTCTGGCCTGCAATTGCGGCGAGACCAAAGGCCCTGCCGTTAAAGTCGAGGTACGATAGTGGCATCCCTGCCACGGGATATCCTATATAAGAATAAGCCGAAGATCATGATGAACTATTTTACATCGCACCAACCACTGCCAGTCGCCATGCTGGTCAAGAAACTGTCAGCTGGACCAATGATGACATCAACTTCGTATTGTTGTAGAATGTGGTCTACTCCGTCCCCTCTTGCAGCATTTTCGAGGTGCTTTAGATGTCTATTGTAATCTTGCACGGAGACGTGCCTCTCTTGAGCTTCAATGAAGAGGTCCTGTCTAGGGTGGTCTGTATGCTGTTAGTGAGTGGCGTGTGTCAATATGATGGGACAATTACTCACGGGTGGGCAGCTCTTGGTCGGCATGTTGTTTGTTAAAATAGATTATATCCTCGAGACTGCGAACTTTGCTCTCGTTCAAGTCTTGTAGAAACGAGTTGAGTTGGGTCTTGAGGTCAGTCTCTGCTTTGATCAGCAATGCCCTACTGCTCCTAGGCCGTTGTACTTCTCAACGCACGTATGATGACTGTTTCGCTGTTTTCCCCATCTAGTTCAAAGCTGTCCGGTGTAGCCAGCGGAACGTTTGCCGCGAATCTCTTGGCTTTTCCCTTGATGATGTCGTATGCTCCGTTGATGTCGCGAAGCTGAAATGCAATTTCAGCGGATATTCGCCAAACACACGACTTTGTTTTAGACTTACTATTTGTTCTGTGGCCTCGGTTACCGGTTTCATAATTGTATCGGGATATTTCCACACCTCTGGGTCGAGTGTGCCCACCGAAATATCCTCCCAAGAGCCCGTGATATTATGCACCAGCGACTTGGATCCTTGATTGCTACGTATGGCATCTAGCACCACGACCAAGTCATAGACAGTCTTGGCCATGGGACCAGCAGAGTCAAAGTGGCTCGAGATGGGCACGATACCGTCTTGCGGAACAAAGCCTATGCCTGGCTTAATGGTGTACAGAGACGCTCTTCCAGCAGGGCAGATGAGCGACCCGTCGGTCTCAGCACCGATCGAGACGGGCGCGTAGCCGGCGGACACGGCCACGGCTGATCCCGTGGATGAGCCCGAGGGATTCTGGAGTGACGAGATGTAAGCAGTGACTCTTGCGCAAGGATGGCTGTGAGGTGGGTTGCTTACACTGTGACCGTCCTTTGAGTCGTCGGGGTCAAGTCCGCCACGCACGTACGCAGACTGCGTTTGACCACCGACAGCGGACCATCCGCTGGGCATCATGGAGCCTCTACATGAGTGACATGAATTTAGCTTGCAAGCCAATCGTACGAGTATGAGAGAGTGCTGACCGCGAGTTGGAGAATTCCTTGACCACTGTCAGAGAGACTTGCAGTTCAGTTGGACTGGACATGTACTCACACTCAAATTGGACTTGCCCAGGATGATGGCGCCAGCGGCAATAAGCTTCCCATGTCGTGTCCGGTTGGCCACAATGTTAACCTCTTGTCAGAGCGGGTTGTGGGGAGATACCTTTTCCACTACGGTGGCACTCTTGCGAGGCTTGGATCCCTCAAGGGAGAGGCTTCCGGCTGTTGTGCCTAACCCGAGGCTTGGGTGAGTGGCTATCGAGTCCTCCAACGACAGCAGAGTCAGCAGCGTACCCGAGAGCAGTCGTAGACTTGCCCAAGACACTTGCCTTGATGATGATGGGGATGCCGTGGAGAGGGCCGCGAATACTACCAGCCCGTCGCTCCCGGTCCATTTGGCCGGCTCTCTCAGACAAGAGGTGCGTCGGCGTGATCTGAATCATTGCGTGCAAGTATCCATCGTGCCTGTCAATCTGGGCGAGGTAGGACTCGACCAAGCTGCGGCTCGTCACATGGCCCTGGCCCAGGAGACTCTGCAGGCCCTTGACGTCGGCCGTCAAAACGTCGATGCTCGCCACAAAACCCATGGTGAAGAGGAAAAGAAGCGTCGCAAGGCCAAAGGATCGCACGGTGAAGCCGAGGACGAGGACAATAATCATGGGAATCTGTCTCTGCTAATGTATCAGTGAGCATGACAGGAGGAGGGGTAGCGCTGGTAGATCAAATTCTTACAATGGCCATGCGCGGAAAATGAGCACAAGAAAAGACATGACTTGGAGGAGTTTTTTTTTTTCGAAGCGTCAAGTGCGACCATGTGACCTGGTGTGAGCGGCTCCTCGACACCTCAATGGCTTTGCATTTCGCCGTGCGTTTCTTTTTCGTCGGCATCACATCTGCCCTCAAGTGCTAGGTCTGCCGCACTTTTACCTCTCACCTCCCCGAAGGCGAGCACAAAAGATGCTGGCTTCTTGGTCGATACTTGACAGTACCTGTCCAGTGCGTCTGCATACATGTATCATCCTAGCAGACCGAGACAGGCGCCCCAAGGCGAGGCTGCATTGCTGACATTTGCCATTGGCTGACTCGACACATGCACACAGTATCGTGACTACTGTGCCTCGTCGGTTCGCCCAGAGGCACAAGAGTGTTTGACCTGGTTACACCATGGCGGAAGAAATCGCACATTGACACGTCGCCATTAATCGCTTTTCCATCCCGTCGACCAACTCCACCTACTGCTCGCGGCCTTGTGTGCGTATTGGGCTGCATCATGGCCTCATTTCTACCTCACCAACGGGATGCAATGCTGCCGACAACTCACGCACTCATCGAGCGTTTATGCTTCCATGGCGATTCAATGGTCACCGGAAGGAACATACCTATTCGGAGCAAAAGGCTCATTTCTTTGGGGGTTATGAGCTTTGTTGCCTCACGTCACAGTCAGCCCCTTGGTCCATTCCAGCCTTCTCGTCTGCAAGTTTGATGCAAAAAAACAGTTTGTGACGGGAAAGTCGCGGTTCGGTGAAAATCTTGTCATGCAGGTATGTGTGCAAGTCGCACCAGACAGAAGTTTCATGGAAATGGCGAGACGCATGCTGTATGACTTTTGTTTTATGGCAGAGAGGGTGGCCGCGAGATGCCCCAGTGGATGTAGCCATCGACGGGGCAGCACAATACGCAAAACGACGTGGATAGAGCACGTACGGTATGCTCTATATAAGTGGGGTCGTTACTGCCGGTGGAAAGTCCTGTGGTAGGTTTGAAAATACTTTTGATGATTCCATCAAATGTTGATTTGGTCATGTTGTTACTTGTCATGCCAGCGGCGGTTAGGGCTAGGGTAGGCATCTTGCGGGGGCACGGGGTTATGAGTGTTACAGCGCGCTCATGCACAAAGCTGCATACATCAATTGATGCCGTTTACATCGGGTGTCGTATAAAATTTCCCAGAAGGGTTTAGTAGAAATATCTAGAGCGGGAACCCCTTGACCCATAGCCAATAGCATCCATGTCTCCACGGTCACGGCACTCGCCTTCCCCCGCCCTACTAAGTAAGCCATATGACAAACATGGAATCAACAGACTACGCCAGGCTTTCTTCCCTGTTCGTACATGAGGCCAACTGAGTGCGAGTTGACCACGTCCCAAGAGACATGGACAACAGTAATGGTAAAGCCTCTAACCGTACCGTCAACCGTAATAGATCGAAGCTATCGAGGGCATCAGGGCACCGCTCACGCGGCGGATGCCTCACGTGCAAGCAGAGACACGTATGTGGTATTCTGATGGATTGTCTCGTGGTTACTCACAGATCCCAAGGTCAAATGCGACGAGGCGAGGCCAGTATGTTCGAGATGCTCTCAAAAAGGTTGGCCTTGCAAGGGGTATTCTCAGTCCCTAAAGTGGTCATACAAGCATCAGCCGAGGGGAATCGACGCGACCCGTCAGATTCCGGAAGCGCCTTTAGGAGCTACAAAGACACCGACCGACTCGTTAGTGCAGGGCGACCACCGAAGACAAAGGCTATTCTGTACTCACTTTGATCACCGCTCTTCTACTCCCGACCCAATTGTCTGTACGCCGTCTTATCTCATGGACCTCGACTGTCTGGAGAGTACCGACCAGGCTTTTCAGGGTGATGCCGGCCTGTCCTTCACCGAGTTCCATGATTTTGGCCTTTGGCCAATGGACTTCTCCACAGCTACAGTACTTGGGCCAGATGCAGAGTCAAGGCTAGGCCGAAACCCAGAAGAATGCCTCACACCAGACTTGGGGGCATTCCTGGACGTGCAGCATGTACAGTCTGTTCCCAATGAGCCGTTAGGAAGAATGACGGACTACGCTACACAGCTTATAGCGCATTGGTTCCACGAGGTCTGTCCAGCGTGGTCTGGATTCGATTCCATCAAAAATATGAATAGAAAACTTGCCGAAGACCTGTGGCATAGTTCCTCCGCCGTCTTCAATTCACTTCAAAGCATGTCGGCTAGTTTCCTCGCTGCCAGGCTACCGCAAATGAGACCTACCGCCTTCCGTTTATTGAAAACGGCAACATTGTGCATTCAAGCAGAAGTAGAAGAGCTAAAAGGCAAGGCGCACCTCGATACAGCACCAATCGGAGTAATTTACTCGTTACTCTGTCTGGGAACTACAATCTGCTGGTTAGACGCTCGTCGGGTCGGCTGGCCATTTCTTCAAGACGCAAAGAGTTTACTTGGACGGACCATGCAGCAGGACCGCCACTTGTCGGAGGGAGACGCTAACATACTCGACTTTTTCAGCAAAAGCCTGGTATACTGGGAGATGCTAATCTCTTTCATATATGATCCGGAGCCAGGACTTGCTCAGCCGAATCTTGTTGGGGCATCCAATTTTGATTCGATACCCCATCCATGGACCGGAATCTCATCGTTTACCTCCCGTCTCTTTACACAATCAATGAGCGTGTGTCGAACCTACCGATCTCGGAATTCGCTGTCATGTATAGGGGGAACCGGTCAACCACCTGCTAGGGAAGTTGGGGAGGCAGAAGAATTGGAGAAGCATCTTTTACAACTGCAGTTATCGCCAAGCCCCTTAATCGAGGATACAGGCGACCACCGTACCCCCTATTTCCATCTTTTACACGTGGCTGAGGCCTATCAACTTGCTTCGTTACTCCAATTATACATCACATTTCCCGACTTGGTTTCTTCACGAGTGCCTCGAGAGCACCATCACTCATATGAAGGGAATGCCATGTGGTACAAATGGATTGTGCCCCTGGCTTTGCGACTTACAGAAGTATTAGAGCGAGTTCCGCCCGACTCAGGAAGCCTAGTTATTCAGCCATTACTTTATGTCTGTGCCGCCACTGGGCTTCGGTGCGACACTGTTCCGAAGCCAGGCAAATACCAAGACGGTGTTAAAGAATCGGGCAGGCCTTCAAGACCAATGGAGTGCATTTTGGATTACGTCAGTTTACTTGATAGGCCTGCTGAAAACCACGAACGAGAAGAATACTTGGTTACGCAGCTAGCCCTAAACGTCAGCCAAGCCCGCAATTTCATCATGAGACGGATTAGCGTCTTGAAGGACAATCTACACCCTGTGCCGGTCCGGGTCACTGAAAAACTTGTCAAGGCTGTTTGGACTGCCTATGATGAAGAGCCTCAGGGCTGTGTGAGCGTTCACTGGCTTGATGTAATGGAACAGAAGGATCTCCGAACGCTGTTTGGTTAGTGTTGGGAGAGGAGCTTATAAACTTGCATGTTGGAAGATTGACTCTCCAAGTTGACAGTTTCCTGGAGGTAGCGACAGCGGCTTATGTCGACCTATTCTTCTCCGTGGCCCTATTCCATGCATGGGAATAGCTTGATCAACAAAATTATTGAAGCCTTACACGACGACAAACTATGACAATTTCTCAATGTAAAGCAGAAAATAATGACGATAATCATATCAGGGCCACGTTTTTAACAAGTTTCAATCATACATGGTCAATAAGGCTGAGAAAATGTATTTAATTGCGCAACTGTACTAGCCTCACAGTTATTCTATGTCTGTGCTTTAGCTCAAAATATCACATCTACCTATCAAGCTGCATAAAAGGTCCAACCCGTTGCTATCCGCTCCGAGATATTAATAGCCATGATATCATGTTATTTTGCATCATCGCATTCAGCCGAATAGCCGGTCAAGTGTTTTTTCAAATATAGTCCTATATATTGGAATTAGTCACGGTAGATGAGCCTCTAGGGCGTGCGTGGCTTACGATGGAGGCTGTGCCTCATAATTACGCTCATAGTCTTCAATAAAATCTTGATCCTTGTTCAGATCTACTTCCAACGGTTTGTGAATCTTCGTTTTATGAAACAGCTTCCAGGAAACGTACAAAAGAGGTACAACCGCGACCATGGTGTAACTAAATGCGTCCATAGATCATGCGATTTACTGTTGAGAAGTAAGCCCTTTTTGATACTGTTGAAATAAACTTACGAGAAAAGAAAGTCTGGTACGTTCCAGTGACCCTCCAAGGGAAGAAATACTGCATATCCGCCAACCAGAGCCATAACAGCAGTGCCAATGAGTCCATACCAAGCAGTGTAGGGCATGAAAAGCCCCTGGTAAGGCAACCTATTACGGTCGAAGGCCTGCGCTTTTAACGCTCGATAAAAGCATAGATAAGTAATGCATGCGCAAGCAAAGTTGATTAGCTGGGACGCCGTAACCAGAGCTACAAGCCAATTCAACACCACTACACTGCTCTGCGAAAGCTGAAGGAATGAGAGTAACGAAATCACAAGAACACTAGCCACGCAATAAATCGGAACACCCTTACTGGTGCATCTTGTCAGAAAGGCCGGAGCTTTACGGTCAAGCGCAAGGCCGTAAAGGGATCTCGAGGCACAGAATAGATACGAATTTCCAGCTGAGAATACCGAAAGAAGAACTACACCGTTAACGATATGAGGCAGAACAGGTATATCCAGCCTTTTCATCGCCGCAACGGATGGGGCTGCGGCGGCTCCTGGCTGTCCGGTTCTGAAAGCGGCGGCCATACCAGCATCGTCGTAGGGTACCAAGATTCCAACACATAAGGAACCTAGGACGAAGAAGAATGTTAAGCGATAGAAGACGGCCTTGAAAGCCCGAGGTAGGACCTGCCTTGGGCTTGCTGTTTCTCCGGCAGTCATAGCGACATAATCAGGGCCAGCGATTGTGAATGACGCTAGCACCAGACAATGAAGAAAACCAAACCATTTACCTAATGCACCCTCATAGTAGAGTTCGGCAAAGGCCCCTGGTGTCTTCCAATACCGAAAGCCGAATACGTCGCGTTTGGGATTTCCACCTACCATTACAATAAATGTGAATAGGATAAGTCCCAGAGCAAGTAGGACCTTTCCTAGAGCAGCCCAAAACTCAACTTCACCAAAGTAGTGTACCGCTAGAAGGTTTATCGCAACGTACAGCACGATAATAACAATAATCATGACAACAGTCGGAATGGCATCTGTCCAGAACCGCATGATAATATTACATGCTGTCACTTCAAAAGGTACCAGCATGGCTTCGAGGATAAAGAAGTTCCAACCAGTGGCGAAACCAAGTGCGTCGTCAACATACCGGCCAGCGAAGCGAATAAATGGAGACGATATAGGTGTATAGGAAACCATCTCAGCTATACACATGGTGACTGCGAGGACAAAGGAACACCAGAATGTGAAAGCTATAAAAAGGCTGCCGGGGCCACCTTTAAGCAGACCTTGGCCTATTTGCACCTAACATGTTGCAGCTGGGTCAGTAACACAGCCTGGAAGTTAAAGATGACGCAAAGCAAACAGAAATCATCACACGACCGACAAGGTATCAAAACTGCGCTAGGAGATGCATACGAAGAGAACGGTGCCGATAGTGCCTCCAATACCCATAAGTTGAACATGGCGACCTTTCAAGCGTCGGTGCGTATTATCTTCACGGTAAGCCTGAGATAAGCGTAATTGCTGGGCATATTCAATCTGCACACTCGATGTTGTCGTACTATCCAACGTCTTCTCTGGATCCTTAGAGGAAGGGCTCGCGTGGGATGAATCAACCGGCAAGGCCATTGTGATAGGAGAACGTAACTTCACCCTGACAGAGAAGAATATTGGGATGAGGAACTCGTCGTCAGATTGCACGGGCACGGAAACGAGGTGGTTAGTGGCATCTACTCAAGGTAAGAACTTTCCCTGGCTGAAAGTAGCAACGTCGTGCCTTTTCTATTAAATGGCCATGACGAGTCATTCCATTAGCCAATCAGCAACCAATACAGAGACCCCGCGATCTGCTAACAGAGAACGGAGCCTCTGATGAAACCAGACTCTACCGGTCGTCACCCCTGTCTATCTATGTCCTCGACAGAATAAGCCATCTCTGATTCGGTGAAATTGCTGGTTCGAGTGTTTGGTGCTGTAGCGCGTAAAACTTTTCCTTAAATAGTTAAGATCGGCGCGACCTAACCTGGCGCAAAGCAGCTAATCCGAGAACCTTTGTAAAGCAAAGGATGCATTTAGTTAATGTAACTGGTAAGCTGAGCAGACCCCAGCAAGGTTGCCCATGTGGGATAAACCAGGGATTGTCTTGTGTAGTGCATTGTTCTTGAATCGCCCTGAGTCATTTTTGTCGCAGCTAGATTATAGGGCGTAGTTCTGTCATGCTCTTGGGACCCCTTGTCGAGGTCAAAAGCACAGCTACATTTTTAAAACTCGAGAAGGGCACGGGCGCACAGTGAGCCGTTATTCCATATCTGGTGCATCTTGCTGCTGAGCTCATAGGGGGAACTACAAATCACTATGCGATTTTGGCTTGCGAGCTTGACTTTAGGCATTTTAGGAATTCTGTTTTTCCAAAAACTTGACATTGAGCGAGCAAAGAATGTAGTGTAATTCCAAGTAGAGTAAAGGAGTGTGCTTTACCGTCATAAAGCGGTGGATTCATGCGTAAGAGGCGGCCCTGCTATGTTGAGGCACAAAGTAAACCAGCCCTTTGTCCAATCCTTGGGATTAAGCCAAAACCTCACCCACAGCTACTGCGCTGGTCTGCACATGGAATGGAGAAGGCCCTTCTGTATTTTCTTTTTCGAACTGGGCGGAACACAGCTCAAGGACGCGCTGATGAAAGTCTGCAAAAACGTGTCAAGGCGCTATCCAAAAAACTATAGGAAATGGTAATAATCTGGACATTAACTCACAGGCAACACCATTCTCCTTTTGGGGATTGAGGAGGCCTTCCGAGTAGATGCCGACATTATAATTTGTCTGCGCCTTCTCGCAGAGCTCAATATCCTCAAGAGCAACGTTACGAGCAAAGCGGTAATAATTCTCAAATTCCTCGCTGTCGAGAGGCGCCTGGTGATAGTAATCGAATTCCATACGTGACTTTCCAGGTTCTTCTGTGGGGTTGATGCGCCAGCAAGTCAAGCCACCTGCGTACATGCTCAGCGTACAGTTTGGGAAGAAGTAGAAGAAGAGTCCCGCCTCCTTCAGTCCCTTCGCTTGGCTGCTGGACCCAGCCATGTGCTGGGAATAGTTGTGCTTATTCACCACTTGATAAACGGAGGGGTTGTAGATCTTTGCAAACTCGGGATGTGCGTATGCGCAGTGAAGACACTCCTGATACGCATCGACTGCAGCCTTCCAGTTGTTGTTACTTGTGTATCTGAGGGGGCGCCTCAGAGGAAACTGGGTGAAGTCTGCGTGTGCAGTCAACGCCTCAAAACCCGGGAAAAAGTCCTCAAAGGCACATGTCTCGTCAGAAAGCGTCAAGAAAAGGAGACCTGTGGGGGTCAGGTGGCTTCGCATTTCCGAACCCTGGATAGACGTTAGGATCACATGGAAGAGCAAAGCGAAGTCGAGGGTCGACGATGAGATTTGCTTTGGGGATTCAGATTTTGATTTAGCTCACATCACTGTCCTTGAAAACTTTGATGGACCTCCAGTCACTTTCCTCTCGGCGAACCGTAAAGTCAACCTGGGCGAGCTCGTGCTTGTAATCCACTTGCTTTTCAGGAAATTTTGTGACAGCACCAAGTAATACCCATGACTGCAATGTTATCAGAAAGACTCTCGGAAAAGGTAAAGGAACATACTCTGAAGAAGACTGCCCGTTTCTCCAGGCTGCCGATGCCACTGCTGGTATACCAGGACGCAGGAAGAGTTGTAGCACAGTCGCTCATTTTTGAGACTCGGTTTCTGCCTGGTGTAGAGTGAAGGGCTTACTAGTTTGCAAATTGCTGAGAAACACTCAGAGGTTACGAGTCGCGAGATATAAACGTAAAGTATTCATCTTGGTCCCATGTCTATCGCCTTCAGTCGACGCAATTTGAAGAGTTGTGGTCACGAACCCAAAGATGTTACGGTGGTGATGGCGGAATGTGGGGCGACCTTTTTTTGTCGATCCCGATCAGGAAACATTTTACGCAGAAAGGGGTAGTACATGATCCCAGCATGTAAGAGGGTGGGGAAAGATCTGTCAACTGGTTCAGGTGATGCATTCTCTTCGTAAAGATAAGCCGTAGTCGGACATAAACGTGCTTTTATAAGCTATGCAGCCTACATGGCTTGCATGTGCAGTCTGGTAGTATAGTCGTAATCGTTGAATTGGTGTCGCTTAGTGTCTCACAGTTCACGAAATGACCATCCTCGTCGATTCTAGGCATTCATGGTGGCCATGTGTGGATAACCGGCATTGAATGGGTTTTCCAACATGGGAAATACTTTACGAATCCCTGGCTACAGTCTTAGTTTCTATTATCCGCTACAAGACCCTGCCACGTGCTGAGCTTCTTATTTGGTTCATGGCCAGCCTCTGTGCTGCAGATTTGCTCTCATTCCTCCATCTAGGTGCATCTATTATTTTCGGACTAGGTCAATCCTTTTGACTATTTTTGGTGACCATTAGAAAGACCACAAATTCAATGTTTCTAGAAAGCATTCCCTTTTTTGCTCTGTCAGGCACCTTTTATGCCTTGGTGGTATCTTTATTCTTTAATGTCTGGCTGCTGATCCGAAAGCCACCCACGACAGAGCAGCCGTCGAGAGAAAGGCCGAACAGTGCACTGAACCTACCCAAAGGATGGTGGTCAGATCCAGATCGTTTCCAAGCCGAGAGACGGGCAATTTTCAGTCAGGTATTTGTCTCAGTGTCGACATGTCTTCCAATTTTGGCCTGACTTGTCACAGTCTTGGATGTGTGTGAGCCATCGTGGCCGTTTCCGGAAGGTCGGTGACTACATCGTTTATGAAGTTGCTGGGTTCCGCTTCTTCATGATTTTAGGCAAAGACATGATTGTTCGTTCTTTTCACAACGTATGTAGACACCGTGCTTTTCCAGTTGCTAGAAAGCAATCTGGTTCTGCACTGGTGCTTGGATGCAGATATCACGGCTGGAGCTATAACACGAAGGGCACACTTGTCAAGGCCCCCTACTTTGATAACCTTCCAGGCTTCGACAAAAGTCAAAATAGTCTCTTCGAGATTCATACAAAGGAAGACGGATATGGATTTCTTCACATCAACGTTAGCGCCAGCGAGGATGTGGCTACTACGACTCCCCTAGAAGCTACCCGGAGCGGGGAACTCGGCCAAATCAAGCTCGACTCTCACCTGATTGATACCATGGAATTTAAGGGAAGATTCAACTGGAAGGTTATACGTAAGTTCTGTCTGTCGAACTTGACCAAAGCTGCGTCAGATACGATGTACTTAATCCCAAAGCAGTCAACAATCAACCGAAGAAATCTTCGACAGACGCTTCAACCAAGGGCATTATGGGAACCTTGTTATCCCAAAGCCCGCCTTCTGTTGGAAAGATAAGCTTTTTCCCTTTAACGACGGTACAGACTATGTCTAATGGGCCCTTCTGGTACCAACTTACCCACTCTCCTGAAACATCCCAGCAGACAGCAATACGTTGCGACGTATACTCTTCTATTGCCTCAAAAGACTATAAACTTGAAGATGCTACTAAGATTTCTCTTACAAATGAGCTGAAGCAAAATATAAGAGAGTTTGAGAAGCAACACAAGCAGTTGACTACTTCTGGTTACCACTCAACCGGTGCTAATGGTGTGTATAGCAGGCTGACTTTGAAAATATCTAGGCTAACAATTCCTAGATTCACATGTGAACATTCTTCGCATGGTAGAAGGGCATCTTGGGCAGGAGAAAATCAGAGGCTCTGAAATCAAACCAGCTACGGTTAAACAACAGTTTCAAAGCGAAGCTTTTACTAAAGCTGACCAAAGTGAGTTTTCCTTGGTGAGATTATAATATTTGTTGCGATATACCATTTAGAGGAATTAACGTATTTTATTAGTCTGCCAGGCGATGGCATGTGGTAATGAGAAGCTTGATTGGTGATAGCATACCCCTGGACTTCACCAGTTTATCTTGTGAATTTGTGTGACAAGGGCTATAATTATAGGGCTTGGAACAATGTTCGATATTCAGCTAATAATTCGCTTTGATATCAAAGGTCCTTGGTTTTTTCTCAAGGCCTCGAGGGGCGGATGACCCTTATTTATATCAAGAGGCGGTCAAAGGGCTGTCCTAGGTGCCTGAGGCCCCCGTTAGGTCTTGAGCCCTTGTGTAACTATCGTCATGTTCAAGGTACGGCCCGTGCCTTTATGGCAACGTGACATCCGTGTAACAATTTGTCCCCGGGGCCCGCAAGTCTATGGTGTTGAAAGAAACTTTGCCTGTATATATATGTTCTTTGTGTTTCAGAAGAAGAATTTATGTCTATATTATCAAGCACAACTACCTCCACAGAATTGGTAGCTAATTTGACTCGTCATCGATTTGTCCACCTGATTCTGCCAGGCAGTGCGGACGCTGCATGATAGATTCATATTTCACAGCTATATCCAAGTATGGAAAGGGTATCTCAAGGCCACTCACTAGGATCAAGGAAGGCCCATACCCATAGGCCGAGAATGACGACAACCATCAGACCATACAGCGCCCAAAAACGTTTCATGGTGGTTCCAAAAACCAGGGAGGCGCTGGAAGCTACGAGATATTCAAAGCGGGAACAAGAGACGATGGACAGGCCAGTCAAGGTGACAGCCATTTTGGTGAGATACTCTGCAAAAAGAGAAATCTAGAAGTTTCGTTTGTTTGCGAATCAAGAACTGGGGGTCAGGCACAATCTATTAGCTAGTCTTTGATGCAAATATTGGCTAAGCCTAGAATGGTGTGCAAATAAACAGGCTGCCATATTATTATAAGCAGCAATACTAAGGGAACTTACTCTGTCCTAGGGAGTGTTCTACCCAAGACCTGGACTTCTAAATGTGATTTATGGCGGTTTCACCAAAGTGTCATCATGGGTATGGTCCTCTTGCGCTAGGACAAGTTGGGCAATATATTACGAGGCCGGTAACGGCATTGCATATTCTTTTCATCAAAGTAGACCATAATAGATGCTACTAGACGCCAGCCAGCTTGACTCTAGTTAACTCATACTTGCTGATTGTGGTGCACTTCTTCACATGGATCAGCCTAATTATATCGAGTACGTTGTGGATCGACTTCACTTCAGTCACACGACTTAACCGACATGACATTAATTACAGATGTTCTATGCCGACGCTGCGGTTCTTGCGGCAACTCTACGTTTTTGGCCTCTTCTTGCTAATACAAACTTGTGATAAAAAGCATGAATCTCTCATCAAGAGCTAATCGCGTGAGGCTGAACGGCTCTCCTGTTTCAAAATTTGAGGCACAGCCCTAGATGAAATATCCTGAAGCTGTGAAGTGTTTTGCAGTCCTCCTGGTCATTTACCCGCTATCGTTACTGACTTGATTCCGGTGTAGTCTTCTATCCCAAACTTTGATCCTTCTCGCCCAAAGCCAGACTCCTTGATTCCTCCAAAAGGGCCAGCTGCATCACTAATCATTCCAGTGTTCGCGCCCACCATACCAGTCTCTACCACATCGGAGACTCGGAAAATGCCATCAACATCACCTCTGTCAATGGCCGCAAGCCACCTTGACAAGCTCCAGTCCCGGAAGATAGTACTTGTATTTTGCACCCTCAAAATGTGGATACCCGTTGGCGACCAAGTGGACTAGCCACGGTGCAATACGAGTGCACGAGGCCCTATCCGCCCCGAAATAACTACATGGCTAGGCATGATTCAATTCAACGTGTCAAGCCGAGGAGAAACATTGAATGCACCATGGTCCAGCAAAGGATGAATCACGAAATGCGGGATGCGGCCGTCGCCTATTGGTTGCCATTTAGGATTCAGGAACCTCGAGCACCAAACACCATCCAACTCATGCCACGACTCCGTTGACACAGTCGACGTTTTTCCATTATTTTTATTGTGAGCCCTTCAATTACGCTTGTCCGCTAGCCAAAAGACCAATGCCTTGGTTTTCGTCGTCGTACAAATTTTCAGACGGCTTGTCATCTA
Organism: Metarhizium brunneum; assembly: GCF_013426205.1. Lineage (NCBI taxonomy): Eukaryota > Fungi > Ascomycota > Sordariomycetes > Hypocreales > Clavicipitaceae > Metarhizium > Metarhizium brunneum. The sequence continues at coordinate 92,567 of NC_089428.1, forward strand.
AGCGTCCTCTCCTTTATTGTATTCGGCAGTAATAAACCCATCTTCTTCTACCGACAGAACCTGGATAAAGAAGAAAGTAAAAAAAAAAATCAGCCCCACGAATACGCCTTGAAAGGATTTGGTAGGCAATGCTACACCTACATGATTATGCCTTTTAATCTCATCCAGCACATCGTCGGAGAATGAGCCCGCGTAGCCGTGAAACCCAACAGACTTGGCGCGATATGTGTGCTGAATGCCTTGTCTATGGTCCTTGCCGTCCCTCTTCTTTAGGCTGCGCTTATGCAAATCCCTCACCCAGTCTAAATGCGTATCAACATATCTATCGTGTAAGCCTTCTGCTAGAATCACAATGTGGCTGTAACAGTATTAGCATCTGGTACCGGAGAGTATTTATATAATATACTTAATAACATAGATTAGGTTTCTTACCCTCGTTGTTGGCTCGCCTTATTCTCAAATAAACCAGGTGCTGCTACTGCTCCTCCTACTGCCTTTTGAACAAGAGCAGGTCCAAGGGCCAGCGCCCAAATAATACACTTCTTCATTGTGGCGTATAATATAAAAAGATATGATATGGAACCACGTACAGCGTAGTAAAGATTATAAAAGAATATATAAAAGCCAGTGTTTAGAGTAATAAGAAGTAAGTGTATTTTTATTAATAACACAGCCAAGGTGGCAAGTCTTTATAATAACTGTAGCCCGTAATGCGAATAATAGAGACTCGTACACCCCTGTCTAGTATCCCCGTACTTTGCACGGTCCTCGAAAATATGTGGTATGCATTTTGTCCCAGGTTTTGCGTGGTGCCACTGTGTGTCTTGTCGTTGCGGCATTATCGCAAGCCCCCCCAGTACGAGGGGCTCATTTCGGGGTCTCTATTCAAACATCAAACAGAGATTCACTTGACCTATTTTTTTGCCTTGGCGATGAGCAGTAGTCAGTTGCCCTCGGTATTGCCTGCGGGCGTCTGCCAAGAAATCGAAGCACATGCACGCAGGCTCGTAACCTTTCGTGTGGCAGGGAGATGTCCGTCTGGGGAATACACTTACATGCCAAATTTCTAGCCTATACGAACAAGGAAACTATGCTCGCCTTGATCGGGCGGCATTCCGCCCCTGACCCCCTTTGAGCTCGCTAAACTCGCCAAAATCCCTGGAAATGCGAGGCTAACAATCGGGGCGTCGATATGGACCCCACGTCCACATGATAATAATGCGCTCCACCGTTAATTTGATGGTGGTGTATATGGTTATATTTAGCACTACTAAGCTGTTCAAAATTGACTACACGATATACTTGCGGGCCGTGAGGGTCGCGTCAAGCTCAGTCCCAAGATCCTCCATTCGTCTCGACACACACTTGACACTTACAAGGCGGCATTTCCGCCTGTTTCTCTTGGCGCGGCTAAGCTCAAGGTTCTATGGAAACGCACGTGTCGCGTACGGTCATCTCGGCGCTTCGTTTGGTCTGCAGCCGAGTCCACGGCTATGGTACGACACGCCGGCCCCCTTCATCCAAAACCACTCTCTCCATACAAGGCTTCCCATCATCTCCTCTTGGCTCCTAGCCTTCAACAATGATTATAACTTGCTTTCTGGAGTGCCATGGTTAGGTGGATTCAAGGTAATTCTGCGCCTTGCCAGTCGACTCTCCAAATCATGCCATACATGTCCAACCGAGGCAACTTGCTCGCCATGGCACTATGCATGACAACACTATGCACAAGTACCCTTCGGGTCACAAAGGGATCGGCATTGGGACAAATTAACGAAAGAAGACTACAGGCCCCTGTCAATTTCACGGCCAGCTCTCGCATCACGCAATGCAGTCCTCAAAATACAAGTGGTATATAAGCGCCCTGGTTGCAGTGCAAAGGCAATGTTGCACTTGTAAACAACGCCTCACAAGTATGAAAAACCTTTCTTCTCTACAATGAATATCTCGGCTATCCTCACTCTGCTCTTTGGGCTGGCTTCAGCTCACCTGGCTCATACGCCTGTTGTTCTTGAGCCACAGATGAACCAGCATGGATCCGATTTCAATAAAGCTAATGGAGAGCTTCCTGAAATGTCTTCAGAGCGCAATCAACCCGAGGGCTCTTTGGAGACAAGAAACGACATGACAATAGAAAAGAGACATGGGGCTCCAAAAACGCAAACTAGTGCCCCATGGGGCCTAAGATCTATATCTCATCGACTCCCTGGGGTTATCTACGAAGGATTTCCCCCAAGTCAAAACTCGGAATACTACTACGATACTAATTCTGGCTCTGGTACATTCGCGTATATTCTGGATGACGGTATCCGTGAAACACACAAAGAGTTTGAGGGCCGCGCAAAGAATATCTATAGCATATTCCCCGAGAAACAAGCCGGCGATTATGTTCACGGAACTGCAGTCGCCGGAATTATTGGCAGCAAGACATATGGTGTCGCAAAAAAGACGACTCTTTTATCCGTCAAGACACTGGGAACAACAGGCGCTGCCCATTCCGAGGTGCTCAAGGCCCTTCTCTGGACTGCAGAACACATCGCCAATAATACCCGGCAAAAATCATCCGTTATCAATCTATCCTTTGGCGTTGAAAAGAGCGACGCATTAAACAAGTTTATCGAACTACTTGTCGGTAAGTACGATATTCCGGTAGTTACCGCTGCCGGTAATGAGGGCGAGGATGCTAGTACAAAAACCCCAGGGTCTGCCAAGGGAGCTATTAACGTCGGTTACATTAATAAACAATGGGGGCTTGCACCTCGTTCTAATTGGGGCCCGGCAGTAACTATTTTGGCTCCTGGGGTTGACGTGGAAACTACCGGTTCAGAGAGTGATACCAATGCTGTGTTAAAGAGTGGTTCCTCTTATGCTGCGCCCTATATTTCTGGGCTGGTGTTGAACGTAATATCCGTCCATGGGGTTAAAGGCGCCGCCAACATCAAGAAATATCTCCTGGAGAAAGCGACGAAAGACCGGGCTTGTGTTTTCAAACGCACGCCAAACCTGGTAGCGAACAACGGGAATGCCATGCAAGACAAGGTCAAGCCAGGTGATAAATCTGCGCTTTCCAAACTAATGTGTTGTATTAAGGAGTCGCTGAACAAGTGTAAATAGAAAAGGATCTAGGCATATGTAGTGGAAAATACAGTGGCTAGGCAGACTGGTCAGTCGTAACTATCCAAATTCGCAGCACTTGTTCTCTCTCAAGTAGCTGTATCGCCTTCTTTTTAGCTAGTAAACACTTCTATCGGTGATAGAATTATGTACAAGAGTTCCATAAACACTTGATAATAAATTGTGTTTTATCCTTCAGTTATAGACGGCTAAGGAAAGTGCACATGTGCCATGCCCTACGATACAAGTAGAGCCATCATCTTTAATAACTTGATCAAAAACAACACATGCTGAAATAAAGAGAGCCGTATTCAGGCCAGGCAACACAGTCCACATGGCAGTGCACTAGCCGCTACAACAATGTATAATGTGAGCCTGAAGACACCAACACGCTAAATGCTACGCCCAACTTGCCAACACCTATCATCTCGTGAGTCCTGATTCCAGGTGCAATAATTATTTTACCTCTAGCTTTGTACTGTATTAGATGTTGCGATTGAAGATTTGCATGCCTTTATCACAGCCTCGCAATGGATCTATGTCGTTGCAAACGGAGTCATCCTCGGTCTCATACTCTGTATCGTCTATATCGTCACTTCCGAAGCCGCTATTACTTTTATAATCTTTAACGCTAGGCGTATCCTGGATAGTATTACTAGATCGGCCCTGGTTAGGGTTTATCTTATTTATTAGTAGCCGGCCGGAAGTTGTATTGAAATAGCTATAAGCCTTATTATCCCAGATCACTTGAGCTTATTGTATTATATATTGTTGCTTTATAACGTAAACAAGTTTTTCTTGGGTATTTTTAGGTAACAGATAATAGCAAAAGACGAAAGCGATATAACGTTTCCAGTATTTGCGATACTTTGCGCGAGCTGCTATCCCGGGCCACAATTTTAAAAGGTTTCATGTTATGTTTCATGTTATGGCTCTAGGTCCATACTAAAGCCAGCAAAGGATCGGGCGGCTAGTATGTCGTACTGTCTCTTCGCAGCGATTAAGCATAAGATCCACTATATTCATAAGGTAAGATAGTTTATACTTATTCTACAAGGAAAATATCCAGGACTTAAGCTCTAGTAAAAGACCCCAAGGAATTTCTAACGGTTTGCTGTTCAGTAACTATGTTAGTGCTAGCAGGGTGCCTCGTCGAGCGTTCCCATCCATAACAAGCCATCGGGTTCGATCCACCCAAGGGCTTGTAGATACCCATGGTTGACTCTCTGTATCGTATCTTGAGACCTCCAGGTTGTTCCAGAGTTCCAATCCACTCCACTGAATCCACTGGCGCCGCCAGTAGAATAGATAGACCTTAATCCACGAAGCCTGTTAGTAAGGTAAATGTATTTAAAGCTGTTGTAAAGTAGAATAAATATAATAAATATAGTAGGTTAGTAAATAAGTCTATTATGTTAGTAATAAGTAGTTACTTAAAGTTATACTATTCTTAATACTTTAACTTAATTCCATTTTACTTTTTATAATTATAATATTACTTTTAATTCGGCAGGCACCCGGAAACTTAACTTAGCCAGGCAATTGTTTACGACGTAAATTTGTAACTGAGAGGCTCCATGCAGACTCGGAACCTAAGCTGAATATCCTGGTGGGTACATATGTCAACATTGAATAGCATAAGGCCTCGTTGTTCGGCAAGGCAGTCCTGTCAACATCACCTTGTTGGCTTGATCGGTCTTTGGATAACCTTTCCTTGGTAGTAAGCAGTGCTACAGAGACTGCATTGAGAGCAATCTATATTCCAGTGCCTAGATGCTCCTGATTTTCTCTGAAATTGAGTCATAGAGCTGAAGCACAATACTACTGGTTTTTCATCGTATGCCAAGCCCTTTCAACCTCAGGAGACAGACGCATGTAGGGACACGTATAGGAAGATTAACCCGAAATGTAGGAATTCATTATCTATAAGCACTAAATTTTTCAGCGCCATGCCGTAATTAGTCTCAGCTGCTGGGCTTCGCGTGAGCCATCATCAGTCCAATCAATATGGCCAAAGCCCGACTGTAGTAGAATTGTCTTCCAATCCCGCTCCCCCGCTAGAGCATATGTCCGGTGGTCATCAAAACGCCACCATCCGTCAAGCAAGCCAAAGACACAGTCTAACCACTCTAGTGGTCGTGTCAGCTCCAAAAGGCATAACACACCCCCGTCCTTTCGAAGCAGTTTTTCTAAATTGCTGCAGGACTTTCGCAGGTCTCGCGTTGCGTGAATACAGTTTGCCGAGATAACCAGGTCGTACGATTGCGCGAAACTTGCCGGTGGTTCTTTCTCGATATTGAGCGTCTCAAACTCCATGTCAAATCGCTGATGCTGGCCATATCGTGAAGTAAGCTTCTCCCTTGCGCTGGCGACGAGAGCAGCGGAGACATCAGTAAATGTATAGGTGAAATCCACGTCACATGCCAGTAGTCGATCTACCACGAGCTGTGTTGTTGCTCCCGTGCCTGCCCCAATCTCCAGAATACGGATGTGGTTTAGCCTATCTGGCGTCTTGTTGTAAGAAAAGAGGCAATTCATGAATTCGCCTAATAACAGATTGCCAGTTCCAAACATGGGTGATTTAACATAGACATCTTCCAAGAGCTTAATCGAGGTCGCGTTTTGAAAGAGGATCTGCAGAGGATCTACCTTGCCCGAAATGCAGTCTGCAAGGCGCGCTCCTGTAGTGTGTAACAACTTGTGATCTGGATGGTAGCTCGGGTAGTCATTCAAAATAGCCTTGTGCATATCCTCCGCGCTCCTCTCCGGGAACGAAGCCAGGCCACCCAAGTAACGCTTATTCAAAACATTGATAACACCCTCGCTTCCTAGGATGTCGAAAAGCCGATTCATCAAATTTTGGTACTTGGGCTTGAATTGAACGGAGGGGAGTTCGTCTCCCACTTGAAGGGATCTTATATCGCACCCTAGTTCCCGAAAAGCCTGCACAATATATGCTAGAACCAGAGATCTTTGCCTTGGATGTACATCTGAAAAGAAGTCATGGAACCCAGCGGCCTTGATTGTTGAGGAAATCTTTTGTTTCAAAACGTCCATAGCAGGCGGAACTTGGCGAATAAATAGGGTATTTGATCGATCCAACGAATCGTTAAAGGAGAGAGCCGCATGCTTGATATGGCTGTATCCCAGCCGAAGCGGGACGGCCGACTCAAGCCTGTCCTTGCCTGTCTGGTCGTGTAGAGGGACAAACCCAAACTGATCAGTCTGCTGCTGTGGAAAGATCGTGTGAAAGAGGGTTGAGAATGTCGAACTCTCGTTGATGTCCATAAGTTGTGAATTCTTCCCAAACATCTGTTCGATGTCTGATTGAAGTTGGATCGCAACCAGTGAGTCCAGTCCAAGTGCCCCCAAAGGTGTGTCCGGAGACAGATCTTTGGGATAGTTCAAATGGTTTGAGAGTAAGTTGAATAGGGCACTACCGGCTCCCTCTGTCATTTCCTCGGTGTCCATGGCTTGTAATCGAGATTCCAAACTGGGAGGGCTAGAGGATGTGGACCGAGAGGAGCCTGAAATGACGTCGTATTCTGGGATCAAGTGGTTCTCTTCATCCATATGACCACTGGTTGTCATGGAACCGAAATCATCTTCTCTGATAAAGATTGGCTTATCTGCACCGGGGATTGGGAGACACGGGCTCGCATCGTCCCCGCTTATAAACTCCGTGATTGAGCTGCTTGGCGTTCTGCCACCTGAGGTTTGTGGAACTCCGTTGATCCTTTTGAGCGCACGTTTTAAAGAACTAATCGCAATTTTTTGAAACTTGGCGCCGAGTATTGTCATGGAAAGGATTTTGCGCTCAGCACAGAAGATGAAGATGTCACACAGGATGCCGTCGTTTTCCTGATGATCGAAGCTATAGAGGCCAACCCAATGCCCTTTCGTACTGGGCTCTGAGTCCTCGGCGTTGGTATAAGCAGTAGCGGCATCGAAGCCGTTGCCGACGTATATCTCGTCAGGCGTCACACCTCCCAGGTTGTTGGCCTGCATTTCGGCTATGAGCAAAAAGTTGTCCAGCATCAAGGGGTTGAAGGGCGTGGTTGGAGTAAATTGTGAGGCAATTTCAGGTTCAAAAACGTGGGCAACTGTCTCAAACCCCTTTGATGTAATAGAGCGTACTCCAATATATCTGTCGTCATATCTCGCCACGCTGTTTATGATTTTCTTGATGAAGTCGCCTTGCACAACAGAGGCGCTGACGTCTTTGCCCAACTCCTCACATCGGTCGTACAGCCGACGAAGAACTGGTCGATGTGGAGCGAGGTGGGAATACACTTCCTGCAGGGTAATAACACCCGTAGCCTGGAGTACCGAGCCTCTTTCTTTTTCGTGGATGGGATGGCTCTCGACTCGAAACTCCCATGCATCTTCTCCCAGCTTTCGTAGTATCATACGCAAGGACTTTTGCAGGTCGAAGCCGAATGGCGCATGTAGCTTGAGGTTCTTCAACTCCATCGAGGCCGAAGTTGAGAAGGAGACCAACTTATGAGTCGAGAGCAAGCGAAACGCGCGGGTGGCGGATTCTATGTACATAGATACCGGTGCTAGAAGGTGTTCAAAGACTGTCCTCCCTCGGACATACACGGAATACTCCTCGCTATTCTGGTTGATGGAGTACTCGACTGTTTGTACACCCGCATTTTGTGTTTTCCCGATTAAGGAGACTAATGTCGCTTTTTCTTGAATAACTGGCTGACCAACTTTCTCGTTCTGCGCTCTCTTAGCATGCTTCACCACAGGTAATAAGTATTCTGACTTCATAAAAGGATGAAGAGGTAGTTCCAACGGGGCTGGAGAACCTGTCTGAGACCGGTGATATAGCCAAAACTGAACTCGTGTGCCTGCATTCCAGAGATTGATAGTCGTGTCCGCCAGAGCCTTCACCGAGTCTGGTTCGCCTAGTGCTGCCGGATAAAACGAATGGGTTGATAGACTGCGAGTTGGGCCATGCGTGAGGGCACGTCGCGCCATGTTGACTCCGGCAGATCCCCATCCTGCCTCAAGCCAAATGCAAGACCCGAATCGCTGCTCAAGCCTGGAAATAGCGTTGGCAAAGTAAACTGGCTCGCGGGATTGCCGAGCTATGATCTCTGGTGTCGCGTTTGCCCAGCTGTGACCAGATTGTGAGCAGGGCTCGATAGCAATGGCTGGAGGGTGTAACACTAGTCCTTGGACCAGCTTATTGTAGTCAGGGAGGATGCAGTCTATCATCTCAGAATGGAAACCATGCGATATTGCCAAATGCCTCAGCGACACACCTCGTAAGTCAGCGGCCTTTTCAAAAGCCGTGATGGCTGCCTTCGTCCCCACGACAACGTGACTTTGAGAAGAGTTATAGCACGCAATTTCGACCTTGTATCCTGCAGGCAATGAGTCTGCTAGGTTTTGGACAGTTTCTGCATCTGCATCAACGCTGAGCATGGCGCCACATTCCGCCCCCCATTTACTCTGGATGAGCGATGCCCGGCCGGAGATCAGCTTTAGTCCATCTTGCAAGCTGAGCATACCGCTGATACAAAGAGCAGTCAGTTGCCCGAGACTATGACCAACCAAAGCATCAATCTTTAAACCAGAGTCGATCCATGACATGGCTACCGAGTATTGCAGTGAGAACAGCATACAGTGAGCTTGAACCAAGTCCTCGACAGGCTCTGTGTCAAAAATGCCAGGAAACAAGCTGGCAAAGCCCATGGTCTGTAGTGCGCGGTCACATCTCCCCAAATGACGCTGTAACAATTCTGAGCCGGCGTAAATCTCGTGGCTAAGGCGAACTCGACGGCCGGTCTGGCCAGCCAGAACGACCACCACCGGTTGTCCATTATGCTTCTGAATTGGCCCATCTTTGTAAGACTGGCTGGTTGATTGCTGCTGCAACTTCAGCTTTAATTCTTCAACCGAGCTGACCGAAAATGTCAGGCGGCAACTCAAACCATGGTCCTGGCGTTGAGCAAGATGAAATGCTGCGTTGGCTAGTACCTCTTCGTCGCTGACAACATTATTCTGGTTCTCAATAAACCTGAGGATATTCCGACAATACAATTGTAGGCTCTCATTTGAGTGAGCCGTAAGAAGAATAGGATAATGGCAAGGCCGATTGGGAAACAATGGCAAGCTATGCTGGATTGACGGAGGCTGGCATACAAGCATAGCGGCATTCGTGCCAGATGCACCGTAGTTATTAACTAACGCAGCTCTAAATCGCTCCTCCCATGGCTTTGTTTGTCGAGAAATCTCAATGTTATCATCGTGCAGAGGAGATATTGCTGGGTTGAGCTCCTCAAAATTAGCCTGCGGGGGAATGACCCGATGATGCAACATCTGCAGCACCTTGAGGAGAGCAGCTATGCCAGACGCCGCTTCACTATGGCCAATATTACTCTTGATCGAACCGACGTGTAGCTGCCTGCAAGCCGGGCGAAGAGGTCCTCCAAAGACGGTGCGGATGCTTTGACACTCGATTGGATCACCCTTTTGCGTACCTGTACCGTGGGCTTCTACATATGAAATGTGCCGGGGTTTCAGATTTGCCGACTCCAGAACTCTTTGGTATAGACTTGTCTGTGATTCAGATGAGGGCAGGGTGATGGACTTGTTTCCTTCACTTTGATTAACACCAGTGGCTGCTATCACGCCTAGAACAACGTCTCCATCCGCCACCGCAGACGACAGCTTCTTCAAAAGGACAAGACCGCCGCCTTCACCACGGCGATAACCATTCGCTTTCGAATCAAAGGGCCGACATTCTCCTGTCGGGCTGAGGAATGAAGCTGCCGCTAGGTTTTCCTGCGTTCTGGCCTCCCTTGATATCAGATTAATGCCTCCTGCTAGGGCCATGGTGCACTCCCCTGACTGAATGGCGCGGCATGCCGTGTTGATAGCAACCCCTGAGGATGAACACGCAGTGTCAATCACCATAGATGGCCCGGTGAGACCAAAGAAGTGGCTTATTCGGCCGCTGGCGAAAGCACGCGCAGTACCCGTGAATGAGTATGCAGTTGGTGGGTGAGAATTCACGTTGTCCTCATAGTCGCAGGAAGAGATACCAAGGTAGCAGCCCACATTTTTGGTGGCAGAGGAAGAGGGGCTGAAGTAGCCTCCTGATTCCAAAGCTTCCTGCGCAAGATGAAGGCCAAGTCGCTGTTGAGGATCCATGTATTCGGCTTCCCGAGGAGACTTCCGGAAGAAAGAGCAATCAAAAGAGCCGGCAGCATCGACAACGCCATGAGTTTGTTTTGTTCGAATGAATTCCCACAATTGCCTTGGACTCTCTGCGCCTGGAAAACAACATGACGACCCTATAATAGCGATGGACTGGTCAGGGTAGATGTTGTCGGCTTTTCCACTTACACTCAGGGATATCGGCTGAGGTGAGCGGAGTAGCAGTGATCGAGGTACACAATTAACTGGACCAAGAACAAGTAGCTGTGCCTGACGGGCATTTGCGCTAATGGAGCTCGATATTGTTTTAAACCATTCGGCGTTTTCGACGAGGATGCATCGCAAAGCCATCTCGTGCAATGCCGTGTTATCCTCCACTATATTTCCACTGCAGTTGTTTCTGACCGGCACGGCAAGGCGCGAACCTCGGGGAAACTGAAGCATGGGCAGGGACTCGCTGAGCTGCAACAACTTGAGTAGCCCAGCTTGGTTCCCCCCGTAGTGATAACGGCCATGAAGGTCAATTCTTTTTGATGTTGCACCACCCTTCTCTAATTCAGTCAGCAGTGCCAATACATCGCCCTCATTCGTCGTAATTGTCACGGTGGAAAGGTCAGTTTGAACACTCTTGTAGGCCTGGACAAATGTTAGCATGTTATGCCAAACTAACAAACGCAAACTCTATCAAGGCTTTTCACGTACATCTGGATATGTGTCCAAGATAGCTTGAAGCTGTTCATCACATTTTCGGTCGATATCTCCCTTGTCGTCGCCATCATCACCCGGCCACCGGGTGGTGACACATATTGTCTTCACCGGTGACTTTGCTTCGTTGAGATCAATGTACGCCCCGCAACACAAGGCTAACCTGACAGCAACGGCGCCATACTTTGCTATTTCTGTATGGCTTGGAGCGCAGGCGAGTGCTAGTGCTGTGAGGAGACCGATGCATAATCCCTGGATGCCTCCATCGTGGAGATGATCTAGAAGCGCAGCGTGGGCATCCAGGTGTCCACACCCGTCCTCGTCCCGCGAGGAAATATTATCCAAATACTCCATATATTCCACAATATGAACTAGTACAGTCAGTACCGCCCATTGTGTATTTCTCGAGTCACGGCTTGCTGTGGGCTGTGTGCTGTTCCCCTTCACCCATTGCGATAAGTTGTCAAGAAATAACGCCACGTCAATCTCCTCGAGAGACGGTTCTTCCCTAACAAGGCGTAGCCAGAGATTGGGCAACTCCGAGACGGCTTCACGCAAGTATGAAAGGTCTTTGTTGTGTACAAGGCTGGACCGAACTTGTGGCAGATACGCAGCATCAGCTTGCGATATCATCGGGCCGCATATCAATAGAGATGGTGTATTTACACGCATATTGCCTACTCAAGACAAATATGTGTATAAAATTAAAGCAGAATACTCGAGCTAATGCCTCCGACTTGTTGCTGTGACTTGAACAGAAGTTGTGATGGCTTGAGGCTGCACTTGTTAGGAAATGAGTGAGGTTTGTAGGGTATGATCTCTGTCAGCCTTCTCGGAAGGCGAGAATCATTTATTGAATCCAAACAGTTCTTCACCATGAAGTTGTGCTGTAATCATGGCCCACACCCTCCACACGGAGAGACGAGGTATGGTCGGTCAAGTCCATCATCCTTGCAGCCGGGCGTGATAATCTTGCTTCCGACCACGGATACGCTCGCCCCCGCGGGCCACGCAAAAAGTTCACTAAATAATCCTTGTCGGCTTAGCTTACCGTAGTAAACTGCAGGGTCTACCTGGTTCGGCGGAACCTCGCAAAGGCTATGCCTGTCAAGTGGGTTTTGGCCCCATTAGACAGGAGACTTCTGGCATATTCCGACATCTCGGCACGGAGTAGGTCAGGCGATATTGGTTCTTCGTTCTGCCCAGGCGCAAGGCTCCTTTACACGGCATCCGGTTATACAGCGGAATACGAGATCAAATCCAGCCCGGCGAAATAAGTCCTGCTTAAGAGAGAGAGTCGGTGCCGACTATAGCAAGATATATGACTTTGTTATGGGCCCGTCACCCGGTTGCCAGATCGCAAGCAATAACCAATTCGGCGGCAATATTACACCTAAGGGCATATCCCATCGCACAAGATGAAAGATGGCATGACTAGTTAGCGGCAACACCCGTGCAGGCCTGTGTCACAGAAATCGTTTTCCCACTAAGCCTAGACGAACATTCGCCTATTAATCTGAAATGGTTAGCATAGTTAATTGTTGAATCTAGAGGCTTAATTTACCCCAGCGTATAGTCTTCCCGTATTTCGCGTTATAATTAATATACTCACCAACTAATCGAAGTAGCTCCTAAAGCACAAGAGCGTCTGCTAGTGCGTGGCTTTAAATGAAATCGGAGGGCTTAGGAGTTCTTACTCGTGCAGTACCCTAAAAACAGTCTTACGCTTTTGATAGTTCTTGTCGCACTATATCACGATAGCACCACTCCATGCTCCTAGCTCTAGCCAGACTAAACCGTATATCCACGATAATAAATACGATTAACGTAGATTATATATAGTATAGAATTTCAATGTCAGCCATTTAATTTATAGAGAAAATTTACAAGATTTTTATAATAGTCTACTTAGCTTACTATATAAACGAGAAATTTCATGGTAGAATAAGAACAGGGAGCAAGGTTATAACTTGTCCGTATATCCAATATCGTGATAACCTCCAGCGCTAAACCAACAACTAATCGGATATATCACAAGGACGGCACTATCTTCTACCTCCAGATATTTAATACTACACACGGCCTAGTACTGCATTATACCTTTGACTAGACTAATTTTAGTTATTTAAAGTCTGTACCATAAACTTTCTGGACGACTATTTTTGCTATATAGCGTTGCCAAGTAGGTATTCAAGCGAAATACAGTGCAAGAAGACCTGTTTGACATTACGGAAAATGAACCATGTCAGTTGGTTAGTGCCGCGATAAGGGGCAACTTTTAATTTATCTAGGCAGCCCGAAACTATTATAATAGAAAGTAGACGCTCTCTTTGCTGTAACTCGGCGGCGGTAGTTACTAGCCTGAATAGGAACAAGAATATAGGCATGCTTGGAACGTTATAATACACGATATGAAAAAATTTAGTAATACTGGTTTCAAGTGTTGACCGAGGCGACAGGCGAGAATAACCCTTCTTTCCACACTTATACGGTCTGTGCCTGGGCTCATAGGCTTGTTTGACATGTCAAGTACAATTACGATAGGAAAACATGGTAAACGGCAAAGTAACGTAGTAATTGACTCAATCTTACGCATGCCATGACATACAACTGCGCCCGGAACTGCCGATTTGAGACGTACCATTCGTGGCTATGTTCCGGCCAAGAGGTTCAAGCGTTGGGTTGACCAAAACAATAATCTACCCCCTTAGTGGCCAGCCTATTAACTAGTATCTCATTACTGTACTAGGTCTTATCCCATGAAAAGTGGCTCTGTCATGCGAGTGACGGATAGTAGTGCTTGGAATTAAACACCTCTGTGTCCTGGAACGAAGCGGGGCGTCTAAAAGACCCAAGAATAGTGTGCGCAAGTCTGTGCATGAACCGATATTAATCCTCGTGGTCGTGCCATAATAGTGACATTATAGAGAGCGGGGTGTGGCTATTGGGAAACGTCTGGTGCTTTTTGTTCCACAAGCGAAGCGTGGTCTCGCAACGCAAACCTTGGCGAGTAATCATGCCATGCATTTGGAATCATGTCAAAACTTGACGTAACCTGCCTTAACAGGCAAAGATTTGCATAGAAATTCAATTTGACGTGAATTGAATTATGATGCGCTTGTGAAAGATTACTCAAGCAAGACCTTGGTAAAGTCTCGGTGTCCCGTCCTCTGTCAAGTCGGTCGTGAGCGTCTGTTGGTGAAATCTCGCTGCAGCAATAATACGTAAACCGGGACGTGGAGAAAGAGGCATCAGCTGAGACACAAGAGCCAGTCAATTGTGGTATAGAGACTTTAATTCGGTACTGCATATATGGTCTGCACAATAGGCCATCTTATAGCATGTCACCCGGACGCCTCTATCTTACTATTATTTGCACGCCTTGTTGCATCAAGATATATAAACTAGGCGATAGAATTCTTAGTCCAATTTACTCTTACACATCTTCGTTGCCTCAAAGTCACATAAGATACTACTTTTCCGAGTTTGAAGATGCTTGCTTTTTTGGAACCCCGTCCTGTCTCCTCCAGACATATGCCATGGAACATGTGCAAAGCCGCCAATTATATGCTCTTTGCCTTTTTGGCTTCTTCCTGCTCGCTCTCAAAGCGGCGAACGTACCACAAACAAAGCGCATAGGACCCATCTAGCAAGAGGAAAATAGAAACAAACCAAATGTATAGAGGAGAACCCATATACTCATGGTCTTGTCTCCAGTATTGGTATCTTAAAACATCTTGTGGGATAAGGACAAGAGAACCGAAAAACCGACAGAACCTGTACAGTTGACGTGTTGTGAGCAGTCAAGTTTACTTAGTGTGTTTTTGCAGGGCGAGGTTGACCTACCATAGGAAATACGAGGCCCCTCGCGATGAACCACGGCTAAGCAGCTGACAGAGGGCCCCGACACTTAGGAGAAGCTGACATCCATATGCGCTGAAAGCTTGGGCGTGAGATGGCCCAATTTGCAAAGCCAGTGCTAAATGGGCCGTTGTCCATGCCGCTATACAAATGATGAAGATGAAGGGCAAGTTTCGACGAACCAGCGGGGCGTGTGTCCATTCTCTTTCTGCATTCTTGACCGCGGTGTACATGACACCACAGTTTAGCATGAGTCCGAAATAGTGAGTGAACTTGTCCTGCCTACTACCAAAGGGGTAGATGACAGCGTAGGTCAATTCCCAAGCAAAGTTGCAGCATAGTGGCATCAATGCCATTCCGTAGGTTCGATCTTTGAGAGACTTATAAATCATCCCAGCATAGTTGGTAGTCCATCCCAGGCCCATGAGCAGCTTACATGTATCAGCAATCCAAGCTACTTCCAGGTAGCCAGGCGGCGCACGGGATATGTCAGCAACATTCATAGCGTGTATCAATCGGTCCTGACGGATGTTTGAGGGGTAGAGAGAGGGGCAAGAAAAGAACCAAAAAGCAGATTGCAGCAGGGGACGGACGGGTAAACGTTGCAAGGTGGCGATCATATTTAACATGAAGGATCCCTCGATGCTCCAGCTTGCGCCCCGCGGATTCACGTGTAGGGCTGAAATGATACCCTGTTGCAGGATGCACCAGGCATTTGCTATCACATATTCTAGGTATTGTGGGGTTTTACCTTTACAGGCACATTATTCTCTCATGTAAGCGAGGTGCTGAAAATTGCCCGAAGAAGCGGTACCGCAAGCATGACAACGGACAGTCCGAGGGAAAATAGCCGGGCGTTCGGTGGTGGCGAGACACGCGAGCTTCGCGGGAAAGTGCCTCTGATGCGTGGTTCACTAGATATGGTCGCCGAGGACTCCGTCTAGAAAAACTGAGTTCCAAGGCTGAATTCAGCTGCAGTGGCTGGGGCCGGACTGAGTCGCGTACATGTAAGACGGCCATATTGTACGCCCAGACTGGGGCCCAACATGGGTATAGCGTTGACTTGTATTGACATGAACATGGGTCAAGGGGAAGATAGGACTTGGCACCATGCTATCATGCCACGCGGCTATAGTGCCCACGTACTCGGTACTCGGTACGGGCTAAATTTGCAGGGGTCGGATTGTATTGACATCTCACCTTGTTCTCGGCAGAGACAACAGCGAGCAAGTATAGAGAGGGGCTTTTGTAATCACTAGTATGAGCAATTTCTACGGTAAATGTGCTTTGCTCGAATGAACCCTGCCTGACGGCAGGCACACCCCCATGGTCATACGAGCATGGGGCCGACGCATTTGTGTTGGGGAAAGTCATGACTATGATCAATGGAACCGATTAAGGACGAAAATTGGTCCGAACACTTGTAGCCACTCCGAGTCAGACTAAGATGCTAGACTTGGAAAGACTTTGGCATGGCTCGTAGTACGTCCCTGGCACTTCAGATACCGTTGATATATCTAGCAAGGTTAGCAAACCGATTTTACAGAGATCACACCACAGTCGATGACTCAGTTTACGAATTCATCCTTCCACTTTGTTCACATTGAGACACCAAACATGGCGAAGGAAGCAAAAATGAAGGCCAGGGCGGAGAGGCCCTTGATGCTCAATCTCTTGACTCTTTCACGCTTTGACAAATACAACCCGACATTTACAACTTTTGCAGGAGGCAGGTTTTCTCATTCTACAACATGCTATGCCAACACGCGCTAACAAAGTCGAAACAGCATGGTCTGCTTTGTTGGCTGGCGCCGCGGAGACACGGCAAGAACATATGGCTCCTTCTCCTCTGTTCATACTCCGCCAAACACTGTTCTGCGTTCTTGCTGCGTATCTGTTTTGTGGAGCGGGAATGGTTTGGAATGACTGGATTGACCGCGACATAGATGCCAACGTTGCGAGAACCAAGAATCGCCCTCTGGCATCCGGCAAGGTGACAACAGCCCAAGCTTTTGTGTGGATGGCTCTACAGGTTATTGCATCGTGTGCTGTTCTCCATGTTATGCTGGACGGTAAAGACGTGTACGTCCAAACTTCTTGTGGAAAGAACACTACTGGGCGAGCCCTACTGACTATCCTCATGCCAGTTATAAGCATGTTATACCGGTCATGATTGCCTCCATGTTATACCCATTCCTCAAGCGACCTACTGCTAAGAAACTCCACATATACCCGCAATACATGCTCGCCTTCACCATTGCCTGGCCGGCCATTCCAGGCAGAGCAGCCATCTGTGGTAGAGATGAATCATTTAGTGAAACTGTGCGGTATTGCCTTCCTTTGTGTACCGTGGTTTTCTTTTGGACTATTTATCTCAATACGGCATACAGCTATCAGGATGTGGTAGATGATCGGAAGTTGAATGTGAATTCATTCTACAACATCGCGGGCCAGCACACTCATCTAGTGTTGGTTGCACTGGTTTGTCCAATCCTTGCGTGCTTGCCACTATATCTCACTCAATTCCAGTCTACATGGCTCTGGGTTACGTGGATGGGTGTTTGGACAGCAGCTTTTGCGGTACAACTGGCACTTTTCGATGCCAAAAAACCTTCTAGCGGAGGTTCTTTACACAAAAGCAACTTTATTTTGGGTATATGGACAATCGTTGTATGCTCCGTTGAGTTGCTATTGAAAGCCAGGGTTAGCATCTGAGGCAAGCAACGGATGTGGTGTATCCAAATTTGGGGAGGTTGAACATGATGCAGGCTAGGCTTTGATGTAGGCATATCAACACGGAGCTCAGGCGTCTCTTACGCGATAGTAAACATAAATAGAGCTTTTATTCTCCAAGAGACGCCACGTTTCCTACCAATTTTAAAGCCACAGGTCACAGAATTACAATTTGGTACGCACACGTTAATAGTTGTGATGCAAATAGGCAGCTACCCTATAGTTAATCTCAACTCACTGGGAGCCGCACAAAGGTCGAATGTTATGTCATGAATTGATCGTTCCATGTCACGCGCATTTCAGTATCAGGCTTGGTCGTAAATGGCGAGACCCGAGTCATGCCGGTGGCCAACTGACAGCGACATCCAGAACATGAGCAAACCCGGCACAAACCTGGCAGCCAATACATGGGGATAACCTGGCTCTGTTAGCGCCATCTGCTCGTCGTCAAATCAATCTCTCATGGAATTTTCCCAGCCCTGCCAGCACCGCCCTCCTGTCAGGCGGCACATGCCGGTCCCGTCGGCGGATGCCGCGCGGGCCGGTTATGGCAAATAATGCGCCTGTTATTTCTGACAGTTGATCTACGTCGAATTGTGGATAATCTCCCGAAACCTAATATCATACGATGGTACACAGCCCTGCTTGTAATCTTCCGGCCTCCATGCGCGCCAAGGTCCGTTACAAGCTTAGCCGCGACGATCTGAATCTATAGACCTAAGTGAGCCGCCTGTCGTATGACATGCACAGAGAACAC
The DNA here is from genome assembly GCF_013426205.1 of Metarhizium brunneum. Classification (NCBI taxonomy): domain Eukaryota; kingdom Fungi; phylum Ascomycota; class Sordariomycetes; order Hypocreales; family Clavicipitaceae; genus Metarhizium; species Metarhizium brunneum. Next base: position 110,913 of record NC_089428.1, read on the forward strand.
AAAAGAACCAATCCAGTTTCATACCGAAGGGAAAACTAGCAATAAAGTTCAATTTTCCATTATAGTATTATCTAGCTCCAAGTGTACAACATTACATGATGTGCTTATTTCGAGCAACGCCAAGGTTACAGATAACCTAGTAAATCACTAAATCACCTAACTACTCTCAGGCTCGAGTCCAATCAGGTCCAAAACACGGTCGACTGCTTCTGCGCTCCCAGGACCACTGTTGCCCATTTCCTTGATCAACTGCCTAGCTTCAGCTACTAGCTCGGCAATTTTCTCTTTGCAGTGTTCAAATGAACCGGTTGCCTTGATGCATTCAACGGCGAATAACTTGACGTCGACATCTGTTGTCCGCTGTTTCAGGATGCTAGAAAGTTGGATATTTGTTGGATCTGAACGAATACTGTGAATGATGGGAAATGAGTATTTTCCCTCGGTCAGATCCTCTCCAAATCCTTTATTAACAGTGTATGCATGACTTTGCAAGTTGAGGTAATCATCGCGAATCTGGAAAATAACTCCCAGTACGTTGACAAGCGGCACAAAGTCACTAGGTGGTTGAAAAGTAATATTAGCACCAGTCTTGCATTTCTACCGTGTGTGGAAAACAAACCAGTTCTTGTCGCTCGCAAGTTGCATTAGCCTGATTGCTAGACGAAATAGGCCTCCTGTTTTGTGGGAGACCATGGAGAAATATTCCTCCTCGGTTGGACACTTTGAGGCCTCCCTCCAGTATATGTCCATGCCCTGACCGCGGTGAAGACTTAGCAGCTCCTCGGTATAAATTTCGAAAGCTTTTGGGTCGCCCAGTTTTGGGAGTTCCTGTTGTGCGAGAAAATAGGCGTAGTTGGCAGCATTAATTGTCTGAGGAACACCAAAGATATGATGTGATACAGGCAGACCACGACGAAGCTTGGATGAGTCCTGGATATCATCTATCCTAAGGCATACACTCAGCAATTACGCTCAAAATAACAGTCAGAAACAACATACAGAAGTGACGCATTATGAAGTAGCATAACAATTCGCTTGATAACTTCAAGCTTATCGGCAGGGATGCAGAGCCACTGATTAAAGGCTGAGATCATCTTGCTCCTAACATCTTTACCGGGGAGGTTAAGAAGGTAGTCGAACGGAGCTCGGATAATCTAGCAAGGCATCTCAAATCAGAACTGTATTGCAAACCTCTTTTACACATCTAAGCAATCATCGGCAGATACAACATACCTCCTCGTAGCCAGCGGCAATAGAAGAATGCAAAAGCGCCGCATCTCCTGCGAGTGGCTGTGTTTCCAGCACTGGTGAGTTCAGCTCGTTCGTGTTTGGCGCGCTTGTGGACATTGTGAATGGTATTGGAGAGCGAACGCGTAGTTGGCTGGATATTACGCAATCGAATTTATGATAAAGTGTATACAAATAGATCCCTAGTTTGTATCACGCTCCAAGTGTCCATATGGAATCAACTAAATTTAAGTACTCGACTTCTATCGACCAGACACTTATTGAGGGGCAATGCAAACGCTGAGTCATGGGGCAATTCTGCCTGGCTAGGAGGGGCTGGTACGATGCCCCTGGCATTGATATTCTTTGGGCGATACGTCCACCGACCAGACACTAAAAAAAGGTATGGGTAGACGCCTGGCTTGTATTTATGCTATAAAAGGCGAACTATTACTATGCCTGGAATCAGCTCTGTAATTATACTTTGGAATTTATTTTGTTGGTATTCTGCAGACTCCTAATGCCTTTCGCGTCTTGTAAATGTAATCTTGGTACTATTTTACCAAATGCCAAAAAAGAGCACTAGTCTTTATTAAGGTAGTTAACTGGGGATTCCTCTACAGTTCTACCATTTGCCTTGTTAGATAAGTAGATCTTTGCTTTATCCTACGTCGTATTTTACTACACTTGTCGCAGCGTATTACTGGTACTAATTTCAGGGGACATAAACCACTAGTAGGCAAAGCGTATAGGATTTGATGCGCTGTAAGTAATGCACGTACCATTGTGTTCGTTTAAAGCCACCGAAAAAAACTGACAATTTCGGCGATTTACGTAACTGCACTTGTCTTTCCACCAAGCCGTGTCCTAAAGTTGCAGGATGTCTAGTATAGGTGCTACTAAAGCACTGGCCTGCTAGCATCAATTTCAGCAGGGTTTCTCAGGGGCGTTGGAATAGTGGCTGTTAAAAATACTTATTGCAAACGCCCTGGAGGTGCTCGTATTCATGGTCTTACCCATGGGCCGGTTATTCCACTTATGCGCAGGGTTTACTGGAAAGCCAAGCCTTAACCGTCATGAACCATGCCCAGCCAAGGACCAGGCCTTGGGGCCAGGCACGTCCGTGTTCTTTGTCTAGCTCCTATTATCCCTCGCAATTAATTTCAGGCTGACAACTTGGCTTCTCGTATGATTCCTCATTGGCTTATTTGGAACTCGACGTATTGGGTCGCAGGTGCAGAAGCCTGCAAATACCATATCAGCGCACACTCGTGGCATCTTTTCCCGCGTAATGGACATGCTCTGTTTCTAGTATTGGTTGTTGAGACCAGGCTACCTTCCAAAGAATAATTGGACTTGTTGCGGTGCTGTTTTTATTTCATTCATCTCCAATGTCTCAAAGACAATTCAAAGTCATCATCATCGGCGGTTCCGTAACGGGCCTAACGTTAGCTCACAGCTTGCACAAATTTGGAATTGACTATGTAGTTCTCGAGAAAAGGGACACAGTCACACCACAGGAAGGAGCGTCTATTGGCATATTGCCCAATGGCGCTAGAATACTGGATCAACTCGGTCTTTATGAAGCTATCGAAGATGAGGCGCCACCTCTAGGGGCCACACGCATCCATTTTCCAGACGGATTTGCGTTCACCAGTCTGTATCCTAAGAAAATCCTTGAAAAGTATGCAAGTCGTCTCTACTTAGCATGTAAATAAATTAAAGGGCTAATGAGACATAGTTTTGGGTATCCAATCGCTTTCTTGGAGAGAAGACAGCTTCTCCGTATTTTATATAATGCTCTTCCTGACAAGACAAGGATTCATGTTAACAAAACCATGTCTACTATTGAGCATTTCACAAAGGATGAAATAACAGGTGCTCGCGTCTTGACCAAGGAGGGGGACGTCTATGAAGGGGATCTGATTGTTGGCGCTGATGGAATACACAGTCAGACTCGGGGGGAAATTTGGCGTCGGATAAACTCGTCAAAGTCGGCATTCAAAACAGCCGAGTGCATCGATAAATGTAGATGCAGTCCGCTCCAGTTACACGAAAATTTTACTAATGAAGCATGTCAGGTATTCTAATCGAGTATTCTTGCTGTTTCGGTATTTCAAAATGTGTTACAGGGCTCATTGCTGGAGAGCAAGTTATGCATATGAGCAATGGACGAACCCTAGTCGTTATTCCATCTAAAGATGAGGTGGTTTTTTGGTTCTTGGTCGAAAAGCTTGATCGGAAATATACATATAGTGAAGCCCCTCGCTTCACGATTGATGACGCAACTGCATTGTGCTCGCAGGTCTTTACGCTACCGATTGGGAACGGCATCAAATTCAAGGACGTTTGGAATAAGAGAGAAGTTGTTAACATGCTTAGCCTGGAGGAGAGCTGTCTTAGCACGTGGTCAACGGGTAGACTGGTCTGCATTGGCGACAGTATTCACAAGGTAAGCATACCCTCTTAAACAAACTAGAGTTATGCTTGGCTATTCACAAATTTTCTATGAGCAGATGACTGTCAACCTCGGACAGGGGGCGAATTGTGCAATCGAAGACGTGGCTGTTTTGTGTAACCTGCTTCGGAACATGTGCCAGTTAAAATCCGGTACACGTCCAACAGAGCAAGAAATTGATCTGTTGCTCAGAAGATTTAACAAGCAACACCTTTCTAGAGTAACGCAGATCACGAACATGTCGAAGCTGACAGTCCGTGTCCATGCCCGAAAGGGACTGCTTCACAGATTCGTGGGAAGATATATAATGCCATACTTTGGCGCATATTTCGAGGCTCGACCTTTCAACATGCTTGCTGATGCTGCTTCCTTGGATTTTATACCTCTTCCCAAGTCATCGTACCCGGGCTGGGATAAGTATAGCAGCAAAACCCGTGGAAATAGTAGGCTCTGGCCGCTAATGTTAACTCTGCCTCTTCTATATTTTGGGCTGTCGTGGATTGTGGGTATATATTGGAAAGCTGGATACTTGCATGCTGGGAACTCTTAGCTTGACCATAAATCTGGTTTTCTCTCACGATTTACAACTCAATAATACTATCCGATGCGCTGCTACCACAAGTCCTCTAAACTCATAAATACTTCTTTTCCCATACTTGACCTTGAATGTACTTTACAGCTCAACTACCAATTTCAGCCCAATTTTAAGGATAAGTGAGTGATTCATAATGCCGTGTTATAGTTTAAGCCAGAATGTGTCCACTTGTCTGACCTGTCCAACTCAACAATACCGTTCAAGGTGTAGTTTTGACTTTTGAATTGACAATATAAAAGGGTTCTTTTCTTTATTATATTGTATAGTTGGAAGATAAAAACATCCACTCGCTTAAACAAACCTCTCAAGGGATTGAGGGCCAGTTTCGGATGCCTCGTAATCCGCTCGGGGAACTTGGCGAGCAAGGTGTTAACCAAACTACCCGCATAGATGCCAGGCAACAGAACCGACAACAGTTCCTATTTCCATCGTATCTAATCTCTCTTCGGCTTTTGGGGCGGGCCGGAGACACTACAACTCCTCACTGAGGCGCAATCGGGTCCCTCGACGTTGGGCATTATGGAAACCAGCGACTTGTAAGGCGTGAAGATGGATCCCCGGCGGTTGTTCCAGTTCAAGGCCATAAGCGTATCTTGGCACCAGACATAATTGCAAAGCGGCTCCTGGGGCTAAATTAAACCGCCGACATTTATCCACCCTCATGCCACGACGGGGATAACAAACCAGAAGAATAGAACGACGGCTATGGGGCGCAGTCGAGCGTACCACAAAACATCAGAAGGTGTTTGGGAAGCCACAATGGATAATTTGTGACCCTCGTAGCTAAATTCAACCTGTTCGGTCGCCTCACATTGACGTCCGTTTCATTTGACCATGTCGGTCAAGCCGACGGTGGGCTGACAAAAACGCCCGAAAAAAAATTATTCTCCTGTCACTCTTTATCCAACTAGGCTTACGTATTTGCAATAGCACTCGGTTCACGGCCGAACAGCCCGAATTCACATGGGAAACGAATGTTTGATATAGCACCACAACTCCAGTTCGTGCTAGTGTGGCTGAGCAGGTTCCAGCGTTTCGGTCACGAGATTCAGGAGCGGAATATTTCCCCGAAGAAGTCAATACCAACCTGCCCACCTGCACTGCAACGTGGTACTTCCCGGTACCATGGAACATGGCACCAGCATGGCAAGATTTGGCCCCCAAGATGATCCCAGAACCTGGCCATGTTGCCAACCACAGCCACACAAATTCGGAAATTATAGACGCCCGCCATTGGATTCCTGGTTGCCCACTGGATAGGCTATCAAAGCCTTGCATCTTCTAGTCGCATTAGCACATGCAGTGAGATACCCATGGTTTACAGAGTAGCATTGCGGCACTCGAAGCGAACTCTCCACACTATTCTTCCTTCGGGTCTTCTGCAACGCGTTGCAGTAAACGATACTACGTCTGATTACCTTGAATTATCCGAATAATCGATTGTCTCTTATTTTAGCAATAGAGGCCCGGGCGGTACTATTGGACAAGTATTGCACCTACCAGTCGTTTGACCACTTGCAAAACGGCCCCGGTGTTCTTCGCAAGAGAGTGGCCTGACTCGATGTCCACGAACCGTCCCCGCCCACTCCTTGCCGTTCTTCCAGACGATACTACTAGCCGGCTCGGAAGGGCCCGGTTATGAGCCGTTCAGTTTAGGACCGCTACAGCGCTTACTTGGCGGATGGTAAAAGGCACTTTTGATCATAGAAGGTTGTACTTGTCTTGGTGACAACCAAATCCAAGCTTGCTTGCTGGCAAGGGAGATACAAGTCCGCGCTGAATAGTGCGAAGAGTACCTTGAATTGTTTTTTGACTTTACTACAACCTGCCCTACTGTTCAAGCCCTGCCATGTCCCTCCTGTTACTAGCTGGGATGGACCCAATTCCCCATAACCCGGTGATAAGCCGTTCCTCTCCTGGCGGCATAATCGCCTCTCCGTATTTTGCATGGCGTTCAGGCAATATGGAGAAAACGGCCGCATGTCCCCGTGGATTTAAGATGGTCCCACGATATGTATATAAGCCTGCTAGGACTGGGGTCCCAAGTACACTCTGTCGCAGAGACCCTTATGTCCTAGTTCGTGTCGAACTCGAGCCGACCTTTATTTTTCTATAACTCTATTCGTCAACGGGGCAATTCCACCTTGCACAAATGACACGCCTCTCCCTTCAGCTCATTGCTGGCCTCGCCGGACAGGCTTGGTTGGTTAACTCCGATACACCTAGCCATGATGCATTTGCTTCTTGCCTTTCGGATGCCAGAGTACCCATTGCAACAAAGGGCACTCCAGAATGGACACAGCATACTACCCCCTTCAATACCCGACTTCAGTATGAGCCCATCGCTGTCGCTGTCCCTACCCAGATCTCCCAAATCGCAGCTGCCGTAACATGTGCCAAAAAGAATAGCATTCCCGTTACTGCCAAAAGTGGCGGCCATAGTTTCACCTCACTTGGCCTTGGAGGGGAGGACGGGCATCTTGTCATTCAACTAGATCGAATGTACAATGTTGAGCTTGCTCAGAATGGAACAGCGAGGATTCAGTCTGGTGCGAGATTGGGTCACGTTGCTGTCGAACTGTACAATCAAGGGAAGAGAGCACTTTCACATGGATATTGCCCAGCGTAGGTTCAATGGTATTACACAAGCTAAAATGTGTTGATGTACTAAAAGAAGTCAGTGTTGGCGTCGGCGGTCACGCTGCCCATGGAGGGTATGGAATGGTATCGCGAAAGTTTGGTCTTACCCTTGATTGGATGAAAGACGCCACCGTTGTTCTCCATAATGGCACAATTGTGTATTGCTCCGAGAGCGAGCATTCGGATCTTTTCTGGGCAATTCGGGGTGCGGGTTCTTCCTTCGGTATTGTGGCAGAGTATGGGTTTGAAACATTCCCTGCTCCTGAGAAGGTAACGAATTTTGGCATTATCTTAGATTGGGATCCAGAAACCGCCCCTTCTGGTCTCCTCGCATTCCAAGACTTTGCACAAACTATGCCCAGCGAGCTGTCATGCCAAATTGACGTTAGATCGACTGGCTACACACTTAATGGTTCATACGTTGGCAATGAAGCCAGTCTTCGTGAAGCATTAGTGCCTCTGCTAGGGAAGATTGGTGGGCAGCTTGAAGTCCATGAGGGGAATTGGCTCGAATACGTCAAGTTTTGGGCGCTTGGTCAGCCCAACATCGATATAACACCGCCCGCAGATAATGTGGTAAGTCGTCTGCTACAACGCAATATGTTCCAGGTATATGCCGACTAAAATCAAATTTAGCATTTGTCGCTCTACACAACTGGCGCCCTTACCCCATCTCTCTCGGCCAATCAATTCAGATCTTTTGCCGACTATATCGCCACAGACGCTATAAAGAGAGGCAATTCATGGTCGATCCAAATGTTCATACATGGAGGCCAGTATTCTGCTATTGGCGGACCAAAGGTTACCGACACAGCCTACGCGCATCGGGACAAGTTCCTCATTTTCCAGTTCACCGATTTTGTTTGGCCTAGTCAAGAGTATCCTGAGGACGGGCTTGCTCTTGGTCGAGAGTTTAGGGATATTATAACAAATTCCTTTACGAATGGTCAATGGGGAATGTATGCCAACGTTCCTGACTCTCAGTTGAGCTCAGGCGAGGCTCAGAAATTGTATTGGGGCAAGAACCTTGAAAGACTGGAAACTATCAAGGCGAAATATGATCCCAATAATTTGTTTAGGAACCCCCAATCAGTCAAGGCCGCGGCCCGCTGCGCAACACGTCCACTGCCCTTACAAGGTCAAAGTTTATTATTTTAGATGTCCTCTGAAATACATGTTCCAGCGAGTTATTTTAAATCACCTCAAGTGTCACCTGTTTTGTGCCAAGTCGGGATTTTGGTTGAGTTTGGCCCAACAATCTCTTAGAGATATTTAGAAAGAAAAGGTGTTCTAATGTATTGTTACTACGTTGTATAAACATTCATTTGTCTCTGGGCTAGTAGGCTAGGTAGTGCTGGTCACTACGCGCGCTAGCGGATTAGAGGTTTAAATATTGAAAAAAGAAAATTGATGACATCGCGGTTGCCGAGATATAAACTGTTATTATTGATAGCAAACTGGTAAATACTGAGTTATTAAAGTACCGGTCGATTTCTGCCGGACTCTTTGCAGACTTGCCTGCTAACATGGACCTGGAATGTTCTTGGCTGTTGAATTCATCCATCTTTCCCTTTTCTATATCTCTTTGTTCGCACCGGCAGAAGGGCGTATATAATTCCTCTTTTTTTCTTTCGTATTTCGATATTATGAATCTGATTGTGTGATTCTCTTTGACTGAACATGTTGCTCACCTCATTTGTAGGTATAAGATTCGCTTGTAATCCTCGCCGCTTGACTCATGATTTGACCCCATGCCCTCTGTCCCAGACGTTGAATTCCAGTGTTGTGAACTGAGCTCTCAAGGCATCCAAAATCTACGAGTTTGATAAACATGTTTAAGTAGTGTAATATTTCACGATGCAACAGCGGCGACATTGGCGAAGTGAGATGCCACTTACAATTATAGTAATAAAGTACTAGTCACAGGGTCTTGATAGATCAGTAATCTTTATTACCCCCTGGCTAATCCCTCCTCCACTTGCACGGCTTCTAACGTAGATAGAATGTGGAACTTGGGGCAGCATTTTGGTGAGGCGATGTTTCCTTCAACTGTTTCTTCTAGCAGTAGCAAGCTAACCAATCGACTTACATGCTGACCAAGCCAATGGTATAATGTCTTTGGACCGAATACTTCACATGCGTACCCTTATGACTTGCTTGCCCCTGCAACTTACCATGATACAGGGTCTCTCAACTGTGTGCAGCCAGATCGGAACAACAGGTGATGTTATAAACTCCCAGGATAATAGTTTGTGCTATATATATGCCCAAAATTGCATACTAGGGCTTGCTCACTAATATATTAGTCACGATCCGAGGCTTTTCGTTTAGCTAAGCATTAGCACCAAGAGTTCATGGAGCGAACTTGTCGAAGCAATCCCTCCAAAACCATACGGGGCCCATGTGTAGCGTAGTCTAACACCTCAAGTCCTATTGATATGTCATAAACTTCGCATTCATAAGGCTGTTAGTAGAAACATAAAGACCGTTAGTTTAGCTCCCGGCCGTTCCTATTCACGCAGACTTGAAAACCCCTCCACAAAAGCTATAATGACGCCTTTCCACTACTGCCTACATAATCTAATTGCCGTCTATTTGCCGTCTTCACCGGTAAATTGTCAGGCAGGCCTGGCTCTTGCAAGGTGGGTGCGCTTTAGCCCGCCCTGCCCGGTCCTGGGCTTCTAGTTCTGGGATTAGACATATGTCATGAGTCGAAGAAGCTGCTCATTGGGTTCTCGTAGCGCTTGGGTCTGCTTCCTCTGACAATTTGGAGGATCCCACGATGCCGCTCGGGCCGCTCGGGCCGTTCGCGCATGATTCGTGATATATGCCTGTTACTGGTTGCGCAATTCTTTCTGCACATCAAGGATCGTGGGAAGTTGGTAAAGAAGGCTGCCGGCAGCTTGACAGTAGTGGCCTTTTTGAAGTCGAATAGAATGTCAATTCTCATCTGTGAGTCCATCCCCATTTGAGCGAATATTGCGCCCATTGTACTTTCTAAGTCGGCCAAGTCGATGCCACTCCAGTGATACGCGCTCAAACAATTTCGCCGACAGGACTATAGCGGCGGACAAAGCGCATGGCGACGCTCCAGTTCCCTTTTCTTGGTGCTGTTTTCGGCTTTACCGGCCTCCAGGTGCAGCTTTAGAAGCGCGGCAGCCTAGCTTACCAGCAGTGCAAAGCAACCTTGTTGAAGCTTCTTGAAGTGGATATTCGTATAAAGCGTGACCAGCTTCTCCGTGAAGTTTGGTATGTACAATTCGCACTGCCTTGTCCCGGATTTGGCGTTTTGCTTCCGAACAGAGGCCTAAGCCAGGAATGGTACTTGCCATGACAAGTTATCCGGTATGCTCAATTGGCAACGTGGGCTTCATGCCTGGAGTATCTACGGCCGAATTCATCAGACAACCGGAACATGAACAAAGGGGTCAATTATGAAAGGGTTACAAGTACAGGGGACGAAATCTATGGTTAATGTATCTTGCAAGACAATAACGGCGGAAACGTCCCATGGTAGCGACTCTTCTTCGATGTATGAGAGATTCTGGCGGCTTCATCTGAGCTTTTCACCCGCTCATCTGCAAGCGACTTCATTATTCGAGACTATGCTTGAGTGACCGGCGCATCCAGCTCGGTTAGCCAGACCAAGTAGGACGCCCACTCAACCAGGGAAGAGACAAATCCCTCTCGACGGGGTAGGAACTGCACCAAGACGATGTCTATTGACCTTTCGAGAACTTCAGCCTTCGCAAAGACGGTGACGACGGCGTTCGTAAGGTAGCGCTCCTCATCTGGTTCGATTGTGCTTGTGCAAGGGCCATTAGTGGTGTAGTACTATTGAGCCGGCTGAGTCGGTGGCAGCGTCAGGCCCTTCTAAGCTCAAGCATGTTCTGGCTCAAACTTGAAAAAGTTGACTACCTGCTGACCATGATAAAACTATGCACAGGGCAAAGCCATCTTCTGGCCCTTATATCGCAGCCTAAAAACCTGTCGCGATATCCCAAGTAGCCGGGTGATGCATACAGCGTTAGGCCACGAACTCGAGGCGTCAGCACAATGCGACGTCATATTGAAAGTCCTTGATAAAGTGGCGGACCGTACATTACGGATGAAAATACTACATATAGAAGCGCGCAAGAACTTGTAGCAGCGCACCTCGTGAACTGTCTCTTCCTATACAACCGGTCGCTTCACAGCCCCACGGTCATCTTCAGCTCTCATTCATGCGTACCAGCTGAGGGGGAAGATGGGGCCACTTTCATCTCGTGCCCATACTCATCCATCGCAGGATTGTCTGATCTGGGATGGATGGACTGAGAGGCATTCTTCTCCTCTGTAGTTGAGTGTTGGAGAGCATGTTCTTTACGCCAAACTAGTTTTGGCTTTCATCCACAGTGAAAATCACAATGCTATCCACAATTGGCATCTCGACACGTACCAGCTCAGCAGTTGCCAAGCAGGCAGCATCGTGAGTTTATTCACGGGTTTACAGAGAATAGCGCCGCACGCATACATCCTCTCTGGAGCCTCATTTCTTCGACATGTTCATATTGGATAATAGCGAGCCCAATCGTCGCTCATAGGCGTGCTGGCGCAATGGGAGCGCGTAGTCCTCCTAAGACTAAGGTTCAGGGTTCGAGTCCCTGGTACGTCGATCTAAGATGTCTTTTTTTTTTCTTTTTCTTACTCAAGTCAAGTTTATATTTCATCTAATGCATATTTTAGGCATAATGGAAATATGGTCTGTCTTTTCTAATTCCCTCTCTCTTACCAATTCCAACAACTAGCAATAGCGATCCCATGGGTGTACAGCCTATTGCGTATAGTAAAATCGTGGACTGCCCATGTGTTGGGTCACGTGTGTCGCTGCCCCTCATTGACTGTGGTCCAGAGGCCCGCAGCTTCCCTTTGGCTTCTTCTCTCTTCATCTCTTCCATCAGCTCTTTAGCTCAGAGCAGCCGTTGCTAGCCAGGGAGCCATCAGAGAGTTCATGCATCATCATTCGTTTCTCATCGTATGTGTATGTCCCACGACACCATGTTTACTGTACGTGCGCCTCGCTCGTACAGAAACTTAGTTGTTTACAGATATATACTTATATTCTCTTTTCTTTTTCTTGAATATCTCTCCTGAATGTAATTCCAATGGATATATTTAGCTATGTGAGTTGGTTGATTGCGAGCATAGACCTAAAGCGAGTACCCGCACCCCTGAAGGTCGTTTGCCAAAAAGAAATTCACTCTTGCTTGAAGTTCACTGTGCGCGTTTGCATGCTCGCTCCCATTTGTAGTCAACTTCACGTTATCTTTCTTATCTATAGCTTTGTTGACCGCTCTACTCGTGTATGATCTTTGCGCTTCCATCATCATGATCCATCACTTTTGCCTTATTTCACAGTTAAACCAAGGAGAGGGGGGGTTTGCAGTTTCTCTCGGGCTGCTTTTAAGGCTTCATTTGATCCTCTTCCAGACCTTTCCATCTGCTCATATTACTTACCGCAACTTATTTCAGCAATTTTTTGGCCGTCGTACTTTCTGGAATCCTAAATCCTAGGATGAAGTCAAATCCATTATATCACCTTTTTGGTGATCTGTATCTGGATGACCCGAGTCCAAATCTGTTTCTGGTTCAAAAGCTAAAACGCTTCAAGCCGTACATCAACGACCTAGAGCATCGAAAAACTCTAACTTATACTTGGAATTGCCAAGACGCTTTCCACAATGCGGCCCAAGCAGAAGTAGCTTGTGGTCAGACGCACGGCCTGAAAAGAGATGTTCGATTCCTAATCCCGCCCGATGGACCGTTAGACGCGTCTCTTTCGTGCCATCTGCACAATCCAAACTTCAATGTTGCCGACCCTTGTTCCTCTCGCGGTACAGACTGTTCAAATCCGTCCATCCACCAGATAATGGCTGCAGGTTTCTCTCCCGACAAAGTCCTGATTTATGATCACATTTTCCGGTGTGAACCTGTGGATGGCTTTACAGCATACCCACCCGACGTACTAGATATACATGAGAAATTTACGTCTGATTTACGAAGTCATATGGCAGCAGTCGTTGATGTTGTTTGGGGAGCACCTGTACGCGAGAGGATGAAGAAAACGCAGCGGCTTGAGGGCTTCAGCTTTGGGGGCAGTACCAGGGTGTTTCTATCTTCTTGGAGTGGGAGACGAGCAATAGTAGATTACGACGGTTCGTGGTATTCGTTTGTCATTCTGAGGCTATGATTTATGCCGACCCGACTCCGTTGGGTAAAAAGCAAGATCTTCCTCCACCTCCAGATGGCTGCCAAATTAGCCAAAATGCATATCCCTGATAGGTTCTACGAAGAAATCTACCAACGGGGAAGCCATAAGTTCTTATCAGGGGCAGAGTATGCCAGACGGGCTGCATTAAACGAAGAAGCGATTATCCAACTTGAAAGCATTGGGTACCGGTCCCGATCACCCACCGAAATCGATCGGCAAAGACGTAATCGTATTCCGTATCTTGAACGCAAGAAGCTGCGCCAGTATCCTGAACTGTGTGGGTATTTGGACAAGACGGACGAAGAAGAATTTGTGAGATTGGACGAGGAGATCAAGGCTCTATAACATGCGAGTCAACAACAACAGGTAAGAAGCACTTATGGTACTATACTCACCTCTAACAAAAACCAAATAGGCTAGCTCGACTCCAGCTTTTTACATACACCCCAGGATCGACTCAGAGTTTATCGGCCCAAGATGGTTGACGATCCTGGCTTCATCACTAGTTGGTGGTAATGTGGAAATACTACCGCCGCTGATGCGATGTAACTATGCTATGCTCTCGCAGACGGCGAATTCGAACATTCAGGGGCAGTCGAATGGGGGGGACGTTCCGAGGACCTTGCGTCGTTGGCTCCAGGAACAAGACGGACGGAAATTTGATGGAGTTCCGATAGCCTCGGTACGTGATCTCTTGAGGGTCCATCGTCTAATTTTTAAGAGACCAGCAATCCGGGAAGAGGATCTGAAGGCTAGCATTATGAAGATCTTTGTCGCGGTGGCAAGCCGCTATTACCATCTGCTCGTGTATGTAGCTCGTGATAGTGGCTTTGACCACTTGATCATCTGGGGAACGCAGCCTCTGGCCTTGAAGTGTTCCAACTGATAATCGCGCTTACTTGATGACCTATTTTTAAGATTTAAGAAGTCTGACAAGAACCGCTACGTCGCACACCATCTGAAACGGGGATGCGGGTCTGAGGCCTGCCAACAAGTTCAAACGCCAGGCTTTGCTGTTCCTTGTAATAGTCAGTTTCCATGGGCAACGCCGAAAACTGTAGTGTCGGAATGGCCCCCGATGAAAGCGGATTGGACAGACGTGCTACGTCGTCAAGGATCAAGCACAGCACATCTCCCCAGCAATGTAGGGTTAGGGAGATCACCACCTGAGTCAGTCAAGGACCAAGGTATGAGAGAAAATCTTGTTTCAAGGAGCCGATCAACGCGGATCTAGAAACACTGCTAGTCAAACGTGACGCCTGTTGCAAATCACAAGCGGTAATCGGTAAATCAATGGGACTCGTCTCAAACAGCTCCGATTCGCAATACTACAGATGCTAGCCATGGCCTGTGATGGCTCCTAACCTGTTCAAAGTTGGCATGGACACAGGGCCATCTTCCATCCGAAGGCTTGAGGCTTGTATAGATTGATAGATGGATGGATGGACGGGCGCCTTATTGCAACACAAAACTACTCAGATCGGAAGTCACCGGCGTCTCTGATTGGCGACATTGAAATAGAACAAAATCAGTACAGGCCTGGCTCCGGAATGGTCCAGCATTAGGTGGAGATATTCAAGACAACATAAGTGCTGGGGGCCACTAGTGTCGGCGAGATAAAACAGTAGGTGATACACACCACCACCAAGGCGGCCCCCCCGATGGAAACAGAAGTGTATGGGATTGTCAGGCTCACGAGTCAATCACTAGCAACCGCGCGGGCGGGCGGGACGCAGACAACATATATGGCGTCTGTAATATGTATATAAACTCGATGAGAAGAAGGCCAAGAGAGAATTATTGCTCATCATAATAACATCGTTTCTTATTCTTATTGCCCTGCCAGCTCTAATTGTTGACTTTTTTCTCATCTTTTCCCCTTATTATTTTTTAAAAGAACTGCATCAGGATGCGTTCGGCAACTATGTACATGGCCCTGGTGGCCTTTTCTTCCAGTCTTGTTAACGCCCACGGCAAGCCCACGACTGCTGTACGTCACTGAAAAAAAAACAAAAGCCATGCCTTGCAAGAATCATGTTATCCCTAACAAAGCCTCTTTAGACTGGAAACGCCGGTGGCGTCTCCCGAGCGCTGGGCCTTCTGCCCGAAGGCTCGGTGCCGGACACGGGTCCCAACAAATTGACCGAGGTCGACACGCCCGTTTTTGGTAGCAGAAAGATCGCTTCCAAGGGACTGGGCAGGACAGCTGGCGGCGGTAAGATCAAGCTCGCCGACGCGGCCAAGAGTATCCAGGACGCTGGCGGTGATCCTGCCAAGATCACCCCAGGCGGACAGCTCAGCTTCACTTGGCAAACTGTGACTTCTGTACGTGCGGTTTCCAGATAGTGGTTTACTATCCCCAAACAACGGGCCATGTTGTCCTTGCTTACCCTGATGACAGGACGGCGGTGGCCCAATCCGAGCTCTGTGTAACACGGAAGGAAAAGACGATTTCACCCAGAACTCGGTCGAGCTTAAAATTCAAGACAATGTCCCAGGCAAGGGCGGAAACATTAAGCCAGGGCCAAACGCCAGCAGGAAGCTACCACCTGGCTTTCAAGCGAAAGGACAAGGCAAGGGTGGCAAGAATAACGCGAGAGACGAGATTAATGATTTGTTTGGTCGCTTCATCGGGAAGCGAGCCGTCAACGTCAATGAGAAAACGGTGAGTGGCAACATCGCTTTTGTGAGATTGAAAACGAAACTAATTGTGTCACGTCCCCCTACAACAGAACGTCGTGGCCACGGCTCCCAACGACATGACTTGTAATGGAGTGATTGGCAGCAATAGTCAGATGTGTCTATGCAAGATTGCCAATAATAACGGGGCTGGTCCCTTTGGTGGTGTCATGCCTGTCCAGATGGTCGGCGGCAATTCAACTGGAGAGGCTTCAGCTGGAAATGGGGCAACGGGAGGCAATGCTGGAGGCAATTCTGGCGACAATGCTGGAGGCAATTCTGGAGGCAATTCTGGAGGCAATTCCGGAGACAATGCTGGAGGCAATTCCGGAGACAATGCTGGAGGCAATTCCGGAGACAATGCTGGAGGCAATTCTGGAAACAATGCTGGAGGCAATTCCGGAGGCAATTCCGGTGCTGCCAACAAGTTTTAGTCATAGAAAATTGGCTAAAACCATGTCCATATTAGTGAACATCCGCAAATCAATACCGGTATTGTTTGGGGCGGCGACTTTTATCTACACGGAAATTCGGGAGAAGTCGCAGGGTCCATCGTTAGCCACTATAAGAAGGGTCTTATGCTCACCTTTTAAATTTACCAAGTTTTGCCTTTATGATCCCGTTTGTTAGCAGGTGTATTTGACGAATTACAATGTCCGTCGCGGGTGTATTGGCGTTCTGTAGTTCGTGGAGGCGCTGCTGACAGACCGCGAAGAATGGAATTCTTCATCATGCCCTCATCCATATCCGGCGTTATGGGCTCTCCAGAACAGAGCAACTATGCGGCAGGAAAATGCCTAAGCCCGATTTACTTGGGTGTCTCGAGTCCTGCTTTTCTCCTTCCTTGGACGGCTATGCCAAAGTGACACAAACGGTCACTGGCCTCAGGTACTTCGCGTCGCTATTAAAAGAAGACAAAGAGGCACTGATATTGCGTGGTCGCATAACCCTCTTATCATCACACTGCGACGAACTATTGGGGCAAGAGGGGCCGATCCAAAGAGTGATTTCGCCATCGACCTTGCTCACGAAGGAAAAGCCCATCTCACCGTCTGATCTATTTTTGGCACCTTCTTGACATCTGGTCGCTTGAAGGACCTCCACGGCGGCGCCTGACGCAGCAGTTTAAACAGCGCATGCCGCTACTTCTAAGTATTTCTATATCCCTATACTATCGCTGTTTTTCCACCGACTGTTTGAACCATTCTTCCCATGACCAAACATCCGACGCGCTACTATTCGGCTTGCCCACCTCGCCGTAAAGCTTCGGTCGCTTCTTCCGCTTCCCGTTGTGAGGCTCTGTGGTTCTACCTAATTCGCGGTGATGTTTCCCAGTTTTGCGAGGAACCCGTCACTCGACGACCTATGGGCAAAAGGCTCAAATATTACAGTCCTGGATTCATATCTTACAAGTTAGAGGCACATGGGAACGGCATTACGGGCCAAAAGAATGCCTCAAGCGAGCGGAGTATAAGGGGCATGCAGGGCTTGAATATAGAACTTCTTGCCCGGGTGAAAAGCGACAACAGAGTCCCTTAGTACTGATTCCGACTTCCCTAGTACCAATTTCTGTCTCATGTAGACGCACCCAGGCATGCCAGAGGTACGACGTACGAAGGGACCCAGGGCATGTCTGTTAATGCCGCTTGGGTGTCGCGAAACTACGGACTCCTTCTCTGGCTTCCTGTACTAAACGTGCAGTTGCGGTATGGATAGATTATTGAGCCAAGAGGATACCTGTGGGAGAAGATGGCCGAGATGAAGATCTATATAACCGAGTTAACCGGTGTGTCTGCATTTGATCTCGTTCCTCAAAATATTATCCATGATTGCCTGGCATTATTCTGCCCGATACTTTCCACTTCTCGGTCCTTGTGTTACTTCTAGATCTGATTTGTCGCCACTTGACCTGTCTTGACATTTTCGTAACCCTTTCGACCTATGGCATAGCGCCTTGGACGCCATTTGAGAAGCAATTATAGCATCCCCACAACGGATAAGTCGGCACTACCTGCTACAAGATTGCGTCTTCATGACGATGAGGCATACTTTAGTGTGTTCTAAATAACGATGTATACATTGGTTCGACAGCTATAATTGGCCATATGCATACTGAAGCCATTGCCAACCGTGGGTTGGTCGTCAAATATACCACTCGCAATCCGCATCAACACATGTAATCGCTGGAACTTTGTTGAAGCCGCCTTTCAAGCCACTCAGCCTTCAATTACGGCACAGCTCGGTCATTCATAGCCGACGTAAAAAGACATGTAAACATATGCTTAGTCCCAATACACTGGTTCTCGATAACATCTACTTTCCAATTCTCGTTTGGAAGTCTTCTTTTAACCCCTCGAAAAGTGCCATACTGCTGCAATGGATACTTCGTGCTGGAAGGTCAAAGTCCAACCTCATCCCGGCTCATCGGTGCATGATATTGCCACCGAGCCGAACTGGGGTGTTGGCCACGAGCATCGTGTAGGGTATAGGAATAGCAGCAATCGCTTACCAGGGTTGACCGATGATGGGGATTACCACGCAGAGATTGAGCAGGCGCAGTTGGCGCGGAAAGAACTAGAGGAGGAGATAACCCATGGGACACTGATCAATTTCCGCCAGCTGATTGAACACCAGCCCGTTAGCCCATTTCTGCGTCTTCATATTATTCAAGAGCTAACACAGGTAGTAGGACTTCCACCTCAGACACCCCGAGAATAAGTCTCAGGGCTGGAGATATGTGCTTGATACCACGGAGGACTGGGTGAAGCAGAAGCAAGACTGGCCTATTAACATTCGTAGAAAGCAAGAGGAACAAAAAAGTGCGGCAAAAAATGACAAAGAAAAGAAAGAGAGGAGGGCTCAACAGGAGCATGAGTGGCGGCGAGATTCTGACACGGAAAAACACAACGACGCTTATGCCGTCAAAAACGCGTCAAGCGATAAAGAAAAACGTCTCGAGGACATGTATTCAATGCACGAAATTGCTCTGCTTCGGGGTCTAGAGCATGAGAATGACTACGTGTCGCATCTCAAAGAAAATGATGGCAAAGGAAACGCGCCCAAGGTGCCAAATCAGACGCAGATCTCTATCGATGAGCAGGACCAATTCAGTCCTGATAATTGGCTTCCTCGTTCCTCGCACCTGATCCGTAACACGGGCAAGCACCCATTGAATGCCGAGCCCGACCTAAGCCAGCTCTTTTCCTCTGGCTTAATTACACCTAATGAGCTACACTACGTTAGAAACCATGGGGGTGTCCCAAGACTATTGTGGGAGTTCCACCAGCTCAAGGTCGAGTATAACAGCACAACAAAGATATACTCCATGGAGGATATTAAGGGCTTCGACGTCATCAACATACCTATCGCGCTAGCGTGCGATGGTAACAGGAGGAAAGAGCTCAATATGATGAAGAGAAGCAAGGGGTTCGATTGGGGACCTGGGGGTGTTAGTTGCTCTTACTGGAAAGGCCCTCTACTCAGAGATGTTCTAGTCGATGCGGGAGTTCCAGAATTGCCGCCTGATCTGGGTGGCAAGCGATATTGGGTCAATTTTGAGGGTGCGGATGAGCTCAGCGAGGGGAATTATGCGACATCAATCCCGTTTGAATATGCCATGTGTGCGCAAAACGATATTCTCCTGGCCTATGAGATGAATGACGTTCCGTTGCCGCCGGATCACGGGTATCCCATTAGGGTGATAATTCCAGGCTACGTAGGAGGCAGATGCGTCAAATGGCTGCGGAAGATATGGATTAGCCAGGAGGAGAATAAGTCTCACTATCATATTTGGGACAATCGTGTCCTCCCCGCCTTTATCTCTGAGATGGACGGTCCTTTTGCAGAAGCGCTATTTCGGCATCCGGATACGGCCTGCAATGAACAGAACCTCAATTCTATTATTGCAAAGCCTGCCCATGGCGAAACAATATCACTATCCCAGGCCCGGAAAGGCAGCAGCTATCGTATAGCAGGTATCGCATATGATGGTGGGGGCCATGAGGTGCAGCGAGTCGAGGTTTCTCTTGACAATGGCAAGACATGGCTATACTGTATTCGCAGATTTCCCGAAGCTCCTATTCGACATGGTAATAAGTACTGGGCATGGGTTCATTGGCATGTTGACGTTGACGTTGTTCAGCTTCTCCGAGCGAGTAGTATAACTGCGCGGTGTTTCAATGTCTTTAAAAACACGCAACCTAGGGACCCGAACTGGAACATCATGGGAATGATGAATAACTGTTGGTACACTGTCAAACTGGAGATAGTGAATCGGGAGCAGTCGGCTGTGCCCTACATGCTATTCCGCCATCCGACGGAGCCTGGCAAGGGAGAAGGCGGCTGGATGAAGCCAAGCACTGAAAATCGGATTTCTGATACTAGACAGGAGGCCAGGGCTCCACAGAAGCAGTTCACGCGTGAGGAAATCGAAAAACACGATAAACAGCATGACTGTTGGATCGTGGTAGATGGAAAAGTTTACGACGCAACGAGCGTTTTGGGGTGGCACCCCGGAGGCCCTGCAGCCATTCTCGAGCACGCAGGGAAGGTTCACCAAGATACTACGGATGAGTTCTCTTCTATACATGATGACTTTGCGATCCAGAAGCTGCAAGGTAAGATTTATATCAGATATTAACTAGTGTGTAATGCTGACAAGTTTTTCGAGAATGTGTCCTCGGAGTCGTTACAGAGAAGACCGCAAACTTTATCAAGAAGAACGCGGAAGCTGCTGCCAAAGAGACAGCGTTATCATCTGCAAAGGACGATCAAGTCATCCTTCAAAAACACAGATGGGTGCCTGTTAAGCTTATTAACCGCAAAGAAATATCTGCAGATTCGAGAATATATACTTTTGAGCTTCCTGGAAACAAGAGCGTACTTGGCATTAGCACTTGCCAACACATCTTTCTCGGTTTTCACCTTAGGGACTGAATGCTTATTCGCAGCTACACTCCTACAAGGCCTCTCTTGCCTGCTCTAAGCGACACCAATCCTCCCAGAGACCCATACAGGGACGGCGATGGAACCTTCGATCTGACTGTCAAGACCTATTTCGCCGATGAAAATCAGCCTGGAGGTGCAATGTCTTCCATCCTTGATTGCATTCCGCTTGGGGAAGAAGTGGAGATCCGTGGTCCGACAGGCGAGATTGTATATAATGGTGACGGCAACTTCATTATTGACGGCAAGGAATGCCACTTTAGCCGTGTTTCGTTGGTCCTAGGTGGTTCCGGCGTCACCCCTGGCTATGCTCTTGTCGCTCGCGTTATAATGACTCCCCAAGACAAGACTACGATAAGTCTCATTGACGCTAACAAGACAGAGGACGACATCCTTATGCGAGATGAACTAGACCAGTTCCGGCGGGAGTCCAGGGACAAGCTGCGAGTGACGCACATTTTGAGCCATCCTAGTGATAGTTGGAATGGGCTCAGGGGTCATGTGGATGAGGTCAAAATTAAGGACAATCTATTTCCACCGAGCGACGACTCGGTAGCCTTCTTGTGCGGCCCGCCAACAATGATTCAAAAGGCAGTTTTGCCAGTGTTGAAGGGTAAGTTTAAAACTCAAGGCCTAGTTTCACAATCAACGTCACTAATTTGCATCGCTCTAGAATGGGGCTATATTGAGGATGAGAATGTATTCGGATTCTAGTCCTTTTATATCACACAAAACGTACAGCACAGCTGTTTAGTTAATTGCAACACGGCTAGTCAAATATCTATTCGTAGCAGTTGGACGTTGGTCTTTCAAAAAGCAGCGAAACAGTCGCCACATGACACTGTCAATCTCTTGTTAGAAGGCGCAGACGAAATAATGTCAGCTACATAAGTCTCTTGATCCGGGTAAACTCTTTACACCTCCTTGCAGTAAGAGACAGTGACTCGCCTTACTATGCAGATTATAAACTTTAGTATTGGAGTTGACACACTGTGTCTGTTGTCTTCTGATTAGACTTGGCGGCACCATAGGCATAAAAGGCAATAAGTCTGTTAATATGGGCGGAAATTTCGGCGGGAAGTGCGTGCCAGAAGAGCGAGTTGAGTGTAAACCGAAACACACCAGGCTCAGCCTGCTACATGTGTGAGCTTCGATGCATGATAAACTGATTGTCAGGTCGGCTAGGCTGGATCTTATAGGGTCCAATTCATTTTAAGCGATGCACCATCAGAAGCTGACGATCTTGAGGGCCGCGCATATGGCAGGGCCGATTGTAGCGGCAGGCTGTGCACTCATATATGATCTCATGTCACGAATTAAGGGATGAATTCGAGATGGAGACTTGGTTGGAGAGCCTCACCCACCCATGAAACATGTACATGATTTTGACATGTTATTTAGTCCTTGCATCAATTTAGACTTGCATGTAGTTTTATCTGTTCTACGCTTCAACGACAGCATCACCTGGTCGACGCTTTATAGACATGCATCCTTAAGTTTTAAACTAGCTTGTGAGCTTCAAATTGGCAGCTAGCTGGCCCACATTAAGTCTGACGCGCGAAAAGAAGATAATACAATCACCATAGCAAGTCAGGGAGGTGCAAGAATCCAAGAGATATCTCGCGGGTCTATTGCTCTCATCTCATGATGATGAACAGGCGGATGAAAACCTGGGAAGACTGTAAGTTTGTGGGCATCCACTTTACTTTCTGGACTTTGCTTACGAAATTCGAGAACTTTTCGCCGGTGGTCTTCAATTCAGTAGATTGCTGGATCCAACCAAGGAATCGCATTCTGTCAGATAGCGAACATGCAATTTAGGTGTAAACGCAACCCTTGATTCATGCCCGGATGTATGATAGATAGCCTGGGTGCAGAATTTATGTTTGTTCTGGGCAACAAAAATTTAAAGTTTAATTTTAGAGTATTTAAATTTTAAAGCTCTGCGCCTTTATATATTGGCGACGCTAAATAAGCGAAAAAGAAAAAATAATAGCCAAGGTAACTGCTACTTGCGCATGTGCAAAAATTTCTTCCTGGGAAATAATAACAAGATTGACCGAGACAGGGGTCGAACCTGCGACCTTCTGATCACATAACAAGTATCAGCACTAAGTAGATACTATTCGTAGTCAGACGCTCTGCCATTGAGCTACACGGCCTGTTGCGTGGCACCAGTCGCGGCAAAATCTCTCTACAACTCTTCACATGCAAGGGCTATGCTTAATTCGAGAGTTACGACTTTGAGATATAATTTTCTTAGACTGTGTAGAAGTAGTGTTAATTAAAAGTATTAATATAAAATATATTGTGTTTTACTAGTTTAATCTGAGTCTAATATAGGGTAGGTTGCTATAAACTATATATACAATATTAGTATTGATTGCAAATAAAAGACCTGGACAAAGAATAAAGCAAGGGACTTTCATTTTTTTCCTTTCTCTTAAACTCTACGATTATCTTTAATAACTTATACATTTCCAGAAAGCTAAGGCTAGTCCTCTAAGGGTCTTGTAAAACCTATTTTATCCAGGAAAGATAGTAAATCAAAGTCTATTTTACTCGATAAAATATTATAGTACTAAATCTTAGAAAAAAATCTTGATTTTATAACCCTAATTTCTCGAATATGCCTCACAATAAGACTATTTCCTTGTCTTAAGAACAATTGACGAGACCTTTGCTCCCTCGGTTACACCATCTATCGGGCGCTCCAGTCCCCCTGATGTTGCACCGTACAGGACGATTTCTCCTCGACTCTCTCTTCCGATAGCCAGAGCACCTACACCTTGCAGTATAAAGTCCTTCAAACCCCCTGCCACAATTTTGCTCTCCCTGGTCTTTACGTCGGAGAAAATGACGGTGTTGTCCAAATTGGTGGCAGAATAGATATTTCCTTGACGATCAATGACAAAGTCATCCACGATGGTAGCAACACTCGACAGATTGGCAACTAGTTGAGGAACTGCATTGGGGACAGCCCATCCTGATTTCGTGAGGGGGACCTTGTAGACGGCAATCAAGTCGCTGTTTGTCCAATAGAGATGTGACTCGAAAATTTTGACGCCATTGACACCAGTCCTGAATCCTGGCGGTGCTTTCAATTCCTCATATGCCCATACGCCTTGTTGGAAATGGCCAGTGGAGACGTCAAGTCTACCGATGAGGCCGGTAAAACTGTCGGCAACGAAAACCACGCCGGGATATTCTTGGGAGCTTATGATGCCATTTGCTGAGACGCTGGAGGGGCCTAGGGCAGCAATCTTTTTGAGTTTGAACTTGTCGGAATGCTTATCCAAGAACTGCAGAGTGAATGCCTGATATTCTCCAGCGTGTGGGCTTTCGCCGTCGGTGAAATTACCGCCAAAAACCACGTAGGTCTCGAGGCCACCGATATCGTTGACTTGTGTAATGCCCACCGCGGCGTTGCTGCCAGGCAAAGAAGTGACGAGTTTGAGACACGTATGACGCGACTCTGGTCTCTTTACAGTCCAAATGTTGGACTGGGAAAGAAGCTGTGTGGCTAGAATTGCTCCGTTTGGGCGCACAAGAATATTTTCCAGCCATGTGCCGTTGGCAAGTTGCCCCAGGGTACGAATTTGAGGGGACGTGGCCAACACACCCGCTGCAAAATAAGTCGATAAAACTGTAGAGAAGAGCATTTTTGCGTGTATCCTTGCCACGTATGTAGTACTATGGACTCGATGAAGTGGCAGATAAGACACAACGCTGACGAGAGAAAAATGTATTCATTCTTAAAGGCTTGAAAGAGGGGGGGCTTGCTGTCGACCATGTGCCGAGTCTGGAGATACATCTCGCATGATGTCGGGTTACACAAAGTGCAAAAAGCACGCCTTGATTGCCAAGCATTGAATAAACTCTCGCGCCAAGAAGCTGAAAAAGAAAAATTCCAATACAATGCGAGAGAACAGTCTGGGCTCTTGGCAGTGACAGTACGATTGACCACATACCAACGTCTACGAGTAGTGCTGACAAGGCAATGCGCAGTCCGGGGTCTTACTAAGAGTCCCCTTTGGGATCAAGATGTCTGGATGGACATTCGCCACAGACGTCGGTTCGCCCTTGACATTATACAGATGGCGTGGTCATATCAGATGGTACCATGAGGAACTCTTGCCTCGCTGTTCCGCGTTTTGCCGGCCGCCTTGTCAGACCTAGTGCCGATTCTCCGATTCTCCGATTGGCCCATGCTAGCCGAGTAAAGTAAAAGACGTGCAGTTGCTTATGGACCAGCAAGTGATGGGACAATCTTGGTCATTTTCGTAGGGCGTCTCACCGCTGTATGCATGTGCAAATTCTTTTCCGACATACCGCTTCAGGCGTAGTCACATTATGTACAATTGTAGCGGACATGTAGTTACATGCCGCACAGTCTATGTGCATGGAACCCCATTATCTGCCAGTGCGGGTTAGGGTTATTATTGACAACGCAGCAACCCATCACTATACCACCATGGAATAAAAGTTACAACCGCTGTACTCAATTAGACTCTTTGGCAAATCATTTTCATGTCAAGGCTCCAGGTGGGGGGTTTCCGTAGAGGATTTCAGACGCGTAGAGGGTTAGTTGGGGAACGATTGCTTTTAACAGCATGCCAATGGGCTACGTCATTCTGCCTTGTCACCTGTGTGACGATACTAGTCAATTACAACTTTATTTTATGGCCGTTACATTTTCTAAAATACTACAACTGCCACTCCCACCACTGCGACTTTCTTTATTTACCCGCTCGGTCCCCACGGCTCTCCCACAACTTATGAGCTGTGCTGTGCCATATGTAAAATCAACGCCTTCCATCTTATTCAAGCAGACGTGGCGTCATGAATGCTCTTAGCACATCGTTTGAAATTCCTTGGCGGTTCGTCTTGAACTTCCTGACAGTCTTGATAATGACGTCGGTGAGAATCTCACGCAGTTCAATGCTAAGCAATTGATGAGCCCGGTGCTTGGTCTGAATCGTGGCCAGCTCTTCATCATCCTCTAGGAAGAATCGGAGCCATTCGAGCGCCACGTCCATGCTCTTCTGTCCTATTGGGAAAGCCGCAATAATCTTCTCTCGCACAACGTCATCCTCGTCCGTCAGGTAAATGGCAGATGTTTTCACCGAGGCCGACATTTTCTGGTCGGCGCCTTGGAGAGAAGGCAACAAGCTCGAATACAGGAATGAAGGCGCAAGCTCTCCAATCTTTCCCGCGTGCTTGCGTACCTCGGCGAAATACCCGTCAATGTCGTATGAACACGGGATTAGGCACGGGATACTTCTCAGGCTTGCCTTGTCGGCAACCAGAATACCAGGAAAGGAGGATGCAAAGCACCCGGCCGACTGTGTAGAGCAGCAGTAGAACATGCCGACATTGTGGTCGTCGGTGAATCCCAGCGCTTCCTTGATGCTGCTGACGGTGATGTGGCGCGCAATGGATATAATGTTTTGATAAAAGGCTCCGCCGATATAATCCATGTTGGAAAACATGAACGTCTTGGAGAGGTCAAAGCCAAAGGCTAAAATATCCGTGGCATTGGCAATGTCATACTTGCGCACCTCTTGGATGGGAAGGTCCTTGTCATGGAGAATTTTCATGTCATCAGTGAGCATGAGAATGAGTTTTGCGCCAAGAGTCTCTTGAAGCCATCTGCGTTATCGTGTAAGTGCGGTCACAAGGTAGATGCAGCTCATATCCCGTGTTTGGGGTACGTACTGGGTGAATTCGAATGGAATTGAGTGTCCAAGATGCAGGCTGTCGCTGCTGGGACCTCGGCCCGTGAACAGATATATTGGCAGGCCGCTCTCATACCGATCAAGGATGAGATGGAGATCTCGGTGGGCAAAGACAATGCCCCGTCTAAGGTAACGATGAGGTTTGCGACCAGTTAATTGCGTAAATCGATCTAGCAGCTGCTGATCAACTCTTTGGGCATGGCTGGTTTCGATGAAATCGTCATGTTTTGCATTAGTTGGAGCATTGAGAATGGCTCGATCTGCTTTTGCGAGGGGTGCGCCATTGAGCTTGGTGGTGGACAAGACATCCACCAGCCTCACATATGCGCCGTTGGGGGTTCCACGAGATGCCGCCATATCTGAAAACTTGGGGAGCGTGCAGACAGTGGAAAGTCGGTTGGTTGTCAGTAATGGTCAAGTGGTTTTAACGCGGTCCTGAAACTAGGAAAGGTTTGCTTCAAGGTCCAAGACTGCACACAGCTCCAGGCCTCGCCGGCTTGCTGAATAATCCAACATATTATATCAATCTATTCAAGAGGTGTCCGTGTGACGGGTTCTTGTTCGCTTGATGACAGGCGAGTTGTGAAGCCAAAAATCCCTTGCACCGGCTATGGGTCCAGTTGCGTGACATCGTCCCCTTGTTGGTGCTTACGAGGTAAGACGAAGCGAATAAGTATGTCAAAGTACCATTCTTCAAGGATGCGAAAGAAGTGGTGGTGGACCGTAATGGGTGTGTGATTATCAAACCAGATTACCTACGGTCTGGTACGTGAGCTTGGACAGGCTTGGGTTTGCAAGCTCTGAGTGAAATGACGAAATAAAATACTTCCGTGCCAAGCGTAATTAGCGCATGCTCGTTGAATGCATACATAAGCAGAAGCACGAAAGAGTCCCCAAATCAAGGATAGTGGTGACCGAATCCGAGACTAAAAGCGCCACAACTAACAGAGGGTGCAGACTGGAATTGTCACAGCGAGCTTACGGCTGACAGCCTCGAGCACCTAGGAGCGCCAAGAGGGCCATTCTGCCCCGTAGCAACTAGACGATGAACGGTCTGCTATACCATTGGGAAGCTGTATAAGGGACGGGCCGTAAGCGCCACTTGGGCTCATGTGAGTCAAGTTTACCTGTTTAAACCCGCCGGCACGGCACAACGCCATTCGCCCGGGGCGGTTGCCTTGACAGACCTCCACACAGCTGAAAGCTTTGTCGAGACTTCGGAGTCGTCGGGTAAGCGCTGCATCAAGAGGCCGACGACAGGGTCCAGGGTACCTAAAAGTCTATTCGGATATTGCCTATCTGATGGGCAGATCAACAGCGAGGATTCTTGTTGTATACCAGAGTCCATATTGCATTCATGCTAAAATATTACATAAACAACTAGCTTGAGAGCAATACGCTCCACGTCTCGCTTACAGGAGGAGTCATACTGATTCGAAGCACCAATAGACATCAATGCCTCCTGTCCCCCCACTCACAGGAAGGATTAAGCTTTTGCTAGTCGATCAAATCAATTGATGGTTTGCCGCAACCCGCTTTTTGCGGCAAAGGAATAGGGCCTGGTTTGTGGCACCTATCAATGCATGCGCCCGGCCGCGCCCGCGACTCTGACATGAGACTCGTGCTTTGGTGGCAATCGTGGTCAGCAAGGGCGGAAACTCGCCGTTGACGAATCTGAAGCCCCTTGAGCCACTGCCGTGCAATCTCTTCGGCAGGTGATGCCAGGCACTGTCGACTCCAACGGCCCTCGGCCGGACCATGAGCCGAGCCAAGCCACACTGAGCCGGGGTTCGTGGACTCCGTATCCCGTACAAACATGTAATCCAGGGGAGAGTAATCCCGATTGCCAATGGATCTGACCCTGCTTTGGCTGGTCGCCTGGGCACCCAACCGTGGCGCTGATTACGGCTGTCAGAGCCGGAGAGGTCTCTTGATTAGACACGGAAATGGCGCGGGGCCGAGACTGGTTCGATGGACTTAAGCTTAATAATGCATTGCTTAGCATGAGCACTGCATATGTACAATGCTCTGGAGACGGACTTAAGAGTGGAATTAACGATAAAGGGGCTTGCTGCCCATCCAGTCTCAGGCCCGGAACGGAGTGGGCGTGTTCTTGTAAAATTAGGTTTAGTGATTATAATCTACTTACGGTAAGGGGTATATAAGCGTGCCCTATGAGAGCATCAAATTCACACGACTTAGATCCAGACAGCAAACAGAACAAGACGCTTCAGCATCCAGTCATGGCGCCATCACAGCTATCCCCGGCCATTCCCAACCACACCAAGACCTCCAAGACGGTTGAAACCCGTCTCTTCATCAACAATGAATTTGTAGAGTCTGTTTCTGGCAAGCGCTTCGATGTCATTGACCCCTCCACCGAGAAAGTCAGCGCTTCAGTCTACGAGGCAGACGTCGAGGATGTCGAACTTGCCGTCCAGGCTGCCAAAGCTGCTTTTCCCGCCTGGTCAGAACGAAACGCTGTTGAGAGGGCCCATTTCTTGAACAAGTGGGCCGATGCCCTGGAAAAGGCCGCCGACGAAATTTCCTATCTTGATAGCATCACCATGGGCAAGCCAGCCTTTCCTGATCGACTGGCCCCCATGGTACCCATCATAATCCGCTTTTTTGCCTCAAAGGCCCTCGACATTACAGGAGAAAGCTCGCTCAACACGGCCGGCTTTCTCAACGTTAGTCTTAGGCAGCCATATGGCGTTTGCGCCGCCATTACCCCGTGGAATGCCCCCCTCATGATGCTGGCATACAAGGTCTCGGCCGCCCTCATCACGGGCAACACCCTTGTCCTCAAATCGAGCGAAAAGTCCCCGCTCAGCTCCCTCGTGGCGGCCAGATGCGCTTTGGAGGCCGGCTTCCCCCCTGGCGTGTTAAACATCCTCAGTGGCTACGGCCGTCCGTGTGGCGAGGCGCTGGCACGGCACATGGAGATTCGCAAAATCTCCTTCACAGGAAGCACTGCCACCGGCAAGGCCATCCAGCGAGCCGCAGCCGAGACCAACTTGAAGAGTGTCTCGCTTGAACTAGGCGGCAAAAGTCCGCTCCTCGTGTTTGACGATGCCAATCTGGAAAAAGCCGTTAGCGCCGCCACCATCTCGATCCTCATGAACTCTGGCCAGGTATGCAACGCCACCACGCGCATCTATGTCCACGAGAAGCTCGCACAAGATTTCATTGGCGGCATTAAAGCCGCCATGTCTGCCATGGGGGCGAGCGGTAATCCCCTGCACGAAGGGACCATGCGCGGCCCCCAGGCTGACAGGGCGCAATTTGAGCGCATCTTGTCTTACCTTGACCTCGCAAAGCAGTCTGGTGTTTCCATAGCTTTGGGAGGAAACCGTGAATCATCTCCCGGATACTTTGTTGAGGCTACTCTTCTCACTGATGTGCCTGAGGATTCAAGGCTTGTCAAGGAGGAGATTTTCGGTCCTGTGCTTATTGTCAACCGCTTTACTGATGAAGAAGACGTCTTACAACGTGCCAATGACACCGAGTACGGTCTCTGGGCTAGTGTCTTTACCAATGATGTAAGCCGGGCCATCCGCGTGGCCAAAAGGTTGGAAGCTGGAAGCGTAGGCGTTAACTGTACATCGCCGGTATTAGCCATGGACATGCCGTTTGGAGGGTGGAAGAGCTCCGGACAGGGACGTGAATTCAGTCGATACGCGACTGATTATTGGACGGAGCTTAAGACTGTGTACTTTGCTTACTGAATTACCACTATTCTAGACTAGTTGTTGTTGTAGTTGTTGTCGTATTATAGATTGCTTCGGCCAACCCGACCATCTACATTCCTAAACGTGTAGCAGGTCTACCTGCTGGTGGCAATATAGTCTCTTTAAACGAAATCTCCACTAGGCCTAGAATAACCTTCTGTATGACCGCATATGCACTTGTGGCTCTCGCCCTGACTAGACGCCCAACAACGGGGGGATCACATAGTCTGGCTTATTCACGAATGCCAGTGACATGTTTGGCTTCTGACTTTCGGCCGCAGCTTCTACAGTGCGACCATTGATGTCCGTGTTCCCACCTCCTGCCTAAACCGATTTCGTCTCAGGCTGATGCGAGATCCGTCGTGTTCATGCCCCGGTATAATCCTGCTTTAGTACGCCTGCCAACAGCGCTGGTTGATTCCTGGAAGGAGAAATTCAACCAATTGTAAGAACAGCCGGACACACCTAAAAGCTTCTGTCGTACACATCGTTTGCGGCTGAAGCTTAACTGGATGTATCGAACATAATCTGCCGCAACTAGCCAACGACAACGCGCGTCGTGGCCCCTTTGGGAGCGGATATTGCGCCATAATCTTGTTCATTGCCGCTCCGACGGAACCCGAAGTCGTCCTCTACCGATGTTGAAAGTTCCTCCGATCTTGTGTAAGACTGACCTGCAGGCATGATTGACTAGTTGTGGTGATCTTGGTTGACATGCAAGCTGTACGTTGCCAAGGGGGTCGACGGTGATCTAGGTGCGTCTCACTGCCTGTCGATGCTACCTAGGCACATGCCACGAGGTTCTAAATAACGTGGGCGTTAATAAATATGGAAAATTCTGGAGGTCACTACCACCCTCAGAGTTACATTCACGTGGTTATATCTGCTCCGCATTTCAACTCTATAACTCGAGCGTGTTGCTACTATACAATTCCATCAAGTACACCTTTTTTGTCAACTCCAACTTAACCGGCTCTAAACTTACAAGAGTTTTTACTACATTTGTATACTTCAACATGTTTCCACTTCCCGCAGCAACCATCACCACTTCTCTGCCACACGATGTCCCAGTGGCAGAATCATTTACGCTGCCTCAACATGGCCCGATCGACACTCCATGGTTGACGGAAGAGCTCAAATATTTCGAGACATGCCTCCTTGTTCTCGATGTGCTCGAGTCATTTGGGACTCACATTAGCAAAGACCCGGCTTCCCCCTCGGGCAGATGGGCTGGCAAGCCCAAATTCCTTGGACATGTATATCACTGGGTCAGAAAGAACGAACCCATCCAGCTTACAATGCCGGCATTTCCATGCAAGAGTGTACGCATTTTATCTCTGCCATTATCAAATATCTTGATTCTTGCTAACGGTTTTATCTCACAAGGCCAACCGCGAAAACAAGGTCCTGGGTCACTTGCCCGATCTCGGTGAGGAGCTTGGTATGAGTCGCTTGAACGACATAGCTGTTGCCATTAAGAACGTCTACCAACCTGGTGCCTTGGTAAATATCGCGTCTGACGGTATTTTATTTAATGGTGAGTTCGATATTAATCCCCCGGGAGAAACTTCGTTATTAACCCACCACAGACATCATCGGTGTTAGTGACGAGGAGACTTGGGAGTATAGCGAAGAACTTCGCGCCATTGCCAAAGAGAAAAAACTCGACTACATAGTATTCCTCTATCCTCAGGTTTTGATTGGCATGATGCCCGCCAGTGAGATGACTCGGGAGAAATACATCTCGACGGCTGATGAGTGCCGTGCCTTGCTCGAAGCTCAACACGGAAGCACCCTCAAGGAGATTGAAGCTCTCATCAAGTCCGACTCGGACACTAATTCAACGTACTGTGGCATGGTCAAGTTTCTACAAACAGAGTTATTTGGCGCTCTGGCCGGCAAGAGCTACCGTGAACGACAAAAACTACAAAAGAACTCGGCCAAGAAGATGATGCAGCGGTCGGAGGCATTTACACTCGCCATTCGTACTAATCGGTCCTTGGATGTTCGTCTGTCAATGCATCCCTCGTCCGGAGTGGCCAAGCTTTCAGTGGCCCTTGTTCCGTCACCAAAGGGCTTTTTCCAACGATCACCCTGGCACAGCTGTGTTGCTATTGACAGCGAGGGCGGCTACCACTGTGTCCATTCTGAAGAAGTCCGGGAGACGCATGAGCTCATGTACAAGGATAACCGACCATACTTTTTCATTGCCAAGGATGCCGTCCAGGTCGACAAGCCAGAAACCGTGACGGTTGTTGAGGCTGCAAATGCTGAGGCTGTTGTGGAGAAATCGGAAGTTCCTGCGGCTCCTCCGGCTACTGCGGCTCCTGCAAAGGCAGAACTTGTTCCGGTTGTCGAAAAGGAAGAGATTGTGACGGTCGTCGAGAATCCTGTTCCCACTGTTATTGAAAAGCAGGAAGCTGTGATGACGTTCACGAAGGAACAAGTTATTGCTACAACTACCGAAATTCAGGAAACCGCGACGTTTATCGAGGAGCAGCCTATTGCTACAATTCCTGAAAAGCAAGAGGATGTGACAGTTATTGAGGGGCAACCTATTGCTACAATTGCTGAAAAGAAAGAGGTCGCGACGATTGCTCAGGAGCAACCTAGTGCTACAACTACCGAAGAGAAGGAAGCCGAGACGTTTATTGAGGAGAAATCTATTGCTACATTTACGGAAAAGCAAGAAATCATCACGATTGTTGAGGAGCAAACTACTGTTACGTCCAACAGTCAAGATGCCGCGACGGCTCCAGACAGCAAGCAAAATGTCGTAGAGGCTGACGCCGAAATTCCGACAGCTGACCCTAAACTTCCATCTAATATGCTGGATGGTGAGTCATTTCCGTCAGCTGCTGTCTTGGCATAGTCTCGTGACTGAAAGATGAAACCATCCGAAAGGAGGTAGAAGGATATTCGTCATTTTGCTGGTCGCCACCATAGTAGCTAGTATACCAACTATATTAACAGGGAAAAAGGCGCGGGGCTGACGTGTAGTCTAGAGATATTTAGCAATACTTTGGAAATCATACGATATGGTACATGAATTGGAGTTTTATTTTATTTTTTATTTTTTTTATTACAAATACTAAACGGGCATGGGCTCTGCGTGGCGCCATTTACTGAGCCGTCTCAGGACATTACAAGAACTAGACAGAAATTGCACACGGATTAGCATGGGTATTTTTAGATGGTTCGGAATAAATTAGCATGATCTGACAAGGCCGTCTTTCTAACATGGAAAGTGTTTAAGGCATCACAAACTACTCCATGTAAAGCCATTCTGTAAACATGTTTGAATCTATGAATTACCGCGAAGCATGTGTAAACTCTACATCATAGATACTCTATCACGCCATTCGCTGCAAGCAAAACTTTTCTGGTGGCTGTGGCCCTGCGCTCGACCAGCCCTCTATACCTTGACCATTTTAAACCCAGCTTTCCAAGCTCTGACTATGATAAACAAGGCACTTGAGACCAAACATGCGACACCACCGAATATCCAGAGACCGTTAAAATTATCGCCGCCGGCACTAGCAAGTATGCCACCACCGCCTGGCCCGCCGACAAAAACGCCCAGACCAATGATGCCAAATGCCATGCCCATTCGTGTACCAATCTTGGCGCGGTCTTGGGTGAGTCGAATAATGCAGACTGGAGGCAGAGCGATGAATATACCCGAGAAGAATCCAAAGAGAATCGCTAGAATGACGACGCTGGCAACGGACTTTGCACCAAGCATGCCAAAGATGATGACACTAACAACCACAGCACCTGGACCGATGAGGTTGAAAGCCCCGGTCTTGTCAGAAATTGCGTTGGGAATGGTGCGCCCAAAAATGGAGGCTGCGTTGAGAATCGTCACGATATAAAATGACAGAGCCGTCGACGTGATGTGCCTGGCCTTGGTATAATACGACAGATAGAAGAACATGGTATAGAGACCCATGAAGCCAATCAGAGTGGCCAGGGTAAAAACAAGAAAGGGCCAATCCGTTAGGGCAGAAGTATCGAGTAGAGCACGCGCCTTGGACGGCTTCACACGCATCTTCATGACCAAGTTGGGGATGGAGAGTGTGGCCAAGGCGATGAAGCCGAGGACGCGGACGCTCCACCCAAAACCAATGTCGTTGATGAGCTTGTAGAAAACAACGGGATAGATCATGCCACCTATACTTGATCCCGAAGCTGCAAGGCCAATGGCGAGGCCGAGTCGCGTGTTGAAGTAGGTGGGCAAAATGGCCACGGCGGGCACGTAAATGAGGCCCGACCCAAGACCAATACACACGCCTTGGGCCAGGACGACTTGCCAGTAATCAGTGGCTAGACTTAGCATCATGTTGCCAAAGACGACCAGAAATGACCCAACGAGCAGTAGAGCCCGTAGGTGTCCACGATCGTAAATGGGTCCGGAGAGGAAGCCCGTAAACAGGACGAGAAAGGCCTGGATGGAGCCAATCCACGAGATGTTGGACGAAGTCTGTGTGAATAGAGTGCCGGAGCTGTAAAAGGTTTGAAAGGCTCCAAACGTGTTGAGGATGCCCCAGGTGTTGAAGTACAGCATAAACGCTCCGAGGACGTGTAGCCAAGCCTGGACGCCGCCATTGGGGATATCGGTCGCGGGATCCGCAGGTGGCATTGGCGGCGGCGATGGCGGGAGCGTCTTTTCCTCATCATCGCCAGAGATGTCGGGTGTTTTGATAGTGTCTGCAGCCATGGCGGCGATGGTTTGCGCAACAAGACGTTTGGCTCGGTGAAGGAGAATCTACTCGTGTGACCGACGAGATGCTTGCATGTGGTGGTTTGGCACTCTTGTGGAAGAGCACAGCAAGGAAGGAACAAAGCCGCCAAGCAAAGAAACTGACAAGATGACGCAAAGGGAAAAAAAAAAAGAGACAAAACGCCCGCGGCGAGGACGTGGCGAATTAGTCAGATTTGATTCACTCAACAGCCCTGCTTGTGCAGTAGCTTGAAATGAGGTCGACGCTCAATGTAACCGCGCGGGCTATTCGGCCGTAAGAAACCCCATATTTTCTCCGTTCCCTCCTCCTTGCCCATTTCGATGCGAGGATGACAGGGCCCAGATAATAAGCATTCGACGGGGACAATTGCCAAGGACCAAAGGGCCCCGACCGGCTGAATGTACCTCCCGTGTACTTTGGAATCTGACCGTGATGGCCACACGCCTTGCATTTTCGCTTCCCTCACCCCCCGAGCAGATCGATGCTAAACTTCGAGTACTCAGTTGATTATTGCCTCAAGTGGGCTGTTGTTGAAAACCGCCAGACTCAAGTGCGCCAACGCGAGCAGATGGCTCGGACATGGAATTAGCAGCACTCCATGCAGTCAGCAATGAGGACGGCTGCAGGGATATCATGGCGCAATACGGCGCAAATCGCATGTTTTGCCGCCGAGGCTCGTCAGCTGCTTTGGGTAGTGGCCGGTTTGAAGCCATGAGCTTTTTGAAGCCATGAGCTGACATGGCTACTTGCTTCCTATGCGAGTCCGGCAAGGCCATGATTTAAGGGCACTGAAACACAATTATGCCTGCCAAGTGTGTCTTAAGCGCCTCCCAGTCTTGTACGACGTAGACCAAACTCGTTCCGCCATGGCTGCTTCCAATCTACCGCCCGAGATGGCGAATGGCGCGCCTTCGCAAACCGCCGTCAACCCCAACCTGCCGCCTGCTACGGCCAGTCTCTCGTACTGGCAGCGAACTACACGAGCATTCAAGTACTTGAATCACAATCAGACAAACACTCCCCCCGCCTCTACTACGTATGCCATTATCGGCTCCGGCTTGGCAGGAGCCTTGGTAGCATACAATCTCCTCGAACGCGGCGTGCAAGGCGAGGAAATCCTCATCCTCGAAGCTCGCGAGGCCGTTTCTGGATCGACTGGCCGCAATGCCGGCCACGTTCGACCAGATGCTTTCCGCAACTTCTCGGGCTATCAGGCCTTCCATGGCAGCGAGCAGGCATTAAAGATTGTGGCCACCGAGGAGACCAACTTGAAGCGCATAGCTGCCTTTATTCAGGACAAGCAGATCCAATGCGACTTCAACTTGACCACCACATTTGACGTGTGCCTGGGGCCCGATGCCGTGGAAGATGAGGAGAAGAATATTAAAGACTATCTTGACGCCGGGGGCAATCTGGCCAGCTTGGGCGTCAAATGCTGGTACGGAGATGCCGCCGCGGAAAAAAGCTCGTGTCCAGGCGCCTCGGCTGCGTATGAATGGCCGGCTGCCTCGATTCATCCCGTCAAGCTCGTCCACTGGGTTCTCGAGCACGTTATTGAACGGGGCGTTCAATTATGGACGCATTGTCCGGTAGACGAGATACGAGAGGACGGCGCCAAACTTGGTGTGCAAACCTCACGGGGCGTCATCTCGGCAGACAAGGTGGTTCACTGCACCAACGCATTCGCCGGAGGTATCCTGAGCCAATTGACGGCTGAGAGACTCACGCCGTTTGCGGTCCAGGTCGCCTCTGTCATTCCCTCCTCGGCGGCATCTGGAGACAAGACCTTCAAGAGCACCATGGCGCTGCGAGAAAACGCCCGCATGTTTTACGGTTTCGCTCAGAAGCCGTTGGATGGAACCATCATTGTAAGTGTCGGTAGGCCTGTTGGCAAAGGCGTCCAGGCCGAGGAGTCACATACGCCCCAGGTCGCAGAAGAAATCGTCCAGAGGATATCCAAGCTTATTGGGCCGAATGATGAGCCACAGAGATCCGGGGAAGGTTTTGACACGACGTGGACCGGCCTCATCGCGTTCACGCCGGACAAGGTGCCATATATAGGCGAGATTGATGAGTTGCCTGGGCAATACATCTGCGCCGGCTTCAACGGTCACGGCATGGCGAATATTTTTACCTGCGCCGGAGGCATCGCCGGTCTCTTGTTGGGTAGACCGTGGGAAAGCACGCAGCTGCCAGAATGCTATCGTTACAGCCAAGCGCGGCTGAGTAAAAGTGCCTAGTGAATTAGTGAAGATAAACATAATACACCCACTGTTTGTATACCATGATAGAAGACGCTGGGTTCGCTTTTGAGATGGTGTTGTAGTTTTTGGCCAGCGTGGATTTGCTCTTGTCCAGCCACTTGGGAAGTCTTGCACCGCCTGTTCGAAAGTCAACAATATTCAACGTCGCCCAAGAAACTGTTCCAAAACCTCGGGGAATAATGGGACGTTGACAACATATTCTTTCATTCAGACATCATTCATTTGACAATGACGGCTAGGGTTGACAGCAGTAGAACCTAAACTTGTCTATGAAGGTGAAAAGAGCACCGCTCTACTGCGGCCATGGGGTTTCGTCAACACGATACAGAAGCTTGTATCCACTGATCCTGCCCTCCTTCATGTCCTTCATGCCATCAAGCACCCCAACCAGACCACCAGACCTGACTTCACGTGGGTGTTCGGTCCATTTGCCCTCACCCCAAAGCTTCTCCACGACGGGGAAGAACGTGGTGGCAAACTCGTAGTATGTAGGCTGCGCTTCCCAGTGCTTGCCCTCAAAGATGTACTTCTCGCCCGTGATACCGTAGACGAGGAAGAAGATGGACTCGACATCCGAGCGGGGGGCGTCGTGCTCTCCCAGGAGGTTCACGTAGGTCCCTCCTTTGCTGCTGAGTGCCTCGGCGCTAATCTTGGCAGAAGACTCCTTGCTGACGGTATCCAGAACCTTGATGAGCTTGTCGTCGGTCGCCTTGCGAATGTCTTCTCCCACGGTCGGAGAGTGCTAGGCTAGAATTAGCAATCGTTTACAAGGACAAAATGCCAAGGCACAAAGAATGGACCATCATACATAGTCAAATACCAAATCGGCGCCACGGCTCTTGGCAAGGTCGAAATGCTTGGGCGACGCGGTTGTAATGACGGTGTATCCAGCCCTGAATAAATTAGCTTTCAAGATTCGCACCGCGCCATACATGTATGGAACTTACATCTTTGCAAACTGAATGGCAATTGTTCCAGTGGCAGTTGAGCCTCCATAGATCAAAACAGTCTTGTTATCGTCTTGGCTCGCTTTGGCGGTTTGGATGGCTTCGAGTCCCGGGAATGGTATCGAGAGGAACTTGAACAATCCAAGGCCCATGGTGCCGACAGCACAGGGTATAGATGCGGCCGCCTCCCATGGTACGTTGTCGGGAACACGTATGACTGTATCGCCCTTGTTTATAATGAATTTTGCGAATGCTCCCGTCTGCGGTCTAGCATCATTCCCTATTCCATTGCATACATGTTAGCCTTCCCGGGACAGCCCTAATAAATGACGCCCATATATCGTCTAAAAGAAAGTCGTCGTTGGCATAAACTCGACTCACCTCCGTGAGCAAAGCCCGCGACCCTGTCGCCTTTTTTGAATGCCTTTTTCACTTTTGGCCCAATTTCTTCGACTGTTCCTGCCCAGTCACATCCGACCAGCGTGCCATCATCACCCGGGGCATCAAGCGTTGTCCAGTCAGTAGGATTTACAGCCACCGTAACAACGCGAATAAGCAGATAGTCATCGGGTAATGTTGGCACGGGGATGCGCTCAAACGCCGCTACACCGGTAGCCTTGCGAATCAGTCCGTAATTGGTTTCACTGATGGCCATGATGTACACTTCGCCAAATTCAATCGAGGTCAAATTTAACCAAGTAATTCATTCACGTGTCGGCCGTCAGATGGGAGAGGGGCAAAAAGTACGATTAAATACTTTCAAAATAAAGTTGGAATTCTTAATTTGTAAGCACTTGCTGTTGTTCATGTCGTTGCGTCAATGTACTGCATTAGATCGGCGAGCTGAAGCCAATCGCCGAGGCCGCCGAGGGGAGCATTACATGCAGATCCTTGTTTTGCGCTCACGAGTGGGTTGTAGTGCGGGGTCTGGTCGCATAATATATGGTGTCTGATTGAAATAAATAAGAATTGATGTAACACGAGGTGGAATGCATTTGCCAGCAGTTCCATCGTTTGCTCTAGACCCCCCCAATCCACGCCCCAGTTGGAACATTGGGCTCAGAGTTAGTGCTTACATTGCTTGGACGGGCCGCCAAGAACTGGTCTAGGTTCCATGTTGTCTCGGGGTCTCTGAGCCGCCTAAGTTGCTTGGTAGAATTGGAGCAGTCGTGTCAATGTTGCAAAAAGGGTTACTGCATGGCCAAACGTTGGGTGCTCGACCCTTCCCGCGTTGGCCAACATTGTCGAGCTTATCGCCTAGTATA
This sequence comes from Metarhizium brunneum, assembly GCF_013426205.1. NCBI lineage: Eukaryota > Fungi > Ascomycota > Sordariomycetes > Hypocreales > Clavicipitaceae > Metarhizium > Metarhizium brunneum. The sequence continues at coordinate 150,396 of NC_089428.1, forward strand.
GCAATCATATTACGCCATGCTGGAAAGCTGGCATCTCATGCAGAGAGTAACGTAGTCACTTATCTGGACGCAAGCCGACTCGGCCGGTCAACATGGTGCTAAAAACACCGCGGCAGAGCACAGAAGCAGCATGTCAGCAAGTATGCGAGGCGACTGTTGAGACTCATCAAGATGTTCCGATACAGGAAAGCATACTGGCCCAGACGGCAATGAAGTTGAGTCCAACTTTTCTCTCTTGACAAGCACTACATCAGCCAGATAGTAGACTACGATCAATTTAGTCTTGTATACATAGCTTCTATATAGAGCATTTAAAGGCGGTTTCATTTCTTATTAATACTCTAAATAGACACCGCCTCTCAAGCTCCAAGGTGTGTTCTAAGAGAAATTGTGGTGTATAAACAGGCAAGCTTTGAAGAACACCAAGGTAGCGAGAAAATCCGACGATGCTAAATGACGTTAAAAATTATTCCCAACTCCCACTTATATCTTCTCAGCATTTATCTTGTTGTGCTCGTCGTAGAGTAGCGTGACACTATTTGGTACCCACCCCAATAATTCCTTCGTAGCGCAAAAGAGATACTGTAAATACCGCCGCACTGACACCTTGGCCCTATCGTGGTTGTAGCCAAATCTGCCTTGCCTCTCCCCAAAGAGTGACAGAACTTGCCATCGACGAAGTATCGACTTGCATTTTGGACATGCCTGGGGCTCTGTACCGTCGTGATAGCGGGTATCTAGCCTGTTAACCAAGAAGATCTTATGCAGACACGTAATCAAATACGTGCCAAACTATGCTTAGATTGGTCACCGCTGATGTGAGTCCTACATCCCAGGCAGTCAAACCAACGGCATCACAACAACAAACCCCAGGAGAGGTAGGGGGTGTGGAAGGATAGTTTGCCCAACTCATGTTAGGTACAATAAATTGTTGATTTGGAGGGCTCGATCAGCTTATCCGGCACTCCTTCTACCGTGTGATCTTACATGATAGTTACTGCGTTTTTTTAGATTCCTCATCAATAACGTCAGCTCATTCGTCGGTTCTTCTATATGTGATGATAATATATATGATAGTGTATAGAAACCACCCGGTAATCCAACAAGGACAGGTTGTATCGCTCCTTGCAGTAAAGAAAGGCAGACTTAAGCCGCGTTAAGGCATAATAGGGTAATATAGACGAGGTTCTAGATGGAATCACCTTTAGAGGTTACACAGTATATATGTGACATATTCTACTTTGCTTAAAGTGGGAAATAGACGCATGCTTCGTTACGCAACCATAATTGTAAGACAGCACGCGGCAAGCATGGAACTATGATACACGTGAGTACCTAGGCAGTGCTCTAATACTTAAAGAACTCATTCCCCTTGCTTTTTATTAGAAATGCTCTCTACTCAGCAATAAACGCTTGTCCTGGCTTTCTTTGTGCAATCATAAAATGTCTTTCCGCATCAAACAGGTTGCTACTAGGTCGCGGGGTACTTATGGCAGTCAGCCAATGCATTTCCCCGATATCGAAGATTCAGACTCAGAGTTCGAGACCAACTCAAACTGCTCCCGTGCTCAGGGGAGGTCACTATCCCCTGAGCTTCACCGTACGCCTACTAGCGGGGAAGATACAGCGATGGCTAATTCTTGTTGTCATAATGCTGACGACGTCAACACGAAGAAGGACGATAACCACTGCGACGATAACCATGATGACAATTATATTTCACATTCAGAATCAGGATCTACTCCAGATACACGCTCAGCATGCCACGTAGCTCGACTCTCACAGGGCCTAATTACAGACGGAAGTATCGAAAATACGACGGCTAAAGTAGAGAGAGGTGGCAAAATCAGGAAGGAACGTGGACTGAAAAAGGGCGAGAAGTTGAGACGCAAAGGACTACACCTGTTGTGATGTCCAAAAATCGCAATTTGACCCTGGCATTAGGAAGGAAGTAGGTGGCGAAAAGTACCAGGGTGTTATTATGTAAAGACAATCACGGCACATATTACTGCGGTTGGTTTTCTGGCCGTTTGCCTGTTTTAACTGGCTTGAATCTAAGCTGCGTGGCCTTTACCTCGACGATATCGGAGTAGATCTACTCAAGGCGTGCCAGTTAGCGTGACCAGCTCGATAGACCAACGTAAGAGTCACTTAGGTACACGCATAAATAGTTGACGCCTTTCCCGCTATCGGTTAAAACTCTGTCTTCTACACTACACCCCGAAAGAAGTCAGATTCTCACTACTCGCTGTGTTCTACTTTGCCCAAACATTTCGAAGGCTTTGCAAACTAAACTAGCCATAATAGTTTATTGTGGCCACTTAGGAGTCAAGCGGCATTTTATTTCTGCATTGAACCTTTTGTTCAGCTTCCTTTTGAAATTACTACAAGAGCTGAATACAACACACTAAGACTATATTGCATCTTGCTTGATAGTCTCGAAGCCAAGACGTAAACCCTACCTGGCTTTCCAAGTGGTTATTGGTACGCCACCCTTTCTATGCAGCACTAGTAGGAGAGGGATTTGGGTCTGTTTATTTCTACTTCTCCGCCAACTAAATAACCACAGGCCACCTAGTGGTTAGGCAGCTTGACGCCTGTTATGATGAAGTCTTTACAATGCATACTATAACACTAGCTGGTCAAGTAACCTAAAATGGCCCTATACGAATTTCCTTGGAGGTTAACTCAAGATTGCTAAGTGGCACAGCCTTCCGATTTCAGGGTTACGGTCGAACTGAGCTTTCGGCTATTACCTATCAACAAAGCTCTACCAATCTAACATAGACTTTTTGCAAAGCGACGTTTTTGCTGTACGCAATAGAATGGAATTCGGCCTGAATCTATCGATATCTCTCAGTAGTACACTCGTAACAGGACACAGGGCAGTAATAAGGACAACGGGTTGACACAGAGCATCAACGAGGAGTACCGATCACTTGACGCAATCGACCGAGGAGGGTTTTCTTTTGTATAGTAGACATGGCTTCAGTGGCTTGAATTTTATTCATTACTTTATTTTCTGTTTTTGTTTCAAGGAAGCATGCAACAGTAATGGCAATCATTCTCAGAGGCTAAAGAATATACAAGCCGAGTCAAAGAGGTCGCGACATCGAGACGCCCATCGGCGATGGTGAGCACCAGTTTCGGCCAATTTATCAGTAGAATTCATTCGACGAGAGGAAATGTCGGTTAGAATCTTTTCGAATATAACACAGAGGTCCATCGAAGCAGATTATTGGTCTTCCGTTAAGTCGCTGTTTGGGGAGAGAAGGTGGTAATAGCGTGGCAGATTTGCATCTACATATCCGCCAGGATACACATGCTATGAGCCTTCTGAATAGGCTCATGAGATGCGTATCCAAGGACTTTACCGACCGTCTCGCCAAGTAATACATCATGGAATAAGTGCCACTCAGTTGGAGAGGGTCTATCTGGGCAATATAAGCAATTGACTTTCAGGTAGTCCGGAAGAATTGGGACAGACCATTTCTACCGTTGTTTTAAGTTAACGTCCTCTTCTGCGGTGACTTAGTCCGTTTCACCCGAGGCTGAAGGTCCAGAGACAGTTCGTCCGCGGAAGTTTCCGATTCGTAGACTGGCAAGTCATGGGGCGCGGCATTTAAAACCGTTTCTCGGCTGGTGATAATTGTTTCGGCGGCGGATGCATCACTCTCAAAGCTCAAGCCTAATCCGTCCACCGATGTTGAAGTAGTTGGGCCACCACGTACCCTCTCGTTTGCTTCATTAATTTGCGTTATCTCTTTGACGTTTGGCCCAATCTCTACCATTCCGGAATGCGGTAGCCCCTTGGCGGAAAGCATCGCGGTTACCGGTCACGCTCCAAGAGTTTATTTGCGTCATCACGAAGCCCGGTTGTGCACCATTAATCAACGGTGGTATAGGATGAGTGGTATACATTTTAATTGTTCCGCCGTGGTATAGAGAGGTTAGCGTATATGCTTTGTTGTCATATTTTTGCTCTGGTTGCTTGTATGACTGCAAACAATGTAATCCCCTTGCTCCAAGAGCACCGTCGTAACTTGCTTGCCGGGTCGCAACTGCCAAGCTGCCATCCGGCCCCTTTGTTTGAAACAGATAGTTTGGCACAATAGGAAGGTCATGCTGCGTGGATGGTACAATGTAGTTGCTTAACTCTCGACGAACAGTCCTGTGAAGCTGCTCAGGGTGGGCGCCATAATACAGATCAGGGTTTCCAGGTACAAGTGTTCCATCAGTCAAATGCTCCAGGTTTATAAATGGTATCTCGCCAGCGATACATTTCTTGTCCCTAACATCTCCTTTGATAATAGGAATAACATTTATAGTAACCTCTCTCTCCTTAGCTGCCTGCGCGTCAGCCCGCTCGAACTTGCGAAAGTCTTCGCTCGAGAACTTAGACGGCGATAAGGATGCCCTAGGTTGGGCCAACACCTGGCGGATCTCGTCCATATTATCGGGCTCTTGCGGTAAGCGGCCATCTGGGTATCCATAACCATGGGGTAGAATGTTATGATCGATAAGGTGCTGCTGGAACGCGCGATCGTACGGGCCCGTGGTCTTTGTGCTGGTCGTTTTCGGCGTGGTGCTACTCTTCGTTGGCGACTGCGAGCTCCTCTTCGTCGATGACCGTGACCCTCTTTTGCGTCGGCCAAGACTTGACTGTCCAGAGCTTATGTTGTTATTGACAGCTGCAGGAACAGAAAACTACCGGACGTTAAAATTGAACTCTAAACGTTGGGTTCTTACATACTCCTCTTAAATGGCTTAGGTCCGGGCCACCGTACCTTGCAAAGACCTTAACGGACTTCAAAGAAGTTGGCGAATAGGTATCGACAACTTGACCGACGGCAATGATAGAGTGTGGACGTGGTCGAAGGCTTCTTCCCGTTCGGGTTTCACCTGGCGGGCGAGAGCCTTGGGTGCTCTGTCCGTCTAATGCTCGAAGTGCGTTCCGCGTCAGAGGTATCTTTGATAATCTTTCCCAGAATTGCGTTGGGGGAAACTCAGGATGACGAAGCTTTTGCTTCTTCGGCTGGTTCAAGACGGCGTCTGGCGTTTCGTGGGAACTTGGGAATCGTTGACGCTTGCGCGAGCTTGGACTGCTTGATTTTCTGCATAAAACTTGCGATGCTATCATCCTCATATGTGCTCGCCATAAGTAGTGGTGAAGGCATTGAACTCGTCGCTTTTTAAGTTGTTTTAACGAAGCTGAAGTCCGAGGCATGTGCGGGCCGCGGTCGTGATTTGGTCTCGAGGCGGGTGTATGATCACTTCAATGTTGCTGATTGGCTTACCACCCAGCTCTGGCGCGACGATGCCTCGCCCCTTATTTTGCTGGAGCGTTCTTGGCCAATCATGGCTAAGCGCCGAACTCACCTGAGGTCCCAACTGGTGTATCTACCCTGAAGCGTCTGGTGAAGTGATTCAAGTTCAGTCGCTGAATAACTGCGAGCTGGACTCTATTGGGCGAGTGCAGAATCTAACGCAAGAATCGTTGCTGGGCGTCCCAATAGCCAAGTGGCGACGCTCCTGCGGGAGCCCGTAAGCCCAGACACATTAGTCAGCCACATTCAATTCGGAGCTAGGACAAATAAAATACGCGTAAACTCTTCCAAATAAACCTCCTAATTTCTTCCTTGGTATTCTCCTTCCTGCTCCTAAACCACCATTTTTTCTGGCAACTGTCTATGAACGCGTAGGCTAGACCGCCTTGGACCGTTTTTTTTTTAGCGCAATCACGATGCGCCGGCTCTAGCTTGTCTGCACACTGCCTGAAAGCCTCATTGGATTTTGTGGCCTGTTCTTCAGCTTCGCGCTGGCAGTTATCTGCGTAGATGCTCAGGCCGTCTTCTCCAAGGACACCCACTATACATGCTCCCGCTTCTTGGGTGGTACTGGTGAGATTAATTTTACATAGACCTATTGACATCTCCCTGGCGTGTACACTGGTCATTCGGGTAAAAATCCCGCCCCTGTTGTTTGTTGCATACTCATTGGCAGCGTCATCGTGCTTCTTTACACACGGGCGCCACCCCTGGTCAAGATCGACGTTGGATTGAGCACGGCACTCCTGAACGGTGGAAGCCACTTTCCACTTTTGGGATTATCGCCGGAGTCATTTGCGGCTTGACGAGCATACCAGACAGGTTTGCGGCGTCGTTCCAGTTCAAGCTGGAGCTCGACTCAGGCGTGGTTGTATCATCTTGGCCTCGGACAGTCAGGCTCCGACTAGCAGGGCGCATCGCCACTCCAGAAAGGGGCTAATAAGTACAGTGTGCTTCATGTCAAATATCTTTTAAAATCGATGGGTGAAATTTAATGACTGAGTGTAGCGGCTAGCTAATTGTGTGAGAATATCAGATAATAAAGGCAACTTAGATAAACTAGGTCAGGCTTATGGTATTCCTTGATATGTTATTTTAGGCATTAATTTGCCCGTCTCTCCGTCTGGCCTTATGTGCTAATAGCCTATAATGCGTATACGCAATTCTGTTTATAACTTTATACCTAAAACAATCTTGAGTTATAATCTTGCTTCCGATTTTATGCTGATTGGGATTTTTAAAGACTAGGCATCAATCCACATTTATTTACTCTACAAAGAGTATTATTACTGTTCATACCTTGTATTATTATCTTATATATCGTGACCTTTAACGTGGGCAAGCAGGATATGTATATAGCTAACGCTAGCAAATTCAGGCAGCTTGGATAATGCGCATAACGTCATGTGGAGCAGCCAAGTGCGCCTTAAATTAAAGTTGCTTGTTGTGGTTCTTTGGGGCTATTTCTTTTATAGTAACCCATGACTTGCAGTGTATGCATAGTCTTGGTATTATCTTGATACACCTTACTCGGATTAGTAAAACGGAGGTCTGGGGAAGACGGCAGCCAGGGCAGTATTTCCAAGGAGGCAATGCTAATTGACTGTTTGGTAGTTACTGTACCAGTTGCTCTTTGACAATTTAGCCGCCGCGCTTTGTATTCTTAGATTGAATGTTAGTATTTTGACACCAACGGATCATTTTAATGTTGGTTCTGTGTCAAAAATGCGTCATCCCGTACATCTGCCCACACCGCAGGCGGTTGAGTCGAGTAGATTGGTAACGATTCGAGATACCAACCTCGAATCACGCCTCCTACCGACGCCCCTCGGCTACAGAAACTCTAGCTTGCAGTTCATACTAAACCAGAGCACGCCATAACCGAGTTCTGGGAGCACGTGCTCCGCCTAAAGGTCTTCCCCGGTAGACAGTCGTCCCTTCCCTCCCAGCAACCGCCCACGGGTGATGCCAACGATCTTCGTCGCGTCAACGTATTAGTGAGGAATATTGAGGATGATACTGTTCTGCTCCTTCTCGAGGCTAAAAGAGCCAATGCTACTCGCGACCAGATTGAAGCCGTTGAATACCAAGCCTTCACCGCCTGCTGCGCCCATCTCTTTCAAACGCAGGAACAGGCCATCTCGGGAATGACATGTGTTGATTCCAAGGCCAGAATATGGGCGTGCAAGCGCAATGACGACTACGAAACACCATTTTGGCCACCCGGAGATGAGCTCTCGGAAATTGGCCAAGACGCCGAATATTCCACTCGCAGTAAGGAGCTCGTGGAAGCCCTTGAGCATGTCAAGAAGAACCCTATTCCAGACAAGGTCATCTTTGAGAACACACCGTCGCTAAGACCACTTTCCGCTACGTCGTACGGGATTACGGTTAATAGGTTCGAGAACCGTGTATACCAGTGTCGCAGAGTGGTCGATGGAGCCCGCGTGAATATGCCGGAAGGGGGTTGGTGTCAGTGTACCATCTTCTCATTAGGGACTCTCTACCCATGTTACTGTTGGGTAAGTGAATCGGAGACGCAATACTTAGCCTGGTCGTTGGGTTGTGAGGAGGCTTGAGGGCAGTAACGAGAAAACGGCGTCATCGAAACTTCGAGGTTAGCACCCTAGGATAGTTTGTAGTCTCATCAGCGTTCATCAGCAATTACTGTCAATCTAGTTTCGTATAGGGAGAACCAGAATTCAAGTTCGCCTTGTAAACGAAAGCACGTCCAATCCCCGCTACTGTGACTATGCTCTTGTCTTTCCGTACAGGTAACCGTTGTTGCCTGTAGCAAACCAGAGATTCCGGGATGTGCATACGACTGGCGACGAAAGCAGATGCAAACTGGCTTTTGGTAGTCTTCGGATCGATCGATGCCTACACGACACTGCCCAAGTGACCGTTGCGCACCATTATTGAACTCCAATAGAATTCCCAGGCAAAATCCGTTGTCATTATCGTTAAACAACCTAATGCGGCTGGTGCCATTTAGGGGGCTTAATGAGAAGCAAGCATCCCGGAAAGGAGGGGTTTTCTCGATAAGCGGGCACCGAAAGGGATCGATTGGTAGTTTGTCATCCTTTTCTGTGGTATGGGCACCGATAACAGAAATAGGTCTCAACTGCGAAGTGTTGTATATAATTGTGGATGGGGGTGACTTGCTTAATACCAAGTACCTTGCTTCCTGCGAGTATGTGAAGCCAACAACCACATCACCGGCAAGTTTCATGCGCAACTGCGATAATCAGCTTCCCGTTGCTTCCGGATCTCCTCCTATAATGAACTCACAACTAAGCAGATACATCCTGCGGAACTTTTGTCCACCATTCTTGCACCTAGCAAAGCAATATAGTCCTCTCCTGAGATCGGGATATATACCCAGGTGACTGATGCTTGACGTCGTCGCGACAAGAGCTGATATGTTGACTGTGCAGAGGGTGTTCTCCGTGTGTGGGCATGAATAGCGTAGATTTCACCAAAGCAGAAGAAGAATGTAATGCCCGTTGTCTGGCTTAGTTGTATAGTTCTCAATTGTGTGGAGTGGGAGAGGCCCGCCGGATGGAAGGAGCACCGGTTTAAGGCGGGAGGCGACGGCGTATCCCAAACCTGGAGTCCATGATTTATATTGGGTAGTTCCAATCGCAAACACCCAAACTGAATATCAGTAAGTCTCTTGGTTTGGGTCAGCTATAAGAACGGATTATGTACCTTGAGGTGGGCAATGACGCCTTCAATATCTCTCTCTTGCAGTACAACAAACAGCAAGTTCTCGGTCCGCCAGCCTTGAAAGGCCGGGTACTCGGGGAGTCTCTCGACCTTCTTGATTCCCCAGGAATCAATTGTCAAACGAAGGACTGGTAGGTGATTGATGGCGTTTGAGGTTGTTAGCTGGCTACCCCGATCCCATGAAACAACAGCGCAAAGTGGAACCGAGCGTCGCTCTGATGACAATATGGGCAATCGTGGGGCAAGCTCGGAGGCCGAGTTATACCGCCAAAATAGACTGGTAGCTGAATACAAGTAGACGATGTGAAGCACTTCTCGTGGCAGCAATCTCAATCTTGAGATGCCGAGGTCCTCCAACTTGGAGAAGTCTAGTGCGACATTCGTTTCTTGAAGATGAAAATGGGGTGTACAGCGCCATGGAACCCGCCAGGCTGTGATGATCCAAAATTGTTCCAAGTACTTGTCCAGCAGGCACTTTTGTTGGACAAGATCGAGGCAGTCTGAGTGTACAGTCGAGGATTCGGCGGACATGGCACAGCGGCTGCAACCAGGTTTTCGGCACAGTTGTACCCCGAATGTATTCGGAAGGAGATGGCCGTAGTCGGGGAAGATGAATGAACCAATGCGACGGGAAAATGCTGTCGAGTCGACGTTGCCTCGGACTGGGAATTTTATGTGCCAACTTGGTTAGAGGTAGAGAGACGAAACAAAGGAGCAAGAAACTGGCGCTTACGCAAAGAAAATGGTTCGCCGATTTCCATGAGCCCGCCACAGATTCCGCAGTGTGGCCTAAGGCCGTAGTGATCAACAGCCGCGTCGAGAGGCGGCATCCTAAATGACGAAGTAATGGAAGTCGAAGATGCAAGCAAGCTTCAATGGTCCAACTACGTTCAACGCTGGTGGAGAGCTGTGGTGGAGATGTCTGGTACAGACATGGAACATTGAAGGAAAATGTCTCGTAGAGTGATATTCGCTAAAGCGGGCCCAATACCAGGGACGCAAATATTGGTAACTTGCATTTATTGCAATTATATATGTTAATCCACCATATGAGTTGTGACCCTAATAGCCAAAACAATCTTGTCCCTGCATATTCTGGCTGGAGCTCTTTCGACAAACCTACCATTTCCCATTCTAAACCTCTAGATGGCCCCGAACGTGGAATTATTGCCGTCGACCACCTTCCAACATGAATACCTCGAGTCCAGCAACGAATACTCTGCTTTGTTATTACCAAGCTTATTGTCCTTGGCACGCCGAGAACACGGGCGCATTTAGAGGAGAGCAGAGCAAATATACAAAGACAGGTCAAGGGACCTGCCACAATCCGAGCAGAATTAGCCCAGCTAGCCAACATGTCATTCAGCGACACGACGACATGAAGAATACTGAACTAGTAACTTTGATTGCTGAACCAGCTCATTGACTGCCAGCGTACCAAAAGCTGTTTTTGAGCATTTTGAAGGAACTCTAGAGCTTGCTAGCCTGCCGTTGGATTTGCAAGATGAGCGACAGGCATCACCTATTTCTGCTCCTGGCTCATCTCGGTGCTATCACAACATTAGTCATATTTCCAGCGACAAAAGCTTCGAGGTTCAATTTCTGCGCGAGAAGCACATTATCGATTGACCGTTTCGAGTACCATGCCGTATGCGGCGAAAGGAGCAGATTTGGAATCGTCGGGTCAAGCAGAGGCGAATTGGCCGTGGTCGCCGGTTCGATTTCGTAGACATCGGTCGCCGCACCGCCAATCTGGCCCTTCCGGAGCGAGTGGGCGAGAGCCAGCTCATCAATAATGCCCCCGCGACCGATGTTGATGACTAGCGACGTCGGATCCATGGCGGCAAGCTCAGAGGTGCCTATCATGCCCTGAGTGGTTTCATTCAGAGGTGCGGCGATGACGAATATGGTGCCGAGCTTGAGGCACTGAGGAAACGGCAAACGACCAGGACGGGTTTCTTGGGCGCCTTTGCGTTCGGCGATGACAACATTCATCCCCAATGCCTTTCCTAATGACTCTATTTTCTTGCCTTTTCTCGATTTCCATTAATTGACATGCTCTGCAGGTCTTGTTGGAGAGAGCTTACCCAACGTCCCATACCCCAAGACGACCATTGTCTCCTCGGCGTTGGTTCGAGGTGGCGGTGTACTGCGCTGAAATCTAATCTGTGTGTTGCCACATGTTGCCCACGCTTTACCTGCCATGGTTATCGCGTGCATCTCCAGCAGGTTTCTCCTCAGTCCATAGTACAGCGCCAAGGCGTGTTCAGCCACGGACTCGGTGGTTTGCGCGGGAAGATTGCAGAGTCCGATTCCGAGCTCGCGAAGCGCCGTCTTGTCTATTCTATCAGTCCCCGTGCCGTTGGCGGCCACAAGTTGAAGCCTTTGAGCGCCAAGTATGCCCTCACGAGTGACCCGGGTGTCGGTGACGATGACAATCGTGGCATCCTCGATGCGGGCAGGGAGTTGGTGAGGTTCGGTCGAGGAGTAGTATGTGATGACGTAGTCAAAGTCAAATTGCGCACAAGGTGCAAAGCAATCGTCTAGAACAACAATGTTGTGCTTTGTAACGGTGGATTGACGTCGCATACTTCCGACTTGAGGACGGTGCCCGCCATGCAGTGTGTTGTTAAGCCAGTCGTAACAGCCGCATCTCTTGAATAGATCAGGATGAGGGCACCAATTGCGCAAGGCGAATGGAAGATGGCACAGCGGCGAGAGTTGGCCTGCCGTCGATCACAGGACTTTGACCCGAGGCGCTGTCAGAGTTTAGTTTCGGGTCTCCATTCGTTGAGATGTCGACAATCAGCTGATATCTTGTCTACGGGCATGCTGGGCGCAAACACTTTAGCCCTATTAGTACGGAGTATATATTATCTAGGGTGCAGCGTGTTAAAGCTCCATAATTCCAGAGATGCATAGATGTATTGGCACTTGTGGGCGGCCGGAGAAGTCCTACATGTAGATATATTCACACCAGACGGCTTGGGAGAGCGTACGGAGGAGCCGAAATACATACCAGGGTATGCAAGGGCACCTACGGGCACCCCATTGTACGAGATGGCGGAGTAATAGGTCTGGTACGAGTTGACCAGATTTTTAGGCAGGTCATGGACTGGCGGTCCGTGGCGAGCACTTGGGCCAAACATGAATAGGTCATTCTGGCATGATGAATATAGACGCCACTTCAAAGTTTCCAAATCAGCGCCACCGTCGACGCTTGGCAACACTTGGCTGGGCGTCATTTCGGGGCAGTAAGTTATGCCATTGACAGAGGCCAGGGATCCCTGGCACGCTCGTACCCTTGACAAGTCAAGTATTAACTTGATAACTACAAGGTCTTGTCCCAACATATTCCCGGTGGGTCAGGGCACTTTCCACCCTGGCAAAGATATTATCAACATGTCAACAAGGAACTCGCCGAATTCTGGAGACCAGACCTCAATCGCGCCTGCGGTCAGACTGTATACCTTGCTATAGCCCTACTAGTGCGGGCAGGGGCGGAAATATCTACACCTCACTACCAGGAGTCGGGTAGGACCTTGTACAAGCGTCTTTCCATTCTCACGGCCACAGCGTATTACAGATCCTGTGCCGCGCATTTGCATCTATTTACTTTACCTACTCTGCGAAAAAAAAAAACTGGCGTGCTCCTATCACTTCCCAAACGAGGATACCTACTTGTACTAGTACCGGGCGTTATGGCCTGATGATTCCACATTTACATGGGTGCTCCCAAAACCGGTAAAGAGAATGTTTGCACAACATCCCACTAGAAACACCAAGTATCGTAATGTGCTCAGGCCCGTTGCGAGTGTCTTGGTCTCACGCTGGACAGTGGCAAACCTCGAGAACAAACATCAAGCCTATCTGTACAGCAACATGATCTCACAGGGCAACGCGGCACCAACCAGAAGCGATCCGGCTACCACGGTCGTATCGATGCCTAGTCATGGTGATGCTGACAACCATACAACATTGGAAATGCCAACAAAGCCCACCCTCAAGGGCGTGGACTCTGAAGCCTCGGTTCGGTTCTGGCAACAGCATTTTGACGGATTGGATGCCTCTGCGTTTCCGACTGTCACGTCTTCTACGAGGGTACTACGCCAAGATGGGCTATTGGAGCATAAGATCGCCTACATGACATCGCCGACTCAACAGAAATGGTCCAACGTGGCGATTTGCCGAGCAGCACTCGCCGTGCTCCTCGCCCGATATACACATGCGCCGGAAGCGCTATTTGGCATTGTTGTCACGCATCTTGACCCGGACTCCAAGAACCAGACGGCAAAACCAGCCCAAGCCGTGGTACCTACGCGTGTGCTTTGTGCTCCTCACCAGTCTTGCTCATGTCTTTTGCAACATGTCACGGCACATGACGCCACCGTGAGTCAACTTGACCGGGCTGGTCTTGATGACATTCGCAAGGCCGGGGAATACGCGTCTGCCGCTTGTGGGTTCCAAACAGTCCTGGAAGTCGTCACAAAGGCGTCCAGCAACGAGTTACATGGTCAGGAAATTGCAACATCAGATGCATTCCACCTCTGCACGGACCGTGCCCTCTTTCTTGAGTGCCAAATGGCCGATGACTCGGCCTTCATTCGCGCGCGATACGACCAGAGCTTAATCGACGCTCGTCAGATGACTCGTTTTCTAGGACAACTAGGTTGCTTGATCAAGACGTTTTTGGGCTCTGTGGCTGATATGCCACTTGGACAGCTGCAACCACTTACACAAGAGGACCAGACAGAAATTAATGATTGGAACTCGGCGGAGCTTGAATCAAGTGACGTCTGCATCCACGACGTGATAGCTGAGAGGAGTGCCAGCAGGCCCGGTTCAACGGCCGTGTTCGCCTGGGATGGCGAGTGGACGTATGAGGAGCTCGACAGCCTCTCCTCCCGCCTGGCAGCCTATATCCAATCTCTTGGTCTAGACCATGAACAGGCCATTCCAGTATGCTTCGAGAAATCCAAATGGGTCGTCGTGGGAATACTCGCTGTGCTCAAAGCTGGCCTGGCCTTCACTCTCATTGAGCCGTCTCACCCGCCCGCGAGGATTGCGCAAATCTGCCAACAGACATCAGCCACAATTGCGCTGGTGTCGAGAATGCAGTACAATACCCTCCGAAATCTCGTATCTCAATGCATCATAGTCGACGACGAGTTTTCTCAGTCTCTGTTAGCGTATCAAGATGGATTCATATCTGTCGCAAAGCCCCAAAACTTGGCCTACATCATCTTCACTTCTGGCAGTACAGGCGAGCCAAAAGGCTGCATGATTGAGCACAGGGGATTTGCATCCTGCGCCCTGAAGTATGCTCCGGAGCTCCATATCAGCCGCAAATCGCGGTCTCTTCAGTTTGCTTCATATGCGTTTGGTGCATGCATCATAGAAATCGTAGCTACACTCATGCAAGGAGGCTGTGTCTGCATTCCCTCGGAGCAAGATCGTATGAACAACATTGCAGACTTTATAAATAACGCCGGTGTAACCTGGGCGCTGCTGACTCCTTCGTTCATCGGGGCTATTCGACCAGAAAGCATCCCGCGACTGCAAACACTGGTGTTGGGCGGAGAAGCGCTTTCGGCAGAAATAAGAGATACTTGGGCCTCGCAGGTCCAGTTGCTCTGCGGCTACGGCCAGAGTGAGACCTCGTCGATTTGCAGTGTTGCTCGAATCGACCCGGGGATGGCTGATCCGAGCAACATTGGCAGAGCTACAGGTGCCCGTCTTTGGATCACCGACCCTGATAATCCTCACCAACTGGCACCGATAGGATGCATTGGTGAGTTGGTCGTGGAAAGTCCGGGAGTTGCGCGTGGCTACATCGTTCCTCCGCCGCAAACCAAATCACCTTTTATTGCCGGGACGCCTAGTTGGCACCCTACGAGTCGGTATCTGGACCGATTCAGCTTCTATAGAACCGGCGATCTTGTACGTTACAAGTCTGATGGTACTATTGTATACCTTGGGCGTCGAGATTTGCAAGTCAAAATCCGTGGTCAGAGGGTAGACATCGGCGACGTCGAGACTCATCTGCGACAACAATTGCCCAGTGACGTGGTGGCCGTTGCCGAAGCAGTCCAACGGCCCAGCACGTCTCACAACACCATTTTGGTTGCGTTTCTAGTAGGGCTAAAGCAGAATGGACAAGACAATACCATTTCGGCAACGCGGGCGTCCATCCTAGAGCCAAGTGTGGCCCGCGACATTACAGCAAAGCTCCAGCAGCTTATTCCTCAGTATGGCATTCCATCATATTATATTCTCCTGGAACGTCTACCCACTACCGCAACTGGGAAGACGGATCGAAGAAAGCTTCGCTCCATCGGCGCCGAGCTGCTGGATGAAATGACCCAGAACATGACGTCAAAGGAGGAAACCCCCACAGACTCTCCCATCAGCAGAGAAGAGACGCTGCGGCAGCTGTGGTTTCGGAACCTCAATATTGACCCAAAGTCTCATATCCAGGCCGCCAACTTCTTCGACTTGGGGGGAGATTCCATCGCAGCCATCAAAATGGCCAACATGGCGCGGTCAGCCGGCATAGAACTGAGTGTAGCCGACATTATTCGGTACCCGGACCTTTCAAACCTTGTCAATAAAGTGAGTGTGTAGCTCTGTCTTGATCTAGACGGTATCGGACGAATAGCTAACCGTTCGCTGACGCTGGGGACTGGCGATTGTTCACCCTCGCCGCTCTGCGCAGCACACGATAAGGAGAAGCCTCCTCCGCCAAAACATGAAGTGAGTAGCGAGAACAGTGCAACTCGTGCGTCTAGACCTAACCATCTAACTCGCTATAGCCGCGTCGCAAGTTTTACAAACGTCTGTGGGGTCGCAGGTCGAAGGGGACGCCGAATCAGTCGGACGAGTAGCACATTATTTGGAAGGCTGGGTGCTACATAAATTAATGGAGATCGTAAACTATATCCCGACCCTATTGAGCTTAACTCACAGTGTTGCCCGTTGTGTTGTGACAGCCTGCCATGGTAGTTGCCAGAGTTGAGGGACCCGACTACGATTTTGCCCATGGAGTTCATCGGAATGTCTGGATTAGCAGTTGCAGTGCGGGACAAGGCTGTCCCTTTTGTTGATTGAACAAGATGACTAGGTTGAACCTATTAGATGAATGCTGCGACTTGATGAGCCTAAGAAATTGGACGGCCTAATAAATGACTCGTTCGTCTTCTCAGCGTTGCCGATATGAGTGGTCAGTTATTATTATTTACGTAGATATTATACAACAGTCCCCAAACTCTACAAACTATGCAGCTTCGGGTCCAGCCTAATAAGATCTTGCACCAGTTCCATTCCCTTGGTGGAGGCGGTAAAGTCACACCAATATCCGCCGTCGGCCTTGCACATGATCTGAGAGCCGTATCTCATGAGGAAATTATTTCGCAGACGGCGAGCTTGCCCAAACACCAGAGGCGTAACCACATCAGGAATGGTGCCAGTAGCATCGGCTCCCTTTCGAACTACCGCCGGCGCAAAATTCGCTTGATGCCATGCCCCAGACCAGTTGCTTGTGAAGAAGGCCATCTCGAGCGGTTCGCAAAAGTAGGGAAAGGCTCCTCGACGACAGGCTTCCCTCGTCACAGCCAAGTCTCGTTCAATGTTTTCCACCTTGAATGCCTCCCAGACGGCTTGGTTGTGAGCATGGGCAATCTCCAAGAGGGGAGTTTTGTTGGAAATAGGCAAGCGGCCGATGGCAAAGGTGACACAATTGTGAAGGTATGGCTTGTTTGCAGGGAGCGCTGGATGGAGTCCGCGGCCGTTGACGGCAGACGTCAGAGTCACCATTTTGGCCGATTTGCGACCTATATATGCGAATTTGGCAAGGATGCCAATCAGAATGTCTCCGTCACTTAGCGCTGGCGTGTTCTTTCCGTATCTGGCTTTTAGATCATCGTTGTGTCGATTTCGCAAGTCGGTAACCAGCGTGGAGGGCAGGAACAGTATCCGTCTGACTTCTTTAGGATGCTTTACGAGATCGGGTAGGAAGCCCAGCAATGAGGCCGCAGTCTCTGCTTTTGAGGTCACGCGGAATTTCTTCTTTCTTCGTAGTTCTTCCTGTGGAATGTCGTCGGGGCCGTTCAAGGTGCCAGGTTCGAGGTTTAGGAACGGGGCAGGTGTCTGGCCGTCCATGACTTGAAGCCAGGCAGTAACGAGGCTTCCAAAACCCATCCCATCCGATACAATATGTGGCAAGCTTAGAGCAACAACCGTGGCGTCTGCGTAGCTTGTAATGTGGGCGAGGAGGAGTGGTGTATCCGCCTTCTCGAATTGGCGTTCGACAGGCCAATCCGATGGCGTCCATTTGTTTTCCATGTCTTGGACAGACAATGATCCGAAGATGGGGGATCCATCACGAGGCAAGCTGGTGGGCAGCAGCTGAGTTGACTCTAGGGTTGCGTCTATGCTGTTCTCTGACCATTCAAATAATTTGTAACCGTGGGAAAATGTACTGGGCATACGGTACACCAAGAGCCCAGTTTCGTCCTTTTCAATCCGGGCACCGAGAATAGGTAAATGGTGTCTAATAAGTTCCCCAAGTGCGTCCCGCATCAATTCTTTGCGCAGTGTCTCACGGACAACGAAGAACATCCGGTTGCGGATATTGTCAACGGGAGGAAATCGGTCTTTTTCCTCAATAGGTATATTCTCGAAGGCGCTGTCAGACTTCGCAGTCTCTATGTCTGTCTTTTTTGTCGCCATTGTCATGTGTCGCTGCTGCTTTTGCATGCAGTTGCGCAAGAGTGTTTTGCTGCTGAGGGCTCAGGAGGAGGTCATCAACCAGGATGGTGCCTGGGATACAAGTTGATGACAACACTCTCTTCCGAAGGAAGGCGGTTAAAAATGGAAATTTTATGGGGACAATGCCTTGGACAGTCTGCTACCGTTGCGTTATATGCCAATTCAACAGAGTTCAATACGCCTTTTTGTCTCCATCTCCTCTTATATCCTACATTATGCTATAGCAATAGCTGCTCAGGCAACATACGATACCTGCCATTCATTCACTACTTCAAGTCCACGCCTTGATGCCTAATCGGTCCAGCAATGAGATTACGCGAAGACCCTGAATCGTACATGACCAGGTTTGTCAAGACTTGGTATCGAATTTAGGTTATGCAGTGGGGGCGAACAGGGGACAAATACGGCAGCAAGACAAGTTGCGCCCAGGCTTACCCACGACAGGTCCAAGGATGCCGGACTTCTTCAAGGCAGAGTTTCTTGTGCTGATATGGCCCAAGAAGTGTGGGCGGAGTAGCGACATGAAGTTAATTAGCTGTATAGGCAGGTATGGTGTCTGGTACATGTATCTTGAACCCCTGCAGCGTCCTAGGTACTTGACTAGTGCGAGTGCATTTGAAATATACGGGTAAATATTCCCTCCCCTGCTCGTCCCAGCAGGGCTATAGCAGGGTATATACGGGGAGGGGTGGCCTTTATGTGCATGTGTTGGTTTATGGCGACTAGGGCTCGACTTGGCACCAAAAGGCCTGGAGCTGTTGGACTACGCGATACAAGATCAATAAAAGCACAGCCGAGTGCCTAGGCTTCTTGGCAGCGCCCGTTTTGAGCACCTACTACTCGTCAAGTACAGTTACTATACGCAAGTTTACCGCTTCTATAAGTATACATGTCGACACTCTAGTGTATTTGACTATGCGTAGTTGATTTGAATACTGCTTGTCTATTCTTGTCCTCCTTCACGCTTATTCAACGTCACTTACGACTATCATGACCCAACCAGTTCAGCAAGTTCATGACTTGCTCGCGCAAGTGAAAGAGCTTAGCTCTCAACTAAGCTCGGCAGAGCGTGGCCAAGTCCAACATTCTCTGCTCAGCGTTTTGTCACAGTCGGAAACACCTTACGAGTATATGCTGAGATTGTCTAGATCTGTGAGACCATTGTTATGCCATCCTTTAAAGATCACGTACTGAACATTTTCTAAGCATTTGCAACTTGCTTGCATTCGCGTGGGTGTGGATACAGGACTCTTCAGAGCCTTGGTGAATAGCAGCCGTCCTATTTCATGTGCCGACCTCGGCGAGAAAACTGGTATTGCCCCAGATCTTCTCGGTAAGCATTATGTACCTCCCTTGCTTGGTGTGCTACAGTATAGGTTGGCCTTTGGAACAGTGGCATAGAGCCAAAAATATAGTGTTAACAAGAGGTTAATCCCAGGGCGACTACTACGATTTCTTGCTTCTGTGGGAGTGGTTCAGCAAACAGCAGTAGACGAATTCTCTGCAGAAACGATTACTTTGGACTTGGCCAAACCTGCGCTAGAGTCTGGCGTACATCTGCTGTAGGTTCAAGTCCTGAAAATAAGACTATAAATATGATACCTGTTGACCTGACACGAGTATCCTAGATTTGACATACATAACAAGACGTTTCAGGCCATGCCTGACTTCCTTGAAAAGCATTCCTACAGTGAGGTAAACGATGTTACAAAGGGCATATTTCAGGACGCCTTCACAACGAGCCTCTCCTGCTATGAGTATCTGGCTCAGAATTCGAAACTCCAAGGATATATGCAAGAAGCAATGAGCCTCCAAAAGCCAGAGGGCGATTGGGCGTCAGCTTTGCATATAGACGAAGCAGTTCAGAGCTGGAGCATCTCAGAACCCACTCGTATTTTGTTTGTCGACATTGGCGGTGGCCTTGGCCACCAATGCATCCGAATGCGAGAGACATATCCAGATATCGCTGGCCGGGTAATCCTGCAAGACATGCCCATCACCATCGGACGACTACCCAAGCCGATGCCTCATGGAATTGAAGCTATGGAGCATAATTTTGACAACCTTCAGCCCATCAAAAGTGAGTAGATTGCAAAACTCAACTCTGCTGTTACCATGGCTGTAGCGTTTTCTGACTTTAAGCACAGATGCCAAGTTCTACTATGTGCGAAACGTTCTCCATGGCTTACCAGACAGCAACTGCATCTCCATGTTGAAGAAGATTGCACCATCTATGAATGCGGAATCCGTGCTCGTTATTGACGATATTGTTATCCCAGATATTGGAGCTCGCAGTCAGGCATGTCAACTGGATTTCATAATGATGGCTTCAATCGCGGGCATGAAGCGAACGCGACAGCAATGGCATACTCTTCTCAAGGCTGCGGGGTTTAACGTCATGGAGATTCGAACTTATAGCGAGCCATTGCAGGACTCCTTAATCCTTGCGTCACTGGCTTGTTAAAAGTAAAAAAAATACCACGGTATCCTCTGTATGTTAGAGCGGCGGGTTGCAAGGGTTGGTGTTATCTGAAGGTGGTGAGCCCTTGGGCCAAGCAAAAATTATACATATTAGTCTACCTACTTTGCCCCTTGAATAACCATGCAACACTTCATCCAGAACCGTAGATACTCGGTCTCGTAGGGGTTCGGCCCTAGAACCTAGGAGAAATGTGAGTCTCGGATCATTGATCGAACCACTTCAAAAAGAGATTTCGGCCAAACACAATCTTTCCGACCTCGACCACTGTTGTTCTGAACTAGGGATGGCTTTGGAAGGTCTTGGGATAATTTCACTGTAACAGAGCGCAGAAAGCGTGACAGGAACTGGCAGCAGTAGGCTTTCGGCGAAGCTATCCAATCCGATGGGCATGCTGGCAGAATCATCTGGCCTGGGGGACGGGGACCGTATTAGAGCGTGGCAGGAACGAAGCAAGTAATTAGAATATATATGACGTATCCGTTTTCGCTGTGCGTTCATGGTACAAGGTGTGTCGAATAGTCGAGTCCGGGACATAACACGTGTACTTGACGATCGGATTCCAAAAATACTTTATTTCAGCAGACATTGAAGAAATTCAGTCTTATATGTAGAGAATGGCAGAAGGAAACCTTGGGCTACGAGTCAGGTCTCGCTCGTTCACTTATTATCTAAGCAGAAAGGCCTTGCACCTTTCATGCGAAATGCTTGGTGCTCTCGGGCTCGGACTCAGACAATCGCGGACGCGATGAGGTATTGTATAAATAAAGGGCCTCACTCGGGATAGTGATGCAGTAAGCTCTTTTTCAGAGAATTCTACGTAGCCTTAAGAATCGTCAAACTCTTGATCCAGGTTTTGAAAGAGCCAAGTTAACAGCGGCTTTGACGGCAACTGTTGTGCCATCTTTCCTTGGACGTTGGCCTGAATAACAACTCTAACTGGAAATACTTCCGGATATGAAGTGACTTGAAGCTTTTGTCTTCCCCGCGCTGATCAAAAAACGGGTTAGCATACACTTAAAAAGGATCCATCCGGAACTACTTACTGGCTTATTTAAATACCGCCTTACTGTTCGGAGAACTTAATCGGGTCTCCTACCCCATAGTCTACTTTATCATAAACGTAGCAATAAAACTGTGGAGGCTGAACAGAAACGGGCAACAAGCAACAATATGGTGACGAATGTTTATTTAGCCTTTCCTTGACTCCCACTATGTCTCTTGTGGATGACGCCGTTGCTAACTGTCGTGGATGAAATCTTGAATGGCAACCTGTGGTAATGCAGCCGTGTCTGGGCCCTTGGAGAGCTCATGCTGTCGGCCGAGTTGTTCTCTGGTAATGCCAACTCTCGAATTGCCACCATGGGCTCTACAAGAGGAAATAATTACTCAACCTGGCCGTTGCTCAGGTATGCCCTCGCAAGCCAATGCCGGGGCACTGCTATTGAGTATTGCCATTGCAGCCGAAAAACACATCAATTGATCATCTTCATGCGACTTGTCCTGCGCCGCCTACTACTCTGCCAGATGTCTTTTACCGACTTCTCCGCAACCGTAGTACTTAGTAGCACTTTCGAAACATTCAATTTCAGAAGGATTGGCATCCTCAGCAGCCTATTGTCGTTGATGGAATAAACATGTACGCCGGACCGATTAGTCTAGAATTTTGGCTGAAGAAAACTGTGAGACGGTTTGCGCATGTTTTGTGTAGGAATTGAAATGCCGTGACTTCCAACCGAGAACGTTTCCACTTGACTGTGTTTTGACCGCAGAAATATCGAATATTGGACTGGACCAAACATGGCTTCGACTTGTTCAGCTTGTGCGTTTACACCGGACATGTAAGAGTAGAAACACGACGATAGCGGAATGGTCAAAAAATAATAAACGCAGCTCTCACCGCCTTGCGTAGAAGAACGGTCTAGATCAGACCAAAACATAAACATGCTGTATATTATAAAGCCACAAAAGCGCTGGCAGGACGCTCTCGCCCCGCAAATAACGCGGTCATAAGCGACAATTTCATTTGTTTCGCAGCCGTTATTCGTGGAAAAAACAGCGTGGGAGAGCGCCGACGCAATGAGACATTTGCGTCTTGAGCTGAATGTGCTCGGCAGATGGCTCCGGCTGGCGTTGCTAGCAAAAACTATGGGATGCCAGTGGCTTTCTTGTGTGGTGGCTCGACTCAGGTGGCTTGCGTGGTCAAGCCCAAGTGCCACTTTTTAGTTCCCCGGTCGCATGTATTCTCCCTTAAGAGGGCGTAATCAGGCCATTTTTCAATGCCACATGTAGTGACATGTGTCAAGTCTGGTCAACCAGGAACCCCAACATGGAACGTCTGGTAGATGCCGCTCACAGCCGGGAGGAGGCCGATTTTCGGCCATGCAACTCGCGTGTAAACGAATTGCAGCGACAATATCGCCCGCTGTACGGAGTAGTGTTGAGCAGAATTTGGTGCTTGTCGGTGCCTGTTACTGCACAATTATCGAGGTAAATAAACAGCGTTGTCAACCGCAAATGTGGCTTATTCGTGAGGCGTGAGTCGTGACCCTGTCCTCTGGCGACTCGCACAAGTTGTCGGCCCCGCCCCAACCCTAACCCCAACCCGACGATGGCGCCCGCCCTTGAGAACGGCATGCCGACCAGTGACGAGACTATTGGCCGTCAAAGCGCAAATCTCTTTGACTGCGACTTGGCTCGTGGGGCCCCCTCACCCCCTATAGGCTACGAGTAACCGTCTGAGTACGTAATATTGGCCAGGCAGACGGATAATTGGTTCATGGAGTGATTTGTACCTAACCAGATAACAGTACTTCTCTTATCTGCTAATTTTCTAGTAAATAAATGTACTGTTTATCCGTTAACGTCCGATTGGCCTGAACCCCTGTCAAAGTGTCTCCGCGAGCCAAAGAGACAGTAAATGTCCATGTTTCAAATACGACGGGGGTGGCGTTCTGTTAACGAATCTTAATTTTGTGCGACGGTGCCTGCGCTCTTCTCTCTGCTACATGCACTCAAGATCTGGAGTATCGACAGAATTGACACTTGCTCAACCTCACACTCCACCTCAATTCGGCACCGTCCAAGTT
The DNA here is from genome assembly GCF_013426205.1 of Metarhizium brunneum. NCBI lineage: Eukaryota > Fungi > Ascomycota > Sordariomycetes > Hypocreales > Clavicipitaceae > Metarhizium > Metarhizium brunneum. The sequence goes on from NC_089428.1 coordinate 173,786, forward strand.
TCAATGTTGTTGTTTTTCTCTTTCCGTGTATAAAATTTACTACCTCATCCTGCATCATAGCCCTTTTCACAAGACGTCATACGCCTCCCAATCCGTCCATCTGCCCCATCGCTAACCTGGAATTTGGAAATAAAAATGTATTGGCCGACCTGGTTGACCTGGTACAAGAAGCCAGAGTACCGTAACATTAAAGAGTATTCCGACGCCATCAGGTCTGGAAAACGGGATTACAGCCCAGATAGAAGCGGCTGCGTGATACCGAACCAGCTCAGACTCGACAGAGTGCTTGGCAACAAGACATGTATGTATAAGACCAACTCATCGATAAAAAAATACACCTCTGATACGAAACCCATCCTTCAGGTAGCCCCATGTCCCTGTTTGACTTTTACATGTACCTGAAGCACATAGAGTTCTCCGAAGAGAACCTCGAGTTTTACATGTGGTATGTCCTACCCCATCCACTTGACAAGGAAACCCTCCATCTTATCAGATTACACACGCAGGTATAAGAATTATCAGCGTTGCTACAAAGGTCCCAGTGCGCAGGGAATGAGGGACTGCCTTGGAATCTCTGACAATGCATCATCAAATGCCAGCACGCTTCACATGCCCACCCCTACCGAGCCAAAACATGTCGACGTCAGCGCTGGTGCAGTCGAACGTGTTCTTTCCCAGATTAGACAACTCCTTGGTGCCAGCGCAACCTGCACAAGCGGCACCAAGTGCAAGCTCACCTGCGTCGATGACGGCGAGTCTTGTGAGGCCGGCGACGACAAGCCGCCCGAGCACAGCAACTCCGACGACGCATACCGGGACCAAGTCCTCGCCATCGCCCGCACATTTCTCCTTCCCGGGTCGCCCAAGGAGCTCAATATCCCCTGCCATATGCGCTCCCAAGTCCTCGCCGACATCCAAACGTCCTCTCACCCGTCCCACCTTGAATCCGTTGCCGACCACGTTTACCAGCTGCTTCAGCACTGCTCGCACCGAAACTTTGTCCGCCTCGGCATAGCCAACGGCACCTTCGAGACCGTCTGCGTTGCCACCGGCCTGGGTATAGTCTTGATCGTGGCGGGCTTGTTGACGGTCCTTCTGCTTGCCTTCACCCCCTTCCGCCGCGCCCACTCGCCGTGGACCGTCTTTGCCGCCTGGCCCATGCTATGGCTTGGCATGAGCCTCGTCTTGTCCGGCTTGCGCGGCAGCTGTTTCTTTCTCCTGCTCTTCTCGCGCCGCCAGCCGCTGCCGTGGGAGCGCTTCGCCGACGAGGAATCGGGCCGGCTGCGGCGGACAGCGCCCCTTGGGTTCCTGTCCCGCCTCATGATTTTCGATAACAAGGTCCGTGTCAAGGATCTTCACTTGCGTCGCCTGCAGCACAAAATCGTCATCCAAAGCCTGGTGGGCGGCGCGACTTTTGCGAGCTTGGGCGTGCTATTATTCATCTTCTTGCCTGTCTGGAGGAGACCCTGAGGGAACAATGCCTCGCCCTTGAACTTGACAGGTGTTGGCTGTCATGGGCAGAATTATCGAGGTCTAGGAGTCCTTACGCCAAGTAGCTATGTAGCTCAAGGCTGTGTACATATTAACTTGTGAGATTTCTAATATAAGAACAGTTTAATATATACAAAAAGAACACAGGTTTCTAAAATCTAGATATAATTGGTAGACTTTGTAAAAACTAAGTTAACCAAGTTTATGAAAAAAATAAAAAAAAAGAGTCATGTCCGCAACCCAGTACAATGACAGTCTGGTGAGCTCTCAGACCCGCTGTCTTGGTCGCAGCCACAGCTACGGATAGCGTCTCTACCGTAGCTGCCTGCTCGAGGTCCCTGACGTCAGGAACCTTGTAGCAGAAGTCTGCGTCGTTTATGTATTATTTAGCCAAGATTCCGTCATATGGAGGTCTAGTTGTAAAGACAATGGATCCGCAGAGGTGGAAAGAGCCACCACGACAGTGATGGAAAGATTGCGTCATCTATAACAGAGTACTTGTGGAAACACATATTTAATCAGATGGGTGGGATTGGCCTTTTTGTGTATGTCAACCCATCAAGTAAACTACCTCAACTAGCGTATTGCTGGAAAGGTACTACATGCCCAGTGGTTTACAGAGAGGTGTTAACCGTACGCTCCCTTTGGCAGTCTTGCTTAACGGCACGTAAGTTTCTTGACTTGACGGGTTACCAGAACGACTGCCACTGGTCTTAACCTTTTAACAACGACTAATTCTTGAGGGTACTAGAATAAACTTCAAGTTTCCCATCGGCTCCTTCATCCCAGCTACGGTTTCTCGCTTGCGACGTCGCCATGATGTGTGTCAGCATTCTACTCAGCTTCAAGCACGGGCCTGCCTCGCGTTCGAAGTCCATTGCTAGTATAGTATTCTTCTTACTGGTGCTTTTATTCCTCATCTCCTCTCTACGGTGTCTCGCGATGAATATCAATATCCCTCGAGACTAAGCGTTGGCTTAGTTCAGGGTGGTCTGAGGAATCACGGTTGCCTGCGTCCCATGAGCATATGTTCCCGGGATTCTAGCCCTTCGCGTCCAAATTAAACGTAATAAATTAGCTATATCGTCAAATTGAACGTTGATGAGACATATAGAGCAGCGTTTGGCCGCTTGGTGACAGCTTGTAACACTGACGCCTTCTCAACGCAGAACTTCATTGTTATGATAACACCCACTCTAATGAAATGACTCCAATAGAAGTCCTACCTCTTATTTATGTGCTTGAATCTCGCATTCGTCCAATGGGTATAGTTCTGTTATCCTGAGACTGCGGATTTGTCTCTTGAAGAGGTCGACTTGCTGCATGCGGAACCTGGTGTCCCTGCAATGGCAGTCCTGAAGAGGTATCAAAAGGAAAAACAAAAGAAATCGGAGAAAAGAACAAAACTTCGTAGAGAAACAGGGGACGAGTTGAAACGTGTGGTTAAACATGCTGAAATTAAGCAGTAGTTTAGTTTCTACTGTAACAGTCTAGCGAGTATATTGACCACCAACTAAACGATTCTAATGAATAGAACGAAAGGGAAGCCGTACAATTGCCAAGTAGAACCAAAGCCATTTAGCATGTGACCTATTGAGCTGGTCTCTCTTGACTTAGCCGTAAAGGGGTCGTTACAGCGGACTGAGCTTCGGCAAGAGATGCTCGGAATATGGCCAGGAGACTTATCCCTGCCAAGGTAAGGATTTGGTAAATCATTTCTTGCTAGGGCAAAGCTGCCAACATCATTTATTCACATGGGCGTTTCAGTAAATTCTACGCGGCCTTAGGGCGGCCTTAGGGCGGTCAACGTCGACTAACCCTCGAAACGGTGCTTGTCGTCGCTAGAAAGCCTTGCACGAAGCATATCTATCTGTCGAGTTCTCGTTCTTATACCACATGGAGGAAGAAGAGATATGGCCCAAACTCTGGCCAGGAATCTAAATGGCTATGACCAGACAAATTACGTCACCTAAGCACGGTGAGACGCGCCGCTTTCCGCAGCTCTCCTAGACAGGATCACTTCGCGGTAATGATCCCCGGTCTCGTGTAGTTGACGCTAATGACTGACTCTTAAGGATAGCAGTAGCCTTCATCCGAGTACACGATTTTCATTCGAGAGGATATATTGGCCAACGGTGAAATCCATCGATTAGGCGTCTTCAGCAGAGTTTCGTTTGTGCCGTGCCGACGCTCATTCATGGGACTTGTATTGGGCAGAAGACGAGCACGAGGGCTTTCCCGAGGTCAGGCTTTTGAATATAGGTGTTGTTTCTGTAATTAGAAGGGTTGGACGGTTGTGGTTTCTTACAGGCATGTTATCATGGACTCAAGAATATTAGACAACCCTAGCGAGAGGAATAACCTTCAACACAGCCACTCCGACGCCATTGCGACCATCGTTTTAATCTCTTTTATGACTTCCTCATGTTCACTGATGGGGCGACTCTGTACTAGATTAGACTGGCTTTAATGACGGATAGATTTTCCATTTCACAGCTTAATCCTCTATTTGAGATTCAGACATCTTGTAGCAGCTACAACACGCCAGATTTGATGTCTGCCAAATAGCTTGGTCTGGCTTCAACAAAGAAATACACACCCAATCACTAACTGCAACCTGGTAAGCTACTACTACCGAAGAGTGCCTTTCGTCCATCTCTAGCAAATCGGGTTTGCAAAAGGTAACATTGTCTAGTGCATGCCGCCTAATCGTACCTACCTCTACAACTACCCGTCGGACGCGATTTCTGTTGTAAAAAAGATTAGAAATGTTCAGCCGGATCACTCAAAGAAGTCAGGCCATGAGGGAAATAGCCGGGGTGTACAAGGTCGGACACAAGGAGCCGAGAGGTGTAGAATAAGCGACGCTTCGGGCCATCCCCCGATGATGGTCGATCGACGTATCACGCTAGAGCTATTAACGATCCCATTATTAGGCTTACTCCCCAATAAGCACTTCTTGTATGTCTGCGCGATATGGGGTTGTTGGATGTCGGACCGGACATCTCTCTCTTGGCGCTTGCTGCCCGAAATTGCTCATTTTTCTCTCGCAAGTTCCGAGAAAATTTCTAAACGACATGATCTCCACGCAAGTAAGACGATGAACGGGGTGTGGGTATAAAGCTTGACGTACGGTCTGACATGCATAATCCGGAATGCAACACAGGGCACATATCGGCATTCACACTATGGATCTACAGTGCATTTGGACTCAACTAGAGTGATGTGACAACTTGTCATCGGGAGGGGTTATTGAAACTCAGTAAGCGACCTGCATTATTGGCCGATGCAGTAGCATACGGCAATGTCACCCCAAGACATGACATCTCCGAATCTTCTTCCCAAGCAGACTCCGCAACACACTAGATAGAATTAGGAAGCTACGGACGCCTTTGGATGGATGGAGTCATTCTGATCGCTTGTCTGCAACCCACGGTCTGTGGTTTGACATGAGAGGCAAACCGCAGATTCTTTGTCTATGTAGCCCCTATGACCGCTTTGGCTAATAAGCATGTTGTGTTCCAGTAGTATGGCCAAACATCTGATATTCCACTGACAAGCTGTTCGCCACTCTGCCACTATGCTGAGTACTGTTCACGTCGGTTGGCTTGAGTTTGTTTGGTTCATGGTCTCATACCCTTCGCTTGCTGGGCCTTGTTTTTAATGGTTCAATCTGCATACAGGCTGGGGTCATGCCACACCCACTTGCCGAGTTTCCGGGCTCAAGCTTGTGGGGGCATCGTACTGCTTCAAAAGGTCGTTGCGGGATTCTATACATAGAGATCATAAACCTTCATAAGCAATATGCTATGTGGCCCCTGCAGAAGTCATTGAACCATGTCGTCATAAACGAATACGATGTCAAGTATCGACCGGTCGTCAGCACACATCCAGACGAGCGGCATCCCAACGACATCGGCGTTGTCTATAATACTTGAGCTCGAGAGCGGGACAAGTCAAGCCACTACTTGGCGGTAGCATAAGGCTCTCACTGACTTCCTGCATAAATAAATTTCTTTGGGTCATCCAAGACTTGAGAAATGCCAAAGACCTTTAATACCAAAGACTGTTATTAGATGAATTGAGTCATTACTCCAAGCTCTGCCTTAGCCCCCGTCACAAAGAAAGACTTGAAGCAAGGTAATAAAGCTCTCCAATTACATGTCATTAGCCTATGATTTGCATTTGTGTGTGTCCAAGAAAATGTTAAGCGGCATCTAATAAAGCACTTGCATATGGTTGATACGCTGTTGAATTTGCTGATTCGGCACGAAAGCTACAATGTGGAAACAATCTTATATAACTAGCTGTGCAACGTCAAGTTTGACAGGCGTTCACTAGCCAAAAGGAATCGAAAAGAGGACCAGAAAGATTTATCATTTGAAGACATGGTAATGACGTTGGTTGGAGAGCCGGCTGTGGCCAGTCTGCTCGACCATATTCATACTGTCTGATGAACTGTCTGATGAACTGTCTAATGATGCAGGGATTGGTGGCTTATCATTGTGCTAGAGCCATTAGACTCTACGCAATGCGAACTCTCTGATAACAGTTACCTATCTTCCAACGACATTTCAAGGTCTGCTGTGCGCTCCCAGCATCTAGTCTCAATATACCCAGCCAACTTGCACCCTGTTCATACAGTCATCGCTATTTCGTAGACTCTGCCTGCCCTTGGCATTGTCGGAAAGCGGTTCGAAACTGGTTATAATAGCCAAGCTTTGATGTCGGCCACATAACTTCTCAAAGATCCATACCAAAATGTACATTCGCACCAGTTGGACAGCCATATTTTTCTTCTACTTGCCAATAGAGGTTCTACCTACACGCTCTCGACAATTTTGTAGGTCACAAACTAGCACGCAGCCTCGACTCTATGCCAGGAATACTATCAATTCTGGAGAAATTGCAAGCTGCTGCATAAAACCAACATGCTACAAGACGGGCTGATTGATTATTCCAAGTCCCTTGCAGCATTCTCCAGAAGGCGCAGAATGTGTCTTCGTTTCTCTCTTATATTACTACTTGCTATGCCTGCGGCTGTTTTCTGCAGATTCCATATACAACTATATAAAACAACCTCAGTGCTACGACTCTGAGAGAACAGATAAACATTAGATAACAATTTCCAACAGAATTCAAGAGTTTGAATAAAATCGATTCACCCCGATTAGCTTATCTGGGCGACCAGGGCAACTTTGCAATAGAGGGAAGATGGAGCCGTCCTATACCTTGGAAGTAAGACTAGGGGCTACCACTGTTGTGCCAGGTTGAAAGGATGTTTAATGCGGGTCGTTGCGCCGCAATAACAGAATACGCAATGGGATACGGATGTGCAGCGTGGCGAAGGCGGCGAGCACCGCGGATGACGACTCATTCCCCATTCACTTAAACATAGCCGGTATGCCCAGCAGTAAACCAGTAGAGAACTTTGCGCAAAGTGACTTTCAGCAGCGCTTCTCCGGGGAGAAGCCCAGACATTCGAATCACGAGACTATTCCTCCCGCGCAGACAGCAGAATAATATTAGCTCTTACCTCAAATGAGAGCTTGGTCAGGGCGTATTGAGAGGGGCTGTCACGACGGTTATCGGCGTTGACCGTGGAGCGATGGAGCAAAAGGATCCGGTGACAGCGGACCCCTCGGCTGAGGTACTCCGATATCCAGCTTACAAGTGCGCCCTTTTGGCTCTCTCTCTTCAATCTATGGACTGGGACAGGGGCCAAGCACAAAGCCGAACGGCGTGGAACGACACGAATGACCAAAAGTGCCAGATAGCATACGATTTGGGTCTGGGATAGGACAATACAAGCCACACCAGGGGTTTCGGAGGTGGGGAAACACCGGACGGCATTGCCTCGACGATCACCGGAGACGGGACAAAAGCTGGGACAGCAGCCGATCTAGATTGGGATAGCGCAAAGAAAGAAGTTAATCGAGGTAATAATATTGCTCAAGAGAAAGTCTGACAGCTTCGTAGCAGAGCCGTCCGGCGTCTTGGCGGGCTGAGCCTCAACGTTGCGTAGGGTCAATAGTTGATACGATCACATGGGGCCTCCTTCTCCAAGGGACTCCTCTATGTATCATGGTCAGCTGGACGAGGGACTGACAGATCCAGGATGACGCGCAGGAAAAACAAAGTTGCAGCGTCATACGAAGACATACATGATTACTCGGCACGTAGCATGTCCATGAAACCCGTGCCAAAACCATCAAATTGAATGTTTGGCCCTGCAGGAGTGATGAAGGCCTAATGCAAGAGTAGTGCGGCCAGTTGACGCGTTGGGGCGACACCGAAACCCGAGACGCCATTCCCAAGGCGGCAATGAGACGCGGATTCGGCCAATCAGTTGAGTTGACAGGAGGCGGCCCCGGTTTAGAGTTTGGGGGGGCCCGCCTCTATCCCCTATTCGTCGCCCTAGAAAACGGTGCGCCACCGGCACTTGTCGCGCTGGATGCTTGGCGGCGATGGGGTCGACTTGTCAGTGAAGCTGCATGTGCCCATCAAGTGACGGATTGATTCAAGTTGAGCCCAGTTCAAATTTGGCCCAACTTTTGAGCCAAACACCCTTGCCATGTCATGTCCCACTTGACTTGGAACCCTCAAGGTAGCACAACCGTAGAGTGTGTACTTTCGTCGTCGACAAGTGGCACGGTTACTCGGCATCATGGCCTGGATTTCACTGCCACCTCGGCCTGCTGCGTGGGCTTGGGGACTGGAGCCGCATCTCGTGGCGCTGGCTAAACGATGCCATGTCCTGAGTCTGTTCTTGGATTAGACCATGTCGTCTTCATCCGCGACGCAGGATACATATAGCTGCCGCGCAGCACGTATTGCATGTAATCCACACCGTCAACGCCTTCAAATTCCACCTATTGACCACGATGGATAACTCACCCACTCACAAATGTGCTCTTTTCCAATCAGGAGTTCCGCTGCTGGACAATGCTGAGCTTTCTGTAAGTCAAAGCCGCCCGGTCCCTATGTCAAGCTTCCACCAACCCCGTCGACCACTCACCACCTCACCATGCTTGGATAGCAACTTGTCGCTAAATGATTCATTATAGGAGAACCACACGTGGCATTTACAACCAAGTCATCTCCAGCATGGGCCGTGGAGCCTGCCGCCGACCCATCAAACACCTCCATTTACCAAGGCCAGGAATTCAGAATGCGCTCCTTGCCCGGACAACATGATATATCCTGCCATGTATCCCGGTTTACCCGAGTCTCTCATGGCAGATCAGTATTCCATAAAGTTACCCAACTCTCCCCGAGACAACCTGGCCGACTCGGCTTTCGTGCAAGACCTCTGCCTAGAGTCCGACCTGCCCTTTGACCCGCGAAGCCACCTTGTCGACTTGGACACCATGTTTGACGTGCGATGGGATGGGGCATCGGCTGGGCTTGCCAGCAGACACTCTTACACGGCGACGACGGAAGATGCTTCTCCAGAGTCGTCCAATACGAGCGAGTCGAGCGACTGGGTTCCCAAGGATGTGTACGAGATGGGCTTTCTCGACGAAGATGGAAACTGGCGATGCGGCTACGCAGGTTGCAGATCAGGCAGCATATTTCATCGCGCATGCGATCTCCGAAAACACTACACTTCCCACACCAAGGTCTTCTTCTGTGCCCGGCCTGAATGTGCCGCTCTGGGGCTAGGCTTTGCCGCCAGGAAGGATTACGAGCGACACATGCGCTCGCACCAGCCCAATATCGCGTGTCTAGATGCGTCGTGTAATCGAGTATTTAGCAGAATGGACAACATGGTAAGGGCTGCATGTGTTTCGTGCCCCGTTGTACTTTCCAGCTGCTAACTCTAGGGTAGAGAAACCACTTCTTCAAGATGCACCAACGACGACAAAATACCCTGTTTCCGAAACCTTGTCGGAGGAGGTCTAAGCCATGTACAATTAATGAGCAAACACAGTAGATACACCAACAACTATAATAGAATACATAGATTCGCTACATGGCATGAAACGTGACTAGGATCTGGAATGGAGTGCACAACTATAACGTCACCGAGGTTGTGTAAGAAGTCGAGGCCTCGGAGACGGCAATAGCAACACAACTCGCAAGACCAAAAGCCGTCACGCGATGGAGTTTGTTGACCCGCCATGAAATCATGACAGCAGATGACGACATTGTCTCACGGGCCGCTCTCAGACAATGCAGTACCATCGGCAGACCTACATGTACATACATACATATGATGATATGCGCATGCCCCGCCGTACCTGACTTGGTTGGCCCTCGTGCATCTCGCATCACCATGCTCGATAGGGTAGGTGGTCGGGTGCTCGTCCATCACCGCCCCGACCATTACCTCTTTCGGCCCCTGTTGAGCGAGAAGAGCTGGTTTTGGGGCATTGCGGTAACGAGAATTGGCCGTGCTTGGGACGCTATCCAGACCCGTCAGACGGTCCCGATGGCAAAGTAGTCACGGTAGCCAAACATTCGACATCTGGCGTCGCGAAACCGCCCGGATGCACCGTAAACGTCAAGGGCCGAGGACTAGAGTCAACGGTAGCCAATCAGAAGTTTTCTGGGCAGTGCCGCCAGACAGGAGCCGGCCATTTGTCAATCCACTGATCGTCAAGGCCGAATTGACCGTGCGATGCGGGCCGAATCTGTTACAGATGCGGCAAATGACATCCTTGGTCTGGTAGATCAATGGCTTCCACCGAGCGATAGTCGCCACCCAGCTTGTCGACCAGACTTTACCAAGCACCGGATTTATTCTGACCGCCAAGCTTCTAGAACATGTTGCCGAAGACTTTTAAGCTTTTATAAGGTTATCTAAATACAATTTATCCGCCTGGGGAATACCCGGTACATGGAGAAAAGCACGAGGAAGGGCCAGGCTAGTTTGTTCAATGTCTGGTTCAACTAATAAGCGACTGGAAGGCAGACCCATCAATTACTTTTTAGTATGCCCAGCCGGCTGGGGGAATAGAGAGCCAGCCACCAGATGCCAAGTATATTCGCAGTCTGGTCCGCTTCACAAGGCGCAAGGGTGTCGGCAAATGGAGCTTGACTCTGGTACATCCATTTTTGCTTCGACGGCCAAGAAGGCGGGCGGCGGGGGAATTCCCTGCAGGTGAGTCTCGACGGTGCTGGCCTAGGCATTTACTAGAATGCGTCACATCGTATAAAGAGCACGATATTATATTTATTTTCTCGCACCGAATCCCACATAATTTCTGCAGCCCCTCCATGTTGTGGTGTTGCAGACGTCGAAGCGCCGTCATGCAAACGCTTTGGCGGTTGTGCCTAACGGGGTCGTTGACATTTCCAAGCCAAGTGCTTGGCTACATATCATCGACCAAGTTTGTAGTCTGCTGCCCCTACTTCTCTGTCTTCTGGAAGGCTCGTATTAGACCGGCCACGTCACTCCCCATCATCAAGGCCTTGACGGAGCGACTTGCAGGGATGGAAACTACCGGATTTGCGCCATCGATCCCCTGCGCCATCTTCACCGCTACGGCAGATCAACAAGATGCGTGTGGCTCATTCAATTGAACATGGTCTGAAAAAACTCTAATGCTGACATGGATTCAAGCCCCACCTTTGCCTCCATTACCAGCTGATTTATCCGGGGTTCACCGAATCACGTTTCCAGCTGATCCAAGCGAAGACGAACCTCGGGCGAACAACTTATGCCAAGCAAGTCCAACGATGCCGCCGGGCACTCGGGAATACGTACTTCCCTGTAAGACTGTTGACCGTCGTCAAAGGACAATGTAGTAGTCACATGATGGTCATACCGACATGTCAAGGATAGAGAAATAGTAGAGATTACTCCGTACAGGCTGCGGAGACCAAAGTGCAAAACTTTGGCGAGCTCCATACTGAAGGGTCCTTTTACCCCTTCTTACCGGGGACCTAGTTACTATGTTTAGAGCCATCTGCCGATGCTACTCACGAGGCGTCGCTTCCGAGCCGTTGGGTGGCTTGCAAACGTTGACTGACCGGGGAAGACGTGGAAGTATAGCATTTAAACGTGGTACTATACCCGGAGCACCTTTCCATTTCCGACGTGACTGATGGAACAAGCGGAAGAGACTTGGGCACCTACAGTGTGCGGCGGAGTGTATTTGCCTACTGACGAGTGTGCACTCATATACTGTATATCACAACTATACACGACTAGATTACAATATAACAACATTGAAGTATATATTAATATACGAAAATATAATAAGCCCCTAGTATACTAATATAGCGTTAAATACCATATAGACAGCGGGAGTCTGGTGCCTGATGTGTTAAAATACTTGCGTCTCCCACTCCAGTTATGCAGTCTACTCACTGGTGCTGACAATCTTACATGACCAATGTCGGTCCGCCACGGGACATGGATGGATTGCGGTTTGACTTGGAGCCAGAAGAGGTAACTTTTCCCCTTGTGCATAAAGAAGGAAAACGAATTCCTATTACATACGAATATCGAACTTGATGGTACGCCTGCTAGCCGAAGTAGAGACGTATGGTGACATTTGGACGCATGAAGCCGTGGGTGAGCGTCGTCTGGTTTACTCTTCAACAGTCTGCACATGTGGACACATAATACCGGTCTGTTTGAACGTCAATTGCCTCATCAATGCCATGATCTGCTGTCTGGTGCTGAGCTTACGGGGGGCCTCACTGTAGAGCAGGCCCATCCGCCGATTGCAGCCCGCTGTGGTGCAGCGCACCGTTGGCCGTTGGCCACTGGCACAGCCCGGCGCCGTTCGGTGCAGGCAATTGACATATTGACAGTCTGGTGAGTGTAGAATCAATTCAGCGGGCGCAGTATGTAGGAACGGGGCGGCATGCAAGGCCCCCCGTCTCACGCGACACCAAAAGCTTGAGGCCGGCTGATGTTGCCATTGTCCATCTTGTTCTTGTTGGAGTTTGGTTAATACGATGAGATGCGGTTAAGAAACATGTCACTAAGTGAATATATAATGTGGTCGTTCCCTCGCTGAAAACTAGAGAATACATCAAGTCACTTACACCATTCCAAGCATCGCCTCAAGCTGACATCACAACATCAGCGATAACATCATCATCATCACCATCATAAAAAAAAAAACAACCATGGCTGCACACGTCGAGACAACCCGACCCAGAGAGCTGAATGAGCGTCTCACGGGAGAGCTGCTGCCTGCCAGAGGCGCCTCCATCCAGCCCGCGGACGGCAAGAAGTCAGTGCCGCGCCTCTGGGATCTCGGAGACGCATTCGCCGTGTCTGCCCTCAAGTCTCCATGGTACCAGTCGCTGTTCGACATCCAGAGCACCTTCTTCCACGCCTCCATCGACTTCTTCCGCAAGCCCGACCTCGACTACAGCTACCTGCTGGTGCCGCTGACCACGGGCAGCATCAGCTCGCCCATGGGCCTGGGGTCCGACTCGATGCCCGTGTCCATCAAGCTGCACGGCGAGGACACGTACCTCGCCGACTCGCAGCAGTTCCTCCTCGAGTACGCCCTCCGGTACAACGACAAGGCCCAGGGCGCCTACTACGTCGGCACCAGCTGCCGCGGCGAGGACCACGACAGCACCCACCTCAACCAGTTCTGCCACGTCGAGTGCGAGCTGCGCGGCGGCCTCGGCGCCGGCATGGACGTGGCCAACCGCTACATCGTCGCCGTGACCGAGGAGCTGCTCCGCCGGCACGGCGACGCCATCAAGGCCCAGGCCGGCTCGACGCAGCACATGACGGACCTGCTGCAGCTGTTTGCCCGCAACGGAAACAAGTTCCCCACCATCACGCTGGACGAGGCCCTGCGCCTGCCCGAGATGCAGAAGGGCGAGGGCACCATGTGGGAGTACACCGTCGCCGGCCGCCCCGAGTGCGGCCGCTCGCTCAAGCGCAAGGGGGAGCAGGCCCTCGTCGCCCGCTTCGGCGGCGCCTGCTGGGTCGTCGAGATGGACCACCTCGGCGTGCCCTTTTACCAGGCCTACACCGACGCCACGGCCAGCAAGGCCCTCTGCGGCGACCTGCTGCTGGGCCTGGGCGAGGTCGTCGGCTGCGGGAACCGGCACACCACGGCCGACGAGGCCCTGGCCGCTCTGAAGCAGCACGACGTCGACCCCGCCTGCTACGCCTGGTACGTTGAGATGCGCAAGTTCAAGGCCCTCAACACGACCGGCTGGGGTATCGGGTCTGAGAGGTTCCTGAGCTGGGTCTTGCAGCATGACGACGTGCGAGATGTCCAGCTTCTGCCTAGGCTCAAGGGGCTCAACTGCGCTCCTTGAGGGGGACAACTTGTGTGCGACGAAAAGTTGTATATATCGGTCGGAGTTGTATATTTTAGCTTATTGCGAGTGGCAACCATGGGCAATCTAGAAAAAGAAGAATAAAACTATTATTACACCAGACGACCGGCTTTGACGGAGCCGTCTATTCTCTACCATACTACAGTGTATTAACGTATACGTCTTGATTGGTGAACGTGATTCTGCCACGGATTATAGATGGCGCAGTATTAAAAACGATCTGGTCAAATGTCCATTTGTTGAAGCGCAATACTTGGTGATATCCTCCTCTAAACTGTGACACGTGACTTGATTGTGTATGTACTTTAGTCTGTGAATTTGAACAACATGTTGGCAAAATACCAGCACTGCTGTGTTGTATGAGATAATGAGACCCATCTCATGAGACTGAATGCGCCTGCTTGTGTTGCGCCGTTTGGTCCGTTCGGTCGCGTGAGCAATTGCCGTCCCTTTGCGGTATTCCATCGTGTGAGCAATTGCCGTCTCCGTGCGCCGATCTGTCGTGGCAGCAATTGCCGCCCATGTCAATGGCAGATCATGGCAACGCTCCCCTGCAAAAGGATCTCCGCAAATGGAGCTGTTCATGGCTCGGCACCCGGGACACACATGCCACCATGGACAGGCCACAGTCTGGATGTGGTGCCGAATCGATGGGGATGGGGGCGGAGCAGCCTTGGCGTTTGACAAGGCGGCAGTTGCCTTATGCGGAAACAATTTGAGATCTCTTGATAACTACATCTTTGCTGGCTACACCTCTTCCCACTCGACTTGTACTTGCCACCTTTGGGCGTGTTTCGACTTTTGGACCACTCCATCTTTGTCTGTGCAACGGGTTAGAATGGCCACATGTCCATCGGGACCTCACGAGTGAGAACGGACAAAGCACATTGGCGCCATGGCCGGCTAATGAGCGACTGGAGCTCATAATAATGCTTGTTATGCGGGTGAGACTAGTTTGCCAAACGTGTCCTTCGCCCCGCCAAGGGACCTTTGCGGCCAAAAGCCCCCGGGGCGAAAAAACACACATGAGAACATACGATGAAGAAAAGAGGGGAGAGGCTAGTCTCTTTGCACTTCTCCTCACACGATCGGGACCTTTGAAATTAATAATACGAAGGGTCTGTACGGAGTACATACGTAAGAACAAAAAAGCTGGCGACCATGGCTCTGGAGTTCATGCGAGATTGATTGCTGGCGCGCTCGTAAAGGGGGGCGCACGGCCCCACATGATGTTGCTACCCGTGTCGCAGCCCCACCCACTCGCGCCTGGTCCGAATTTCCGCGCACGACCAACCAATCGAAGTCGCGGGGAAGGAGCGGGTACTGCCGAGGCAATGGACGCGAGTACGTACTGCCGGGCACGCTGCTGCCGGTGGCGTTTGGCACGTCGCAGCGACGACAGCCGACCTTCCCGGCCCGGAAGTCTGCGCCAGCCGAGAACCGGCTTAGCGCACGGGGCTTTATGCTTGACTGGTTTGTGCTCCGTACATAAGTTGTGAGTCAGCTCGACTGCTCGCACGCTGGGGGCCCTGCATGGCGCAGTGTTGCATCGCAGCCATGGATCGTCTATCCCACTGACTCGCACGGCGCTGGAGTTGCAGGGTTTGTTGGCAGCACCTGCTTGTGTCCGCTTGTGGCCGGCGCCGGGGACGGGCCAGTCTGCGCGGAGGACCTGCGGCGCCATTGTACAAACCAACAATCACCAATACAATAGTGCAAAGCTTCCGAGTATTTTGAGTACTACCACGCAACTTGGAGATCATGGCATTATAGAATAACTATTTTTTCAGGTGTAAAATCGTACCCGTTCAAAAAGTAGGTGTGCTGGACAAGGTTGTGTGCCGTCGTCAATGGTTGGTGGGGGACGGCAAACGGCCACACACACCAGAGAGAGTAGATAAATATCTCGACAAGCCAAGACGTGTGCTTCTTATTTGCCCCCCCTTTCCCATTTCCTCGTCTCTTTTCCACCTCTCCCCAAAATTAAACGCCATGTCTACGACAGCCCAGAAACCCCTCCCCATCATCCATCTCAATGGCTTCCCGGGGACGGGCAAGCTCACCGTCGCGAAATGTCTGCAGAAGATGCTAGGGCCTCACGGCCGCCTGGTTCACAACCACCTGCTCATCAACCCGGCCGACGCCGTGCTGCACCGCACCGAGCCGGGATACCAGGACCTGCGGCGCGCTATCCGCAGCGCCGTCTTCTCGTCTCTGGCGCAGAGCGCCGCCACCCACGACTTTGCCTACCTCTTCACCGACTTCCAGTCCAGCGACCCCGTCGGCAGCGCCACGTGCGCCGAATACCTGAGCGCAGCGCGCGCCAGAGGGTGCTCGCTCGTGTCCGTCGTCATGAGCTGCGACGAGGCCGCCAATGTCGAGAGGCTAATCACGTCGGAGCGCCAGGCGCATGGAAAGATTGTCGACCGCGAGCTGCTTGGCAAGTTTCGCAGCGGCGTGGATATTCACCGGTTTGACGGTCCGGACCACGCCAGCCTAGAGCTGGACGTGACGCAGTTGAGTGCCGAGGAGGCGGCGCACCGGATTCTGCAGCACGTGTTCAGGACTTGTCCCGAGGTTGAACGGGCCGTGGCGGGTGGGAAGGCATCATGACGGCGCAAATAGCTGCAAGGTACTCATAATAGACATTGTTCATGTTCATTCTCTGGACGGTACTGGTGTGATGTTGGGGAAATGATCGTATTATTGTGAAACTACTAGATGTGGATGGATGATTGTACAAGTATGGCAGCAGCGTCTGCGTCAGCCGTCAGAGTCGTCCGTGTCCCCCATGAGGTCCTCCATCTCCGTCACACTGCCTGGCTCTGCGGTGTCTGGCGCTTCTTGCACAACTTGGCCGTCGGAAACGCCAATGAAGCCAAATATTATAAGAACTGACAGGGTAATCACCAGCCCGAATAGGACGATGAAACCCGTACGATATGCGTTGACCACTGAGTCTAGAGTTAGCATCCACTCGCACATGCTCCCAATAGAAGCTGTTGCCTACCTTGAGCCCGGAGTGGCTCCTCTAGAGTTTGCAAGTTGTCCATGTTCAAGCGGACACTGTCAATTTTCTGATTTCGCATGAGTGAACAGGCCTTCATCTTGTCATGTGCGCTTCCAGGCGACTCACCTTTTTGATCTCTTCCGAAGTCATGAATGGCCGCATGGTCTGTTGGAATACGTTTTGCACAATGGTCGTGCTGATGGACGTTGCTGTGAAGCCGCCCAGGGACCTCATCATGATGAAGCCACCATTCAGAGTAGCATGGTTGTTGCGATCGCTCATTCCGAGCAGAAGCAGCAACGCACTTGGAGCCATCATGCCGACGCCCAGAATCGGCATCGCGAGACAGAGGTTATACAGCGCACCCGGAGTCTCGGTCCTCGGAAGGATGGTTGCCATGACCATGAGCCCTGCAGCACCACAGAGCAGCATTACCTGACTGATTCGTAGCGTTGGCTTGGGGGTTTCAAGCCTAGCAATCGTCGCCCCAGAAATCGCACTGACAATCGTGAAGGCGATGGATGGCGCGACAAGGTGAGTGCTGGCTTGCCCTGGAGTCTCGAGCAACACGGCTTGGAAGAAGAATGTAACGTTATACATGACCTTGGTAAGGTTCAATGTTAGTATGTGATGAGCAACGCTTACAAACGCGCGATGCCTCTAAAGCTTTTTTTTAGACTTACAATGTAATTAATGATGGATAAGAAGAAGGCGTTAATCATAATGTTTCTGAAAGGAAACTGGACCAGGACCAGAGGAAGGACTGGCTTCTGGGCGTTTGCCTCGACTCGAACGAGGGCGTACACCGTACAGGGGAATAGAAACAAGGCCAGCAAAACGAAAGGGTTCGTCCAGGGGAGCACGTTTCCGGCGGTTCCCAAAACAAACACCAACAACAGGAGAGAGATGACCTAGACGGGTACAGTTATATTAGCGCTGCCGGAAATAGATGGGCACCAGAAGCGTCGACGCACGAGAACAAGAGCACCGGTCCAATCGAACAAACTGAGAAGACGTCGGCCTTCTGTTGTGTCATCACGCGAACTCGTATCCTCGGATGCCTCGATTGTCCAAGGTATGAAAAAATACACCATGACGAGAGTGACGAGGGCAAAAGGGAGCTGAATCTAGAGGCGGTGTCAGCTTCGATGACCAAGGAGACAAAAAAAAAAAAAACTGGCATACGGACAACGCACCTTGTACAACCAGCTCCAACCAAATCGGTCGACAATGGTACCTCCCGAAACCGACCCGAGCCTACAGACAAAAGTAAGCACATGACACGGCAGTGTGCCAAAAGGTAGAGAGGGTCAAGGGCTGGGATAAATACGCTGAAGCTGATCCAAAATTTACATAGTTCATCGACTGATAATAGCCTCGCTTCTTCACGCCAACAAGGTCAGTCAACACGACGGAGCCTATCTCCGTCACAAGTTAGAAATCGACAAGACTCCCATGCTTGTGTGCAAGTTTGTAGCATACCCATAATGGTCAACCCCGACGAGGCGAGTCCGCAGACGCACCTCGCCAGAATCAGGCAGGTCCAGGAGGGCGCGGCGGCAGCCAGGCCGATGCCGAGCAGGAACAGCGCAGCGCACGACAGGTAGATGGCCTTGCGGCCGATGCAGTCGGACAGGCTGGCATAGAGCGGCTGGACGGTGATGGAGCAGACCAAGAAGGCGGTGACGGGCCAGGTCGAGACATTGGTCCGGTTGAAGTGCGAGGCGACGGCGACGTGGGCAGACGACGACAGGCTGGCGTCGACGGCGGTCATCTGCCGGGCTGGTTAGCGACGCCGGCGGGAACGGGCGCCAAGAGGGAAAGGGACTTGCAAAGTTGGAGACGAGGATGGCTACAGAGAGGCGGGCAGATCAGCAGACGTCCGGTCGACCTGGGCGCGGGTGTGGCAGAGCCATCGACGTACCAGCTATGCTGAGATAGAAGCGCGTGGTGTTTGCCTGTGGCCGGCTGGCGTGTTGGAAGCGGACGGCCATGGGGGGCGGGTTGGGCGAGAAGGACAGTCGACAAGCAAAAGAAGCACAGGAAAACGAGTGTAAAACAATGAATCGTCTTGATTGAGTGATACAGCAGGGCCGTGGATAAAACCCAGAGTGAAAACATGCAAGGGCCATATTCGATCAATGCTTATGTCTACATGCTGCCAGACTGGACGCCAGCCGGCCCGCCCAGCTTCTCCCGCAACCCGTCGGCCACACAGCGCAGGCCGTCGAGATCCCAGCTCCTGGGCCCCAGGGCGGCCGTAAACTCTGCATCGTGCGTACCAGATGCAAAAGGAGCAGGGCTGGGCCAGTGGTGGTCGGGGAACGACGAGGCCACCAGCACCTCGCCGCGCCCAGCCGCCGCCGGGTCCACCAGCAGGGACCAGCTCCGGGCACTGGGGCTGCGGGGGCCGCTACAGGGGCTCCGGGGGCCCTCCAGCTGCAAGGCCTCCCGCAGGCCGCCCTGCAGGGCCCCCCACAGCGCCCCAACCGCCCCCTGCGCCTCGGCCTCGCCCACCAGGAGCAGCCCGCGCCGGCCACTCTGCCGACATGCACCATCTCCCACGCCCGCCCGCCGAATCACCATGGACGTCTCGTGGAACATGGCCGTGTGCCTCTCGGCGCTGTCCTTGCCGTCCTCGCCCCCGTCTTCCCCTTCGGAATCGCGTCGGATGTGCACCGGGAACAGGTGGCCGCCGTCGCCGCCGGGCCAAGTCATCATGGCCACATCCGACACGGGCGACCCGACAAGCTCGACCAGAGCCTTTGCGGCGCGTCGCAGGGTGCCAAACAGGGCAAACACCTGCTCCCTGTCCATGTCGGCGAGACTGGCGCCCTTGAGCTGGAACGTCAGCTGGCCCGGCCGCGTCGGGTGCTTGGACACGCCGATGCGCAGCAGGTCGTCGTCGTAGCAGCACAGGGGGCCGATGACGGGCATGGTGCAGCGAAGCAGCCCGACGTGTCGCTCGCATCGCGCCGCGTCGCCCGCCGAGGCCGTGTTGAAGATCCTGCTGTTGCACTGGGCCGTCTGCTCGCCGTCCGACGTGATGGCGATGACGCCGCACGAGATGGACGGGCAGCGCCGCGTCGCCTCCCAGACGGCCTGCTCGACGGCCCGGGCGATACCAGCGCCGCCCCGGTACAAGTTGGCGATGCGGCCGGCCAGCATGCTCGTCATGATGGCCTCGCCTCCGCCGCTGCTGTAGAAATTAAAGAATCCGTTAGCGAGGCGCGCCGAGGCCACGGGGCGCATCTAGTCACACAACGTACCATGCCACGGCTACCCGCTCGTCCGCGTACAGCCCGGAGCCCAGGATGGCCGTGTCGCCCACCCTCCCGACGGGCTTCATGGTCATGCCGCCGGTGGAATTGGCCGCGGCGACGTTGCCGCGCGCATCCAGCACCACGGCGCCGACGGTGCCGTGCTCAGACGCGTCGGGCCGCTTCTGGCGCCAGTAGCTCAGCCGTCGCTCCGTGCCAAAGTAGCCGTTGTCCACCGTTTCCAGCCCCAGCCGACGCGCGAGCTGGTCGCCGCCGACGCCCGCCATCAACACGGGCGCCGTCGGGCCTCGCCGGTCGAGCATCGCCCGCGCCAGCCTGACCGGGTTCTTGGTCGTCCGCAGGCAGACCGCCGCGCGGTACGCAGAGTCTGCGCCGTTGACGATGCCCGCCTCGAGCTAGTGACGCTCAAGACTCCATGTTAGCTGATAGATGGACGTGCGTGATGCCGTCGGTGCAAAGGGGATTCGGCGCACCTCGAAGCCGCCGTCCATGTTCACGGCGGACCCCTTGCCCGCGTTGAACTCGGGGAAGTCCTCCAGCTCCGCCACCACCTCGGCCGCCACGTCGACGGCCGTGGCGCCCTGCCGGAGAGAGGCTTCGGCCTTGCTGACCAAGGTGTCGAGGAAGGCGTTGGTGGCTTCGAAGCTCGCGGCGTCGCCTACCCACGACTCCGAGGCGCCTCCGTGGAGGACGATTCCTACGGGACCCATGGAATCTCGTGCTTTGGGCGAGGGACAAGGCTGCGCAAAATGGTGTAAATGGGTCAATCGTGGAAACGTGTAATCTTGAGGTCGGACAGAGACGCTGTCCACGCGGGCTGCTCTGAAACTAAATATCCGACGGGCTGGCGCGGATGCTTCGAATGTGACTTGCCCCGGCCAGCCTGCAAGGCCACCAGCTGCAAAGGAAGTCGGCGTCTGTGATCCTGGTGACTAGCCTCGACGGAAGACTCCAATTATATGTACCCACCAGTAATATCTGGGCCTCGGTGAGCTTCCAGGTGGGTGTGAATCTGTGTCCATTGCCCGGCGCCACCATAAAGCATCATGGCTCAATTCATTTACCGACAGTCTTTGGTATCAAAGGTCCTTTTCCTCGGGGCCTAGCCGACGAAAGAGACATGAATGCCAATAGGCCAAGAAACACGGAATAGCCAAGGCTTAGTGACTCAGAAGCATGCTGGATTTACAATTATCACACATCCCAATGCGCCGTCAAAAATGGTCAAGTACCACTAGGTACCAAGGCATCCAAAAGACGTTACTTTTACCCATGGCACCAACGCCGCCAAAATTCTCGACATGATGCATGTACCACTTGCTTTTGCGTACCTGAAGGTTCAAGCGAGGCCGTAGAATTCAAGTCTTTGGAAGACGGTAGTTTCTACTAGACTACCTCGGCGTGTCTTCATACATCTGCCACCACCACTACGCCAGGTCTCTCCCTGCTCCTGCTCCTGCTTCTGCAGTCCACAGACGCCGTCATTGGATCATCTGGTGTCTGGTACACCCAAATCTAGACACTTCAATGTTGCTCAAAGACAATGGTCAGGACTGCCTTCTGGATTCCCCCACCAAGTAGGAAACGGATGCCCCTGACCGCTCGCGCCAAAGACGGCAAACGACAAGACAAAAATGACAATCTGCGATCCGCCGTCCAACGCCGCGCCGATGAGATAGTTGTACTTGTTGTATATCCCCGGCAGCCTTCTGCGAAGCCACAGCTGCGACAAGACGCCAACGGCAATGGACGACCAAATCCAGGACGTGTTGCCGTAATACACCTGTCCGGCATACGACGACACAATCGCCGTGTTGATCGGCCACGCCCGAATCCGCGGCCACGCCCTGCCCAGGGCCCAATGCAGAACCGGCAGCACCGCCCCGATAAGCAGGCCCAGGGGGACAAGCACGTAGCGGCCGCCGGCGGCGTACATTTGCCCGGCGAGCGCCCACGTAATGGCCTGCGAGTTGAGGCTCTGGTACGTTGACCCGCTCCAGATGTTGGTCCCCGCGGGGTCGAGGAGAACACGGCGCTGGTTGGAGACGATTGTCGTCATGACGGCATAGTTGAATCCCGCGCCGAGCAGCGTGCCGTAGACCTGGGTGCCGAACATGACGCGGTGCGGGATCTTGGTGTACTGCCCGACCTTGAGCCAGTTGGCCAGGTTGACGGCCAGCAGGATCACCTGGTGCGACCAGCTCGCAAAGTAGAGGTTGGCCAGCGGCCGGCCCGGGTGCACGGCGCCGGCGACCATTTTGGAAAGCTGGTTGGTGCCGATGCCGGTGCCGTAGAGGCCGTAGAGGAAGCAGGAGAAGGGGGCGATGCACGCTCCCACGAGGAGCGCGACCACGTATCCCCATGCCGGCAGCGTGGTTTCTCCCTTGACGTTGACCACCAGCCCGGCGACAAAGCAGAGCACGAAAAGCGCCGCGTACCACCACATGGGGACCTCGTTGTACCTGAGCATGGCTCGGTAGTGCGGATCCGGTTGGGCCCTGGTGCGCGCCTGCTTCCACGCGAGAGCCATGTCCTTGCCGTAGAAGATCAAGACGTGGGTGATGAGGGCGCCAATGGCCAAGTTTGCCGTCAAGTAGCCCCAGACCGTGGTGGCCGTCATATAGGGAAGGCCCACGGCGTCAAGCCTGTCTTGGTCAATGGTCCCCTCCCCGTTGAGGATGGACGTCGTGTTGAATCTCGTGCCGTTGCCGTTGAAAAGCGACGTCGACATGAACGGGAAGCGTTTGGCGCCCCAGGCGTTGTTGTAATAGAGCCCCAGCATCGCCACGTACCATATCCCATAGCCAATCCACGAATTCAACTGCTGCTTCAGCGGCAGGGACAAGAACCCGCTCTGGATGTACTGCCAGTCGAGGGAAAAGTTGAGCAAGCCAAGCCCCTCGTTGGGAGACGCGCCGCCAAAGACGGTGGTGAAGACGCGCCGCGTTGCGATGGGCGCACCCATCGACGCCAGGCAGAAGACAGAGATGCCGCCGAACCACGGCACCACGTAGGCGGGAAACACTTGCCACGCGGCGGCCATGGCCATCGCCCAGCCAAACTTGACCAGGCGGGAGCGGTTCTCGCGCTGGTCAAAGTGCAGGTTCTGGTAGAGCACGACCTGCGGCAGCGTCGACCAGTACACCATCTCGGCGGGATAGACGATGAGCGGCCGCAGCACGCCGGCCAGGACGAAGCCGCACAGCGAGATGGAAAAGGTGCCCAGGACGGCCGTCGTCGCGGACACGGCCCGGTCGTAGAATAGCCTTTCCACGGCGTATATCTCGACGCCGGAAAGGCCGTTGTTCCCGGAGGACGCAATCAGGGACGCCACGACGTGTTCCTTGATGCCGAACGGCTGGCCGGAGTTGAGGAATCCAAGGACACGGCGGAGCCATGGCCATTTCACTCTGTCCGGGGGCGGTGTTGCCAGCGCCCACGCCTGGCCGGCAATGTAGACCAGAACTGGCGCGTGTTGCCGTCTTTTAGCGACACGAGCAGACATGGAATAGATGCCGAGTGGACAGACTTACGCTGTATAAAGACGGCCGACACCTGCATCTGCGTCGGCTTGAATGTGTATAGCATGGTGATGACGCTGGACAGCGCTGTGAAGGCCGTGCCCAGGACCATGGACCGAAAGGTGAGCGCTGCGTCGCCATCGTCGCGATCTGAGACGAGAAACCGCGACACGTCGGCTCCTACAGGGGATTGTGTTAGAAAGGCGCGACAGATGTGTACAACGATGAGCAAACTATGCTTACCGTTGCGAATGACCGGATGCCCGTTGACGTAGATGGTGTCGCCATTTTCTGGTGAGTCTGTGACCCCCGTGTGCCCATCCTCTGAAGACGTCTGTACCACATCGGGGCTTTTGTCTGCCCGCGGCTTAGACATGGCAGAGTATCCGGAATAGCTGCGCACGTCTGCCGGGTTGCGTGGCCGAAGGAGCCGAGGAACTGGGAGCCCAGAGAGTCTTGTCGGTCAGTGCTGCCACCTGGCAATGGTTCGTTGTATCGTCAGTTACAAATGCCGTGTTTGCCCCGTGCCTTTATACTTTGCAACGGGCCCGGGTGACAACTCAGCCGGTAGGGAGCGGGTATCGTGACGAGGGCATATCCTCGCAGAGGGGACGCCTACGGTGGCAGGGCCGTCGCACAAATTCATCGTCCTGGTGCAACATACCGGTTGATTGTTGCACCAATGAGGGCGTTTTCGGGTGTCGCCATTGCGTCGAGCGGTGAAAGAGCAAGCTTGACCGAGTGTCGTGCGTTGGTGGTTCAAGACGTCGAGTCGACGGTTGGACGTGGACGAAATCGCGTGATATGCACCCAGAATGCCGAATCTGCGTTCCAATGTTCAAAAGCTTGGGGACTTTTGTTCGACTCCACAACCGGCGCATCATATTTTTTAATTGCCATTTGATTCTTCAACAGATGAGCAAGCCTGCATCTCGTCTAGTGCGCCAGAGCTACAATACAACGCGAGACAGTATTGTCTGAAGGGCGGAAGAAGAAATTATTCTGCTCGACGGGTTTTATGCTCTAGGGTATGCCGCGTTTACATCACCCCGGCCAACAACGAACCCGGCCGGCATCATACAGCGTTCAAACGCTCTGCCCATTGTTCGGAAACAACAAAAATGGCCCCTGGTATTTTGCTCATCAACACAATTCACTCGCTGCTCACAGACATGCATTTGTGCAACTACACCCAGGACATTCATGCAACTTGTATTTACACATCTCCCTTTCCGCATCTCCCATCAGAATCGCGCCCGTTTGCGCATCAAGCGTCACCTATTCAAGCCGAGGCGACAACGCACCGTGACGCCGTTCACCCACAAACTCTGCATATACGGACCTGCTACAACAGAACCAAACATCCCTACTTCATATTCTGGAGGAGATACTTGACCCCGGCAAACGCCTCCTCGCCACTGGGGACAATTTGTTCCGCCGGCAGCACGAATCCATTCTTGCCCGTGTCCCGCAACTCAGCAGCAAACGAGTAGTCGCCCTTGACAACGTCGGCCACGAAGTCGATACTGCTCCCGCTAGCCTGGTAAATCGTCTGGCAAATCGGGCCCGAGTTGAACCTGACCTGGTGCACGGCGAAGATGGCGTCGACGGTTCCCCTGGCCAGCGATTGGATCTCGGCGTCATTGGGTGCCTTGGCGTCGCAAGAGTACCCGTATGCTATTGACAAAAGAACGAGAATTAGCCGCACATGACAACAAACTTTTGGAGGGGGGCATTATATCGCGCCGCCTTACGTGTCAGGAAGAGCTGCGAGTACGAGTGCCAGTCAATGTACAGCTTGAGTCCCTGAGCGTCCTTGACGCCCTGAATGAACTGAGAAAGAGCCTTGGTCTCGGGCGCGTCGCCCTCGCTCTCTCCTTTGAAATCCTCGGCGCAGGGGTTGGTGGAAGCGCCTTGACCGTCCCATTTGTACGGCCAGTTGCGGTTGATGTCGTGCCCAAGGCAATTGCTTCCCCTTGTCGTCTGGCGGTTCTTGCGCCACATGCGGTTGGTCGTTTGGGTATATTTGAAACCTAAAGCCGTAAGCCAGTGTTCGAGACTGTGTGTGAGTCAAGTGCTTCTTGCTTACCATCGACGTTTACAATGGGGAACATGTAAAAGTCGTACTTGTCCACAAACGCGGTAATGTCCTTGTCGGAGCCGTACTTGGTGATGAGCTCGTTGGTCATGTACTCGACAACCTGGCCGTCTGTTAGCGAGCCCTCGTTGGGAGTTGACAACACCGGCAAGCTCTCACCATGGAAGCAATCCACTCTCGCGCATGCACGGTCCCGTGAAAGACGACGGCAGGCTTCTTGCCGCCGCCTGAGCTTCCAAAGATGTGCAAACCAGTGATTGGGTTTCCCTCGAGCGTGGTTCCAGAGGTTACCGTCTTGGCGTTTTTGGAAAACTTGGCGCCGAGGTCGTTCAACCACCGCACGTGGTCGTCGTAGCTGTGATACGAGGTGAACCACGTATCGTTGGCGGATCCAGCTAGATGCGACGGGCAAAACGGTGTTAACTACGCAAAACATCTTCTCTCTCGGGCACTCCAAGGGCATGAATCGTCTCCCCTCCCCCCGACTCTCCCCTCAACTCGCGCCCTTGGCGGCATTCGACAACGTACCAGCGTAGGTCATAAATGTCCCTTCTCGCTTGATGGACTTTCCGAGATCATCATGCATTGTAGTGACGTCCTGGCCATCCATGGCCTTGTGAAATTCCTCGAGCTGCCTCGGCGCGACTTGGATATCGGCAAAGGCGCCCTTTCGCGAAGGGGGCTGCCAGGTAGTGAGTTGAAGCTTGTCGATGACACTCTGGACGTGGGAGCCGTCGTCGGCAACGCGCACACGGAAGACTCTGTGGCCATCATAGGAGAGTTCCGAGTCAATAGCCACGGCCGCGGCTGGCGCCAGCAACGAGGACAAGACAGCAAGAGCCTTCATGACGCCGATTCTGACTGTTTTCCTTCGCA
Organism: Metarhizium brunneum; assembly: GCF_013426205.1. Taxonomy (NCBI): domain Eukaryota; kingdom Fungi; phylum Ascomycota; class Sordariomycetes; order Hypocreales; family Clavicipitaceae; genus Metarhizium; species Metarhizium brunneum. Next base: position 200,333 of record NC_089428.1, read on the forward strand.
GTACGAGTTCCAAGGCATAAGCAAACTTTATAGGGGTATGAGACGAGAACACTTTGAGGAGTCATGCGCGTCACCCATCAGGACGCAAGGGCAGGCATAGCCAGACTCTTTATGTCAGAGAGGGATCTTCCTGTGACGGGTAGTGTCCAGTGGCACACGGGACCAGGATCAGTGGTCAAGTTGGATCTGCGATCAGCCTTGGACATGGGAGGAAGTGTGTACTTTTGCGGCAATAATCGTCTTGCGAAACGCAAGCTACTTCCGTGTTGAGCAGGTCGGCAAACCAAACATTCAAGGCAACCTTCTACTTTGGGTAAACTGATTGACGCTCGGCTTCCCGGGCTTCGGCACTAAATATAGGATCACCGGATCACCATATGTCGATCCCCATTGCGCAGTGTCGAGCACGCCTCGTGGGTGGCAAGAGCAAGTATAAGCATTGTAATAGGCCTTGTCGCAACTACAACACATGTGTGCCGAGAGCTTTTGCCCAGCTCTTTTTGCTCGGGGTGTATGAAAGCCATCGACCTCTTCTACGAAGTAGAGAAGATGAAAGACGCGACGCTAGTTGCCACTGGGCGATGAAACTGCCGATCGATGCATGGTTGACCTGCCTAATCCAACATGGACAGGTTACAGATTGGCATCAGTCATTCGCAGCCCAAACTGCGGGGATGGTCCCAAAACAAAAGTGCAATCAGTATAACCATGTATGCTTCTGTCCTACGCGGCTAGCCATTTCAATTGGCCGCTGCGTCTGAGGGTGCCCCCGTGCATAACCTCAGCTGTGAGTCTGTGACAGACATGGTAACGCCGGAAGTGTGCCCTGTTCCCAAACACCATGGTTGCTTCAAGGACGGACTGTTTTGTATGAGAAAACAGTGGGTAGCTAGGGGCGAAAAGGGACTTCTGGACCCAAGGCAAGCGCTCCTCCCAGGTAAAAGGTTCAACTAGTAGGTGTTGTATTAGGTTCCAAGAGTCCGACATTATGCTACCGTGTCGTGATGCTCTCGCGGCTCTATCGATTATCAATTACTGCTCCACGTCCCTCTCTGTAGAGTCATGGGATCCTGTGCCTTGTGGTTCCAGTCTCTGTACCCGGCCATGACTTCCTGCAGGCTTCTGCCGGAATTCAATTCTTCCAAGCACGTCTTTGCCCTGTCGACGCTCGCAAACAAGAAGGCTGTGTCGAGGGACACTTTGTCGAGCTGGCCAGCAATGCCCCTCTTGTCTTCCTCATCAGCAATTGCCCGAGTCAAGCGCTGCATGACCTGCCACCCAGCCAGCACCTGGTCCCGTACCGTTTTGCCCTCCGTCTCATCCAAAGATTGCAACTCCCGTTGACCCTGCGCAATGCGAGCGCGTCGCACAAACTTCTGCGGGCTGCGTCGGCGCTGCGCCTGCTTCAAAAGCCCTTGCATGCTATATCCAATGGGCCCGACGACGGCTGATATCGGCTTCAAGACCAATCCGCTGATCCCCATTCCCGTTCCTTTCAGGAAGCCAATTACACCCTCGTTCTTTGCCCCCTGAATTGGAAGGCGAACAACGCCAGTGACACCGTCATATAAGCCATACACAAACTCCTTCCGCGATGCCACCAGGCCGGAGCGAATGCCGGTGACCCGCGTGGGCCGACGAACCGTGTCGTCACCGTATAATCTAGGCGCATTGTGGAAGCCTTGCGCGAGAGCGACAACGAGGTGAGTTGGAGCTCTGGCAATAGCCAACACCGTCTGACCGACACTCTTCGATATGTCGACGGCATACTGGTCCAGCCCTGGCACCGGCGTAAGTGACTTCTTGCGACCTTTCTGGCTCTCATTCGTTGTCGGCGTCGTTTCTGGAGCCTTCTCATCGACCTGATCCCCCGAGGGCTCGTCGCCAGTCTTGCTTCCCTTATCCTGCATCGTCCTCATGCGGTGCCTGACTCGCCGGTTTGCAGTTCTACCAAGCCGAACTGGAGCACTTCCAATGCCGCCAAATATGTCTCGCAAAGAATTTTTCAATGACTCGGCGACGGCTGTCACAGGCTCACCTGGACCTTCAAAGTCATTCCATTCCGTATGCCGTACGAGTCGTAAGTTTTTCCATTTCAGCAGTCCGCTCTTGACAAGTATTTGGGCTGCCAAAACGCCCAGTGAGATATGGGTGCCCTTGACCTTCCAGACAGCAGCCCGTGCTTGAAGTATGCAGCAACCAAGACTCGGGGGGCCATAGAGTCTCAAGTGTTTCGCAAAGGAAGCGACTGTATTTATTGCGCCGTCTCCTTCTTTATTAATTGACTCGGCAATCTTGACTGCGGCAGACTTGGCTTCATCAGTAAGTAGGTACCGGATGCCCTCGGCTAGCTTGTCAGACGTCAAATGCTTATATGGCACGGGTTCAGGACCAGCGCCAGACTTGCCCACCATACTCCCCCAGAAGTACTGGTCGCCAAAGAAGGGCACAATCATGGTAGGGAGGCCGCATTTCAGACCAATCGCGGTTGTACCTGCGCCGCCGTGGTGAACACAGCCCCTGACCTTTGGAAACAGCCAGTCGTGGGGCGTGTTGTCAAGCATGAAGATGTTGTCAGGGACGCTATCTCGGCCAAATCCGCCCCATCCTCTTGACACGAGGGCTCTGACGCCGGCAGCTTCTATTGCATCAAAGATCATGTCTGTAAACCGCTCTGCGTCGTCCACTACAATGGAGCCAAAACCAATGTATATAGGAGGCTCTCCTGCTTCGAGAAAGTCCACCAAGTCTTTTGGGGGTTTGAATGCAGAAGCGAGGTCAAGGAAAACAAACCCTGACACGTCAATTTCTTCGCCCCAATCCTCTGGTTTCGGCACTAAACCCGGTGACCATAGGTACGTGAACGGTACGTGCATGCGGTACGTCGCGCATGGCGCCCACAGGGTCGATACGGGATCTAAAGCGAGAGTATTGACACGAAAGTCGTTGACCAGGTCTCCTAGACCTTGCCAAGTCATAATCTCGACAAGCGGGTAGGAGATGAAGTTTGTGTACCCCTGATCGACATTGGATTTCTTGATGCTGGCGAGGGGATGCGGAAAAGCCTGGGTTGGTGTATACGGAAAGGTAAAGACCAAGTGAAGGGGAAGACCCAGGGCCTCGGCGCAGTGAATGTGCGCAAAGCTAGGTGGATTAGCAATAATAGCATCGGCAATAAAGACATCTCTCTCGTCCATCGTCTTGGATGTAAGATCGGTTGTCTCATCTTCAGTGGCGTGGATACAGGCCCTCCAGAATCCATCAAACATTTCCGCCATGGCCGCGCGCCGCCTTCCAATCTCCCCAGCCTTCACGGTCTCGAGGGTCGGAATCATGCCCGGATTCTTTACCATGAACGCCATGAGCTCAGAAGGGTCACCGCCAACAGAGAAGAATTCCAGGCCCGTATCCTTTTCGACGAGATCTCGGAAGACGGGATGGGTGGCGATGCGGACGCGATGTCCAAACTCTTCCTTGATGTACTTGCCAATTCGGAGGAATGGCTGAACATCGCCACGAGACCCGACGACCATGACGACAATATTCAGGCGCGGTTGTATTACAGGAGCCGGGGGGATGGCCTTTGGCGACGTGCCAGTCTTGTTCCTGTTGGGCCGCATGCTGTGGGCAACGGCTCCAAGAGCATTCGCCAAGTAACCAGTGTGCGCCGTCTCGTGAACCGTAATGCATAGTCGACCGTCCCTCCTTGCCCGTCCCGTGCTTTTACAGTGCTCATTCATCATCAGGATCCTCCTCATCAAGGTTTTCTTTGGTGCTCTCGCACCTGCGCCTGTGCTCCCCACACGTTGGGCATCGGCAGGAGGTTTTGTCGGTGGATGGTCGGTCGCGTCATCGTCGAGGAAGTCATCATCGGATGAGGAGTCGGATTCGTCTCCATGCGCGGAAAATTGTCCCATCAAAGGTATCCATGCTCGGCTCGGAATCGACTCAGCCCTCTGCCTTGTATCCTCGTACGTGGTCGTCTGCCACCTCTCGAGTGCTGAAGGTCTACGAGCCGAAGATCCATGGCCAGTCGGCAATGGCGCAGACTTCTTCCTCAATTGATTGTCCGTCACAGGTCGCGAGGGTATGTCGAGTTTGCCCGGAAAGCTCTGTGCTGGTGGTGGTGGTGGTACCGCCGTAGCATTGTTTCGAGACTGAGGGTCGTCGCTCGATGCATGTTTCGCGGCTGGTTCGTCGGGGGGTTGAAGACGAGGAGTCGGAACGTCATTGTGCGTTGTATCGATCGACTTTGGGTCCATGCTCTCCATTGTGCGCAGGCAGCGCCCGCAAAAACGGCCAGGCGCGGAAAACAAGGCAGATGGATTGGATATTGAGCCTAGTCAGGGCACCTGGGTTGATTTAAATTGGGTGAATGATGGAGCCCAGCGTCACATGGTATGCCGAAACTCAGTTTTGAGTCCAAGTGGCCGGTGGAGCCGACTGATTTGAAGTCGTCATGGATAAAGTGTCGAAGCCATTGCGAATGTCCAAATGCTCAAATGTCGTGCCATGTCTGAATATTTCCAGGTTCCCAAGTTACTAGCCAAGAGAGATGGAGCACTGCACAACAGCTTGCGTGCTTCAATGCTTCCATGTCTCCAAAGGCTTGGGTATGGTGGAGCTTGTCCGCCTTGTCGCTCAAATGGCGGTTCGATGGTGCTGATTAGTAATCATTCCGCGCAAAATGCTGCTACCCTATCATGCTGAGCCATCTCACTGCCAGAGGACGAGGACGATACACAAGAAAGCCAGGCAGCACTCGAGGGATTCCATTCTTTGCCAGCTGCTCTGTATCAAGGACCATGGGGCTTTAAATCGGGCACCGTACTGGCTAGCAGGAGCTGTCCCGACCATCATGGTAGCTACATGCACCATCTTCTTTGTCTTTCTGGCAAGACATATTTTGACTCCCCAAGTCTACGCCTGCAATGTTCGCACTCAGTGAGCCCTCCACGCTCGGATTATTTGTGACTTTTCTTCCGTATCAATCCTGTGGTGCGTGCTTTTTGGCTTGATGGTGTAAATCAACGGTCCAACATTATTGCTCATCTTGGGCTGCGACTCAAATACGATCTCAGCTTTCTTGATGCGCGCGGACGACTTGTGGCAGACAAACGCAAAGTCGTACACGAGGGGGGTTGCGAGTGTGACTGGGACTTCGTCCATCGTTCCGTGCATTATGGCTTTTGCTATCCTTGAAATGCTTAGGTTATGACAGGTCAGGTTTGACCTCGCGCCGAGGCCGTTGACAGGGGCTCGGAACAAAGGGCTTGGAACGAAGCGCTCAATTCAAACAAAGAACTCTCTTTGTTATCAAAGAACCTTGGCCTGCTCAAGGGCCTCTCAGGAGAGGAGGACTTATTTATACAAAGAAACGGCGAGGCTCGGGTCCTCAGGCCACGGGCGTCCAAGGCTTCCATCATGGCCCTGTGGCTACGTAAATCAAATGCTGTGCAACCTCCGTGTGTTTAGCCCAAGCGTGTGACTGGTTGGGCGTGGACAAATGGTTCTTTCCTGTACATTCAAGTACAACGACTACACAGCCTTGCTGATGAGGGCACACCGAAGCAGGTCCGTGAGCCAAGAAAACACTTGTTGCGTTATCTGCATATGCCGAGACTCATATATCCTGACTACGCCATCTTTTCTTACCGCATATCAGTCACCAATCCATTGTCACCTTGTCTTGTGTGCCCTCCAATTGAGGAAACCTGCGAACGCGATGGACACTGCCTTTTCGGACGAAGCCTCTGAACATTCAGCAACAAGATCAGACCCAGGCAACCACATCCAGGCGGGTTGTTGGAATGATGGGCTCAAAGTGATTTCCATCCTAGGCCGACGTGGCATGAATCCTGATGATGTAACCCCAGATATTGAGTAATGACCATTGGTGGACGTCTAGCAGCACTTTAAAACTAATAATTTCGTAGCATCGTTCACGTAACTGGGTTGCGTCGCGAGTCCGATCGGCTAAGCATCGACTCAATTCTCAAGAGCAGTATTACTACACTGCGCAGAGAGATTCTATTTCCATGTGACATCGCCCAGTTGCTTGTTGGAGATTTTACACGGGATGTAGTGCATACCACGGCTCTTCGTCTGCTCAACAGTCTAGCATGTCTCGCAGATAAGGACGCATCGGTTAGTGAGCATGGATGGAATTCTGAAATAGGCGAAGCTTGACTCACCTTCTCTGCTCCTACAGAAGAGAAACCAAAAGTCGAAGCATGCCATCATCTTTGTGGCCTATGACCTTGGGGCTTTGATCCTCAAAACGGTAACGTCTCTCCATTAGAAGTCATGATGGCAAGTCCCGAGCTAAACAATCCCACCAGGCTCTTTCGGTAGCGGAAAAGGAGAGATACAACTGGCCGGATACTTTCACAAGCTCAGCGAGAGTGGTATGCTGGTCCGAAAATTGAACGAAGAAACAATTAGTTAATGAATGTTTGCACAGATATTTTATGGCGCTCCACAGCGCAGTGATAGTCTCTTTATCATGGAATCCAAGTTATATGAGTTTCTCCATGACGACAAAAATACGCCATGGCTGCACATGCTCACGCCATCATCCATTCGAGGTCTCGCGCAGGCCGCACTCGAGTCAACGGATGAGTTCCTCAGCTCAAAGTTTACCTTGCGGGGGCGCATCGTGAGCTTGTACGCAAATTCTCGGACTCCCCGCAAGATACATCCTGTAGGCGGCAGGTAATTGTGCGTAACTATCGAACAGGTGACTAATGTATCTTTAAAGGCATTCGACGAGGAGGCTGCGACTTTGGGCGTGCCGCTCGAAGAGTCACTGGGCGAGATGGATTGGGACAATGCGGACGCTTCCTCTCTTCTAGCTACCAAGATATGCCACTTGGTTGAGCGTAAGTGCAACCCCTGCTTATAATTTCTCATTTCATGATCATTTACCTTTCCCTGAAGAGTGGGTGCCGCACCCGGATCAGGTTGCCGCCGAGCAAACGCTCCTTTCTCTCGCCGTCCCTGATAGTCAATTTGGTATTACCAAGCCGATGGAGTCTCACCCGATACTAAAGGACACAGAGCATCAGAAATGGATCGAGGGACGAGGACATCGCTTGATATATGTCCACGGCACGGACAGGAATGCCTCAATCGTAGCAGCTGAGCAGATATTTGCAAAATGCAGACAACGGATGCAGGCGTTAGGCATCCCACAGGGGTGTGCATTCTCGTTCAGCTTCTCTTCTCGCGATCCTTTGCGCCGCTCCGCCTCCTCCATGATATCTACCATGATTGCTCACGATCTCACAACACACCGAAAACAAACCGCCCTCCACGGACTGGTCTTGGACCAGTACCATGTACAAAACGGGTGGACCGAGCAGGACACAATGCTGTGGCTCAACATGAGATGGCTCGGGGAACCTTCAAGCTATCGCTGCATCCTCCTTCACGACTTTGACGAATGCGATAAACAGAGTCGAACCGAGTTTCTCAATTTCTTCAATACTAGAGCAGATGGGTGCGAATTCAACGCCAAGATACTGGTGACGTCTCGACAGCCAGGCGCCTTGTTAGATGAGGTGGCAATATGGCCAGAAATAAACATTGATCGACTTTGCAGCCCCGAAGAAAAATTCAAGGGTGCCGGGAGTCTCGAGGGACCTGGCCTTGACGGCTTTGCAACAGCAGCCTCTACGTCACGCGACCCCTTCCGTCTTCTTCCCGATCTTGACCTAACAAGGACATACGCTGCAAGACTTGAACGGGGCCGCCACCAGCTTAAAGCGATGGATTATGACAGGTCAAACTTCATCCTCGAGCTACTCCAGGCCCAATCAGCCTGGCCCGAAGATATCTCGACGAGGTCGCTAACCAAATTTGCCAATCTACTGGACCTTATATCACCAACCACCACTGCTAAAGACATGTTGGTTATAATCCTCCAGTCTCTACCTGATACTGGGGCTGTGCAATGGATTCTCAAGTGGTTGGTACACAGCTACCGGCCCTTAACACGGGTTGAACTTGCCACCATTCTGTACCTACAGCCAGTCAAGGGCGCACAGCCGTCATCGGATGCGTCGCCGGCTGCTCTAGCTGAGGCGCTTTCCAATATTACCAACTGGCTTAGGGGCGTGGTAGACATTTACCAGGACCAGATGGTAATTCGAAGCGAGGTTTGGAACATATTCATGGAAGACGCAGGCACAGAAAACCGCCTCCTTAGGGACAACAGCGATGTATGCCATTCGACCATTCTCGACTTCTGTCTTGCCTATCTCAGCGAGCCGGATGTACAGGAAAAGGCAATGCGGATTTATCAGTTATACCTTTCACAAGTCCGAAGAGCAGCCGGCGACAAAATATCCCCTCCAATGATGCCAGACGGGCGAGATCCTCTATTCTACTTCATCGTGGCCCTACCGTATCACGCATTACAGGACCCTTGCCGCCGGGAGAAGATTACAACACTACTAAAAAACAGAGACAAATGTCTTGAAGTTTGGTCCAAGCTGTGGTGGGCGATGAGCAATTCTCTCTCGCGACCAAGGGAGCCTCCACGGTGTGCTTACCCACTCCTCGCCGGCCTCGGTCTTGTCGACTACCGTAAACTGGGGACTTCATCTAGAGAAAGAAGTCAAATCTTAATCTTGGCGGCGGCGAATAAGAAAAAAGACGTCGTGGTGGACTTGCTGGGCGCTCTGACGGAGTACTCGCTATCCACGCTCACCAATGCTCTTGAGGCGGCCACAAAGGCCGGTGATGAAGACCTTGCTCTCTTAATCGAAAAGGTGCTAGGATTCTGGCACAAGCCCAGCCGAGAACAGCCTTTGAACGTCCAGCAAAATATCTCGTGGCCGCCGTCTTTGTTGTGGAGAGCTGTGCAGTTGAACATGGTCCGACTGATGAAGGTGCTGTTAGAAAACGGCATGAGGGCTGATCCCGAAATCTTCAACGACTACTTCTTTCCCTCGCCACTTCACATAGCATCTGTTTTGGGTAACGCTCATGCTGCAAGAATGTTGCTGAATCATGGCGCGGATCCTATGCTGGTCAGTAATGAGCAACATGAGGAAATTCGTTTTACCGCCTTGACGAGGGCCTCGGCGGCGGGACATGGTGCCGTAATTAAACTGCTCCTCTCTAAAGAACCCTTACTACTGCATAACGGATACCCAATGGAGGTGCTTGGTGTTCTGGGGAGGAGGCAGTGGCAGCTGTCTACGCCACTTAGCATGGCGTCTTGTACTGGGCATTGGAAGGCAGTGGAAGCTCTTGTCCAAGCTGGAGCCGATCCAGACCCCGATCTTATGTATGAAGAAGTAGAAGGAGGAGGAGGAAAAGAAAAAGACTGCTCAGTTTCTCCGCTTTGTTTTGCTAGCATGAATGGGTGGTTGCAAACATGCAAAGCACTTCTTGAAAATGGCGCAGATGTAAACCGACTAGGCTATATGGGCAAGTTCGACGCTCTGTTTTGCGCCGCCGTCTTTGCTGCCAGCGTTCCATGTTGCTGGGCGCTCATTGCCCGCGGAGCAAATCCGAACGGCCAAGCTCAACCTCTCCTAGTTGAGCTTGTCCTTGGCAGGTCCTCTTTGCAGCCTCGGCCTGTCACAGAGACTATTGCCGTCTTGGACGTATTCTTAGACCATCGTCCACGCCTCGACATTGACCAGACCGATTCGGCTGGTTTAACGGCGCTCATGCATGCCTCTAAGAGGGGCAGCCTTCCCCTTGTCAAGTGGTGTCTTGAACACGGCGCAAATATCAAGGCAGTGGACAACCAAGGGCAAAGCTCCTTGTTCTATGCTGTCGATGCTGGTTGCTTTGACGTGGTCAGGGACTTGCTTACGTGGGAGGTGAACCTAGTAACCGACGCCATCCTGCAAAGGGCCCTCGACGGAGGCAATTTGGCCTTGCTCGAGAGGCTGCTCCGGGCCGGAAAAGACTCGGACTCGGCCTCCGAATCTGTCAACACCCTCATTAGATTGGCTATACACGCTCGCAATGCAGATGCTGTGAAGATGCTCATCAAGTTCAAGCCAGACATTAACCGCCTGGATGAATATGGATGGAGTCCTTTATGCGATGCTGTCGGCTACGTCCCAGATACTAAGATAGCGAGACTACTAATTGATGCCGGCGCTAACGTGGGTCAAATACTTGAGGATAGTAGAAGGAACCTTATGCATCTGGCCATGGGAGCAGATGCCGACGTGATCCGTCTCTTGTTTGAGTTTCCCAAGGCCGTCGATATAGACCACCGTGATAAGTTCGGCAACACGCCTCTCATGGTCACAGACAATACGACAAAGGTTGAATGCGTCAGGCATTTACTCAAGGCCGGCGCTGATATCAACGCACAAAACTCGGATGGACTCACACCACTGATGAACGCCATCGCGTGCGACGCGCCATCTGAAGTCATCCAGTGTTATTTATCTCAACCTCAACTAGATCCCAACATCTACTCAAAAATCCACGGCAGCGCGCTGCATGTTGCTTGTCGCACGCTCGACAAGGACATTGTGAATGGGTTGATCAGAATCGGGTCGGACGTCAACCAGCACCTGCCAGCCCCGGCTCTCTCGCCACTCATCGTCGTTTGTATACCATTCCCAGACGTGAGTCTGAAGAAGCGGGAAAACACCGATTACATCGTACACGCCCTGATCCGCGCAGGCGCTAATGTCAATTCCACGAGCAAGATGGCTCAGCACGATTCCCATCGCGCCCTGTCCACGGCTTCTTTGTGGGCCAGAACATCCACCCTTGAGATATTTCTATACGAGGGCGCCGACGTCGAGGCGCGGGATCCTGTAGGCCGACAAGCTATTCACTTTGCCGCTGCTAATGGCGTAGGCAACCTTCGCGCCGTAATGCGATTTTTCGAGGGAAGCGTCGCCATAGCGGACAGCTCCGGGAAGACGGCTCTGCACTGGGCTGCGCAGTTCGGGCGTTTGCAGGCTTTCAAGTTGCTTCTATCAACAATGAGCCCGGATGAGCGGATGAGACGGGTAAACGAGCCTGATATCGACGGCTGGACGCCTCTCTGCTGGGCGATGCGGACGTCGCCTATCGTATGGAATCATATGTCCGAACCGTTTGAATGCAAGGGCTTGGTTCAGTGCCTCCTCCAGGAAGGGGCGGATCCGTCTATCCAATGCTGGATAGGCGAAGGCCAGGATAAAGAATGCTTTACACTGCTCCATCTCGCCTATCTACATGATGCTGACGAGAAGATGGTCGCTTTGATCCGAGACGCCCTGACAAAGGCCATAGACACTCATCAAAGACGGACAGAGTGGGAGGGGAAGACTTGCAGTCTGTATAAGCCTCGTGACGTCTTGTGCGACGTCTGCCTCTGTGTAAGTTATTAAAAATCCAACCAGCGAATGTTGTCTTGCGCACAAGATATGAGATAGTCATTCGCTATCCGCCGCCTCGTGCTACTATCTACATGAATGCAGCTGACTGATACCTGTGCTTCTACCTATAGCAAATCTATGGACTCGAGTATGTTTGCAAGATTTGCCCAGACTTTCGGGTTTGTAAGAAGTGTTACGGTCGTATCGATCGGTACCACAATCGTTTTGAAGACGATATTACGCCGTTTTTGCCGCACATCTTCGAGGTCCCTGATCATGAGGAGTTTATGGATACGACGGATGTAGTAGAAACAGAGGAGAATACGAGTACAAAGATGAGAAAAGAAGACGACGAGGAAATTGAGGAGAATAGTAGATGGGGCAGGTTCTGAGACTGGCAACTTGGTGTCTGGGAATTCCCAGAATGTAAGACATAGAGCCTTCATGCCAGATAGGTGATAGCTCGGGTATTTCTGCTTTGCATGAGCAATGAGCACAGCGTTGCAATGCATTACGCTACTTTTGTTATATACAATACTACAATTGCGTGGTTAGCTGTGGTTCCCTAGCCTAAATACATCCGAGATATAGTGTTACAAGATATTTTGCCTCGGCTTGCGGCCTCTTTGTTTATTTTTCAAAGAACTTGATAATATAATGCTGTAAGCTTCTGGTAAATGTCTAGGCTCACCGCATTTTTAGAAAACCATGCAAGATCATCGGGCTTGAAGTTATTACAGAGCCCATAAACCAACATTGAAGACGTCAAGAAAACTCTACCGTTATGGTTTGGCCTGGATCCAATAGCAATTGTCCATGTTTGGCGCCTATTGTCTAACACGTCTCATGCTGCTGCCGCGGGCCAATCAGTAGGGCATGCACATGTACGAGCTTTAACTAATGAATACGTTACTCATAATACGAAAACAAATGCCTGAAACACGAATCAATCTCTCAGTGCCGAACGTAAAGTCGGCTACCAGATCCTATACCCAAGTCTGGCGGGTGCCGTGCCTTATACCTCCCTCCGGTCTGGTCAGTCAACTCCGTATAGACTTGGCAGCCTACCCAATGAAACGTTTCAAGTTACTTGAGACTTGCAGAAACAATTACTCTCTAGTTTAACTCGTTCATGCAAACAGCCTGCCGCCTTTTAGACGTCTGGTTCTCTCACACCTGCCAACCTGCCGAGAGTTCCTTGCCAGCCAGCAGCCGTCCTTGGCGACTAGAAACTACATGGCACCAAATCCACGCTCGCGAGGGCAACAAAAATCACCGTCCATAGCCCTCGTCTCAGTTCCAGTGCATTCAAAATCATTTCTCAACTTCCCCCTTTAGCCATTCCAAAACGGCGAAAACGTTTTGATCAGGAGGAAACACCGGATACCAAAACTTGATAATCTTGCCCTTGGATATCGCCAGGGTCAACCGCTTTATCAGAGTTTGACCTTTCCATTCAAATAGAGGAAGCTTGAGAGCCTCCGCGAATTGCAGCTTCTCATCACTCAGGAGGTCATATGGCAGATGAGTCCTGTCATGGAACTCTCTCTGTGTCTCGCAGCCCTGGGTAGACAACCCAAACAGGAATTTGACTCCGGAAGCATTTAATGCGCCCGAATTATCACGAAAGGAACAGGCTTGAGGCGTGCAGCCGCGTGCTCCTGGGATGGCATCCCAGTCTGGGGGAACGGATTCTCCCGCTGCGGCGGAGCGAGGATAGCAGAAGACGATTGCCAACCCGTCGAGAGCAGCCAGGTCAACTTGGACGGCCGAGGTATTCGTAGTCGGAAGACTGATGCGGGGAAGGGTGAGCCCTGTCAGGTGGTTGCAAGCTCCATCGTCGACTGTCGGGCAGACCAGAGGGCAACGTTGGCATCATGTTGTCCGATTCCCCTGCCCTAGCAGTGGTACTCATGCGTGCTGATCAAGATTTAACACCAGAAAGGCAATATATCAGGTCGCGGTCGCGATGACCAGAGGAACCGAGGCGAGTCTTATATATCCAAGGCTCGCAGCCGCTGTCGCCCCCACCGGCCGATTCGACGGGATGGCCTGGTCAGCGGTAGACGGGTAAGTAAGTCTGGCCCGGAGAGGGAAAATGGTGACTCACGTCCGGGGTCGATTATCCGGCACGGGCTACAATCCGAGGGTGTTGGGCGTGTGCACAGACGGTTCTCCAACATTGCATTCCCCGCGGGCAAAAGCCCCCAATATACTTTTCTCTTGGGTGCCACAATTTTCCGCCAATGGCTACATGGCTTCCTGCTTGACTATATGGGGAAGATGGCCCTAGATTGAATGCCAGGGTCGCCATTGATTGTTGGGGCCAAGAACAGACGGCCGCATGTGCTCTTGCGGATTCCATGTCCATGTAGCGTAATCCGGTCCGGCCCCACCAGGTTAAGCGGCGAGGAAAGACTCTCTCCGCCCGAAAAGACAAGACACGAGCATTGATCAACACACATCCTCGGCCTTGGGCCTTGGTAACTAAACATAACTTCAGTGCCGGAGACGCGGAGATGTAGAGATCAGAGAGTGGGCGGCGTGTGGCTTGATCGTGTGCCGTACGCCTGGGTGCATGCTCCGGTAATGCGCCGGTGCGGGTCCCGTGTGGTATAACGACCTCCACTGGGAGGGCGTCAAGTACATACATGTACGTATTGATCGATTGATGTATTGGTGACTCCATGCCTGCTCACCTCTAGATGCCTTCGGATGTTTTTGGGTCATCAGCGGCGTTACCGCCCAAGGAACAACCAATGTGGGAAGCCGAGCCGGTCGTGACTATGCATCAACACTGCTTGTCACGATGAATGAGTTTTGAGAGCGCCAACGGCCATGAGGCTACGGAGATAATCCAGCCGCTTTGGGTTTGGCGCCATGAGAAGCTCGCCAGAAAACTATAAGAGACCTTGGGTAGCTTTCACTGCCTTGAATAAATGAATCCCTTTCTACATGGATGTACACATATTAGCCAAAACAAGTGATACAAGTAATTTTGTGTTTTCTTGAAAGGATTTCCAGAGAACCACTCAACTATACAATTATTCCCCACAAGTATATGACGCTTGATTCCTCTAGGCCCGAGATCCTGGCAAAGTGTGCACGGAATAAAATGGTGTTGATAGTTGCCATCAAAAGCCGGGCATGCTCTTTCCCCAGTGACCGCGGTGACTGGTTTGGGAGGTGCCAAAATCCAAGGGCATATGATTGATCCGTGTTGGCTGGTTCTGGACCATGACAGATGACCGTGCATGCCGCGAATAGCTGATTTGATGCGACCTTGTCATCTTTGAGTTACAGCAGTTCCACTATCAAGGAAAAAATGGAGGACAGATTTTGGGTGTTTAATACCACCCGGGAGGCTCATTTCGGCCGACTGTTCGGCCTGAGCTAGGACCTAAAGTCGAATAGACGGAAAACGGAATTATGCAGGTAGCACTGTTCCTTGCGTATTCCAAGCAGACGCCAGTAGCTTATTCAGGCATATTCCACGACAAAAAGGTTCCGCAAAAGGAGATTTCTAAAGCTTCCAAACTTCTTCACAGTCTCCATTTCCATTCCTTTGCTGGTAATTTCGCAATTTCCCGCTCCTATGGCGACCCTTTTGCAATATCGGGCCATTGGCCAGCGAGTAAAGCGTCAACTCGACCACACCCTGCAAGATAGCAGACACCCTTTCCCTCTTGAAGAAAATGGGCAACAGCCCGAATTCGACACTCCAAATAGTCGCCGTGTGTTGATTGTTGGCTGGGATGGACCCGACGACGACGCAAACCCTCGCAACTGGGCCACGGGGCAAAAATGGCTGGCTACTGTCCTCGTATCTCTTCTCGCTCTGCTGGTAGGAGTCTGCGCACCAATCGAAGCACCCATCAGACAACTTGCCATGAGCGAGTTTGCCATCTCTGAAATGGTCGAGTCGCTTTGGGTTGCGCTGTTTTTAGCCGGCATAGGAATAGGCGCGCTGGTCTCGGGGCCGTTTTCCGAGGTCCTGGGCAGGTCGGGAACGTACACAGTCACACTCATATTCATGTGTATCTGGTTAATGGCCTCGGCCTTGTCACCGCATATTGCACCTCGCCTCATCTTCCGATTCATGGCTGGGTTTTCCGGCGCAGCACCGCTTGTGTGCTCTGGAGGAACGATTTCGGACTTGTGGGCGCCCAGAGACAGGATATATCCCTTTTTGGACTTTACGATTATCGGTTTCGGTACGCCGGCTCTGGGCCCGGTATTCTCAGCATGGATTTCCAACTCGCCTCAGCACGATATGTGGAGGTGGGCAGAATGGATTGCACTCATATTCAGTGCAACTGTCCTTTTGGTCTTGGTTGCATTCCAGCCAGAAACATACGCGCCAGTTCTCTTGTCTTGGAAAGCAAAGCACCTGCGAGAAATGACGGGATATCCAGGTTATCACGCACAGCATGAACTTGAAGACCTGGCACTGCCTCATCGTCTGAAAATGGCTTGTATCCGACCATTTACCATGGCCTGGAATGAGCTGACTATTAAGCTTGCCTCCCTCTATCTTTCTTTCGTATACGCCGTTCTATTCACTTTTTTCGACGGCTACCCAATCTTGTTTCAGACAACATATGGGCTGTCGCACGAAGTGACGTTCGTGTTACTGGCGGGCATCTCACTTGGTGCAGTGTGCTCGGCGGTTCTGGGGCCCATTGTGCATCGAAAAGTTTTACACGAGACGAAACAAACAAACCAAGGGACGCTACATGTAAACCCGGCCTCAGGACTTTGGTTTGCCATGTTGGCAGCCCCAGGCCTCCCTGTATCTCTGTTCTGGATGGGTTGGACTGCTTTCCGCACCGTTTCTATATGGTCACCACTTGCAGCTTCACTTCTCTTTGGCTATAGTATCACTGGCATTTTTATCGGCATCTCCATGTATATCATTGATGCGTATGCCCAATTTGCGGCGTCGGCAATGGCTTTCACTTACCTGGCTCGGTACCTCGCTGCAGCTGCCATGACAGTGGCCGGAATCCCTCTCTACGAAAATCTTGGAGGGCATTGGACATTAACATTACTGGGGTGTATTAGCATCATCTTGACACCTCTCCCTTACGTTTTCTTTAAATTGAATCTTGCTCTGCACCATAAGAGCGCTGGTGTGGTCTAGACCAGTCTTGATAGCTGTGACAAGGGTTCAATACAGAAGGCTTGGAGCAAAAGGGCTCAATTCAATAATAATCTCGTAGGATATCAAAGGTCCTGAGTTACTACACGAAAGGAAGAGAAAGGTAACTACTTTATATACATAAAAGGAACGCCTAGGCCTAGAGTCCTTGCCCGGGCACGTGTTCTAACTGTGTAACTAATACGTCCTGTATCGGGGAAGCCCCTTTGTTGGGCTCCCCGATCTGTTGGGCCTTTTCCGTGTAACAATAGCAAATTGCACCACAACTTCTGTTCCTTTTCCAGGGGCCAGATACAATGCTACATGTTATGAAATCTAGATCTTGAACGTTTAAAAGGCTACACCTTTTGCATAATCAAAGAGATACGCTTTCTCGGTGACTTTTCCCCTTATTACCTTTCTCTCTGATACTCCATATCGCTCGCTGTTCGTGGGAGATAGCGGACATGGCGGGAATTACGGCAGTTGTTTCCCGCGTTTGCCGCTAGGGTCAAGCGTGCTTTGGCTTGACTTATTACTCGTGCCACATCCAACGTTACTTATCTGGCAGGTGGGATCTGTCGTGCTCCAAGAGACCCGCCGCGTATCTAACAACTTCCAGTGCTAGCCTACGATTGGCCAAAAGGACCAGACTAGAGAGAGTCGATACACCTTGGGAGCTAAGCCGGGAACTTTTGCCTGCCAAGCGGCGCAATGCCGTGGTCCATCCCTTAGTCGCGCCATGTACCCGATACGTCTGGCTGTTGTCTCAGTGTCGAAATAACCTTTGTGCATCCCAGCCAGATCTAGGGGCCAGAATGTGGCTCCAGACTATGGCCAGACCGGATAGGCCGGTTCGACTGGTCCTCCGCAATGTCTGGTACTATCGCCCGATTTATTAAGGCCCGCAATCTCGATTACGTGTTTCCTCTTAATTCCGAACAGCCGTCGCCCACGACTCGAACACCGTCGCCAGTGCCACGACTCGAACACCGCCTCCACCCTGAAACCAAACTTAATCTTGACGCTCGTAATCCAAACCCGCATCAACCGGCGCGTGATGAGATGTATACAGTATAACCCCTGTTTGATTAACCACCCGTGACCTCACAGCACTTGAGGGTTACTGGAGGCTAATAGAGCATAGGGGCCCTGCTATATCAGCGATCCAGCTGCTGAAGTCAGGGCTTGTTAGACGATTTAGTGGCGTCCTAGTAAGGGTAGTAGTAACATAGGTACATACACTGCCTAGCTTACTTTTTCCCGGAAAAGAACAGTCTGGTACTTTCTGCCCCCACCTTCCTTAATTAACCAGTGCTTTTTATTGGCTATATATCCCCTTGTGAAGTCACGGGTAGTGAATTAAACAGGGTTTAAACTCCGAACATGTGGGGACCTGTTGACAGACGGGATGAATAGCGCGTGGAGCTCTTGCGCCCGGCATCTATTTACATGTAGGCATGAACGTTGGTGGCTGAGCAGAGTTTCCGGCACGTTGGCAAGCAATAAGCCAGGATGCAGCTTCCCGTTTTGCGTCTTGAGCATGATATAATAGGAGCGTCCCCTAGGCTTTAATTGGTCAACGGGAAAATATTGACTCCTTGGTACCTGGTTCATGGAAAATCATAGCTTACGCCACTCCCGTGTAGCATCTTGAACCTCGGCCGCAGGCCATGGCAGCCGCAGCGCCATAACAGGCCAGAGCTCGCCGCAGGGTGTCGAGTCATTCTCGGCCGCTTTTCCTACCCCTAGAACAACTCGTTCGCCCGTGGCTAGTACGCATCAGACTTGACACCACATCAACTGCGCCTCGCACACTTACAATACATCAAGTGTACACTGTGTGCTCAACCTCCATGTGACAAGGCCAGGGTAACTGGGCTTGGAACAGAGGGTTCAATTCAATCTATAATAATCGACTTTGGGTTATCAAAGGTCCTTGGATTGGCACGAGGCCTTGAGAGACGAAAGGCCCCTATAAATACAGCAAGTCGGTGAGGGCCTTCTGCCCTAATCCCGTGACCGTAGCCCTTGTGTAACCCTTGACATTGGGCTATTTCCGTGTAACATTTGATGCCACTTGTATTGGAGCGGCCGTGGTGTACCCGGATGGAATCTCGTACGCGCAAGCCAGAGGCGTTTGTGGCCTGGCGTTGGGAGTTGCTACCAGGTGCAAGGGACTAAAATCAGCATATTCATGCACGTGGTTTGTAAGTCTTTGAACCGTGGCATCAAATAGTTGCTAATTTATTCATGCCTTCAAGGCTAAGCTTAAAACCATGTCGTGCTGAAACGTGGTAACCTTGCCTAGCCACAAATGGCATCGCGACTCATACAACGACACCGTCCTTCACCCCTTGGCATCACATTCCATCTTGTTCATCACTAGTTGCCTGACATGGCATGATGCCAGGTGTTTCGTGGAAGCCAAGTGGTCATACAATAATATGCAAACAGGATTTTATAAAAAGGCACCATGATGCAGACAATGTCTACCTTTATTCTCAACTTCACACCACACCTTTTATTCGACTGTCTACAGCTTTAAAGCCAAGAGAGGATTAGAAATTCATTCTTTTACCATGGGTGTATACGAAACTTTGTTCTTGTTATTTGCGTCTCAGGCGTTGGCCGCGCCTGTAGATGGCCAAGAGGGTACAAAGAATGCCGCCGGCCAGAATGGCGTCCTGCACCTGCCTTTGGTCCACTTCGCAAAAGAAGTCGATGTCAGAAATATTGAGAAGCGTGGATTCTCGACTCCCCTTGACTATTTCAAATATGATGGAAAGAACGCAGTCACGGCTGTAGGCATCGTTTTGGACGTCGGGACACCGCCGCAAAAGGTCATCTTGGAACCAGACACCGGATCGTCCAAGTTTTGGGTACTCGGTCTAAAGCCTGGCGATACTCGCGGGAATGAGCCGTCTGCTTATTTTGATCAAAAACAAAGCCAGTCTTTGCAAGACATGAACAAAGAGGATGGGGCAGCTTATGGTTCAGGCGAGCGTGTTACTTATAATATGGTTACTGATAAAGTCTCTTTTGAAGGTAAGGGCATTATTTGCTCCATCCCAAAATTCCAAATTCAACTAACCCATGCCATCAGGTAAATCCTTAGACCAGATGAAATTCGGTGTGGGCAACTTGACCGCTCCTCACACAAGTTTGGGACGACTTGTCGGCGTAATGGGCTTAATACCCGACCCCAATGTTAAAGATTTTATTCTTGACAAGGTCCTAGAGAAGAACTTGGTCAAGTCTCGAGCCTTCAGCCTTGGCGTTCGCGAAAAGGGTAAAGGGGCTCTCGCCTTTGGCGGATATGACACTAAAAAGTTCTCTGGTCCTCTTGAGAAGTTGCCCATTCAGCCAGCCAAAAAGACAGGGACAACGAGCCAGTAAATATGAAGAAGAAAACCCTACACGCATCTCAACACATTTCTAACCTATGTTTGACAGATATATTGTCGAAGTCCAATCTGTACTATTCAACAACGGTACTGGCAATAGTGCAGTCGCGATGGACAAAGGGGACATTGAAAACGGCAAGCCGTTAACTATGGGCATCGATTCCGGAGCCCCAGCTTTGGGGATTTCTATGGCACTGGGGAGACTCCTTATGGAAAGGACGGGGGCCAAGTTTAAACTCGATCCCCGAGTTCTCGAGTTCGCATGCGATGTAGTCGACGCCAAAGCTTCGTTTGATTTCAAGATGAGTGATAAGACGGTCATTTCGATCCCTCTTTCGGATTTCGTTAGGAGCCGAATTGACAATGACAAAACTTGCCAATTGGCTGTTCAACCCTTCGAGGGTCCTGCTGGTGAGAAAACCCCCGTACTACTAGGAGAATGAAGCTCACACTAACTCTTTTGGTTTTTTTTACTTAGACCTTTGGATTGGCGGACACTTTTTACGCAGGGCTCTGGTTGTTTATGATCCGGATAATAAAAACGTCTACGTCGCTCGAGGGGCGGATTGTGGCTCGAACCTTGTGGCTATTGATGGTAAAATGCCAGACGCTGCGGTAATTGGCGAGTGTAAGGAAGAGGCTCCGGTCTCCAACGCACCAACGGACGAGCCTCCAAATACGCAGCCGGTCCTCGACGAGGATGATATTCGAGATGCCTGAGCACCGTATAAATGCAGAGGAGACCAAGTAGGGAAAAGATGAGTAGTGTACCGCGAGAAGAGGAGTTCCTTCCATGTCACGAAGAAGGTTCTGCCTCTATCCCTTCTATACTCTATAGTATATAGCAGATTCTATTAGATACAATAAAGAGCCTTTGTCCTACATTGAATCCAATAACAAGACGGTTAACTTTATTCCTCTTGAATACAGGGCCCATTTCCGCAATCGTTTCTGCGGCCGAGTCGCGTACGGATTAATGACTCTTTGCTTTCTGTATGCGGCGTTATATACGAGCAAGACCTCTCCACGAGACCGGTATATATCTTAGCCCCATCACAAACTTGACTGGGGTCTACGCAACCTAACCTGGCCCAAAGAGCTGCGTCGTCAACATTTCCGGCGTCTTCACCCACACAGAACTTTCAGGATGCCTTGATAATCGCAAATGTGGAATGGTGTCTGCGACACAATTATTCCACGGCATCAACTGGTCTTATTTCCAGCGTCGTCAGCACTCGTCTTCTGCCATCTGTATGCTCTTTCGATGCCCCGTCGGCTTTGCGCAGTATCGCACAGCTTTTCATTTCCGCATTCACACGTGGCCCCTTCCCGCAACCACCGATACGTGATGCTCCAGCGATCCTGCCTCGGCCGTACCGTCCCATCAGGCAGCGTGTCCGTCTTGCGGGCTCTTATACCATGCGTCCAGTGCAGTCGTGAATCGCCACCGAGCTGTACCAGGCTCCTCGGTGGCAAGTCCACCTCGACCTTGTGGCCCGAGTCGCCGTCGCGAAATTGCATGCACACCGGGGAGCCCAGCGACAGCGAATAGAGCTGGTCGTATGCGCTGTGTGTGTCGACGTGAGGCGGGATCCCGGCCCCGGGGGGGTAATGCTGCAAGCACACCTGGTCGGGCGGCCTGTTCTCTCTCTGCGGCAGCAGCGGGACTAGCCAGTCGGGAAACGCTCTGAAGGGGATATCGCGGTCAATCCCAAACGTCTTGTAACTGAAGGTGTAGCCGTAGTGAAGAGACCGGCGACCGGGCAATGTTGGCCACTCGAGATGTGCGAAAACCTTTAACAGTTCACGTTCGGCTTCGGGCGAAATGAAGTCTTGTTCCATCAGAAGCCCTGGAGGTTCAGAAGGAAGTTCCCCCATGCTGCGCTACAATATTCAATCATCAAAAATGAGTTTCCTTGTCATCGATGATGTGTCGACTGAGGTCGAGTGTGATGTGGTTTCGGTAAAATTCCTTCAACCCACACATAACATGATTATGTAATCATTTGGGACTGTCCCCGAAATCCCGCCACCCGGTGGATTGAAAGCAGTTGACGCCTATACAGTCTATACTCCTCGCGGGTTCATCAGTCACTCCGAAATCGCTCAGTACTGAACTGTTGATCGATTTGTGAAGATGAACGAGATAACACAAGCCCTGAAAATGTAACCACGGCGGCCTGGGGACTGCAAGAATGAAGTAGTCCAGAATCCAGATGTCCACCCTAGCAAAGGGATTCCTTGCTATGGAAGGCATGGCTTTGTGGGGAATAGGGAATTGTCTCACAACTTGAACGCTGTACTTGTAGAGACGGGAATTTAATCAGCTCTATGGACTCTTTCTTACTAGTCTGGCACGTGTAGACTTTTTACAGGTGAGAGAGGGAATCAGAGGGGCCCGAAGCCAAGTTGTCGGCGAGGCCTCGCTTACTATTCCACCTTGGCCGATGGCT
Source organism: Metarhizium brunneum (assembly GCF_013426205.1). Taxonomy (NCBI): domain Eukaryota; kingdom Fungi; phylum Ascomycota; class Sordariomycetes; order Hypocreales; family Clavicipitaceae; genus Metarhizium; species Metarhizium brunneum. Next base: position 222,681 of record NC_089428.1, read on the forward strand.
GCGGCTGGTGTTGAGTTGGCGGATGTCTCAGCTGCCGAGAGTCTAATAATGCCCGGGAACTCTTCGTTCCAGTTTGAGGGAAACATAATCTCGTCCATAACGTCGCTGTGCTTGAAATACAAGCCGTGCTCGCCATCCTTGGCGCCAAGTATCGATAAATTGAGATTATAAACCATTGAACACGTATCGGCTTTGGATACCCGCCGTAAAGCCTTAAAGTGACAGACTGAGTATTGATAGTGTGGAAAAATACTGTATGTAACTCGGCACGAGCCTCAGGGAACTTGGGAAGGACGTTACCATGAGAGAGATGTTCGACATGGAGCAGCGAGGTTGTAAAGATATGCAGGTGAGGAAACCAGTCAAGGCTGAATTCACGACCAAGCTTTTATCCTCAGGGCTGTTTTGTATCGTTTTGGGCACCACGTCAGCACGGCCAACAGTAGTATTTGACATATCGATTCCTAACATAGCCATGCAGCAGAAATGTTGTTTCTGCTCTCCTCGGAAAACTTCATCTGAATAAGCAATCGATTGGTTTGCATCCTCCTCATCCACTGGTCTGCCCAAGGCCAGTTCACACTCCTTTGTCTGTTAAAGGACTGCCCGAAGTCCAAGGATTGTGGCTGTCTTCTCGTCTGGTGCGCTGACATCCAGATTCTGAATTCATCTAGGTCATGAAAGGTTCTCAGAAACCGGCCACTATGAAACATCAGCGACTGACCAATGGGGTCGGTGCCCAGATGAGTGTGGCAATACCTTTGAGTAATACTTATATATGCTAATTTTCTTCCTTGCTGTTCATGCGATGTTCGGCTGTGGATGGATTTTACTATGAGACATGAGATGTAATAATCGCTGGGCCTCGGCCGCATCAAAAGAGTGACATCAGAAGAGCCATGTAACGGCTAAGGTTCCCAAGGGATAAACTAGTCGTAGTTTATGTTAGCAGAGCTATTAGGGCAGTTAATCTAAGTAATTAGGTATTATATTAATAATAAGTTATAAATTATAACTAAGTAATTAAAGTTAAAAAGTTATAAGTAAAGCTTAAATTAATATAATAATTATTATTAAAAGCTAAGAAGTTAAAGTTTATTTATAAAGTAATATTAAGGGTTCTTATATATTATAATAAATTACTTCTCTTATTATAATATTTCCCTTTAAATTACTATTATAACCATGATCCTACTTATATAGATCATAGTTCTTTTTATAATTTAAATATAATAGTTACTTTAATTATTAATTTATTATTTATCTTACTTATATTACTTTATAGCTTATATAGCTAGCCTAACCTATAGCCTACTTCTTATATATAACTAGGTTATAATATAATATCCCTTCTTTTATGGTCTTATCCTTAAGACTTAAATCTTATTTTATAAATAGCTTTATAGCCCTTTTTTTTATTAATAAGTTCCCTTTTTTTTTTATTCTCTAGGATATTTTACTAATATTATATCTAATTATATTTCTAAGCTAAAATTAAATATAAAGAAAAATAATAGTCATAAATATACTAATCTTATTAGTATTATAGATTTATTTAGCTACCCTATAAACATGCTTTATACTTATTATTTTAAAAATAATAAATCCTATTATATAATAAATAAGAAATCATAATATAATAAGTATATATAGTATAATTACTTATATAATAGTATTTTAGTAGCTTCTTCTTATAGGTATTATTATAGCCCTTATTTTATTTATATCCTTTTACTAATAGTATTTCTTAGTAATATACTTATTAAAGTAATAAAAGAAATTAAAGTTAGAGGAAAAGAAGGCAGGTAATAAGCTATTAAAGCTTTATATATAACTAATTAACCTTTAGTTTTAGCTCTTTATAGCTATAAATTAATTAGCTTAAATATAAAAAATCTAGAATTATATTAAAGATAAGAGTTTAGAATTATTTTATTATAATATAATAAAATTAAATACTAAGAATAAGATTCTACTTACTTTAAATACTTATAAGTATTAAGTAATAAATAATTTAAGTATAATAAGTATTCTTAAAAAGAGTAATTAGTCTACTTTTAGGTTAAGTAAGAAGTTCTTAGATCTAAGTCCCCTTATACCTCTTATACCTTTTAGTAAAACTACCTTAATAAGTACTAGTACTTCCTTAAGTGCTTTATAGGTTCTTATATATTTTTTTTATATTTATAGTTTTTTTACTTAATAAGGTATTAATATGTTTTATTTTTTATCCTTATATCTAGGATTTATTTTACTTTATATTCTTTATTATTTAAGACTTTAATATCTTTTTTTATTAGTATATTATTTAATACTTTCTTAAGAAGTAAAATATATATTATAAGATAATTTCTTATAGTCTTTAATAATAAAAGTTTATAATTATTTATTAATATTTATTTTTTAATAGTAAATAATCCTAATTTTTTATAATTTAATTTATTACTTAGTTATATTATTTTAATGTTTTATTAAAGTAAGTAAACCATGTCTTCCTCCTTAAAGATTAATCCCTTTAATCTTTTATAATTATAATATTATATTATTTTATTTTATATAAATTCTAATTTATATTATATTTTTTTATATAATCTTTTTAGTTTATCTGCTTATAATATTACTTATTTTACTTATAGTTCTTTATACTATATTTAAAATACTTTAGGATTAAATCTATAATTAATATAGGCTAGTATTTACTTTATTAATTTTAATATTAAGCTATTATAAGCTAATTACGCTATAAGTAACTATTTAACCTAATTATCCTATTAATAATTAATATAGTATTATAAATACTATTTAAGTATTTAATTTAATTTTTTTATTTATTTATTTATTTATAAGTAATATATAATACTTAACTTATAATTTATTTTAAGTTATATCATAAGTACTTATTAAAACTTAAAGGTAAATATACTTTTTTTATTTAATATAATTTCCTTTAATAGCTTATAATTACTTATTATTATTTATAAGAATATATATATAAGTTCTTTTATATTACTTACTTCTTTATATAATAAAAAGTATTTATACTTTATAAGTTTATCTATAACCATAAATATACTATTATATTTTATATTAATTATTAGTTCTTTTAATATTAATAGCTTTATAATATAATTAAAAGCTATTAATTCCTATAGTTATATTAGTACTAATAATAGTTATAGTTCCTTATATAGCTTATATTATAAAGCCTTACTTTTTTTATATTATATATATTTATTAATAACCTTCTTAATTATTTTTTTAATTCCTAAGAAATTATATTATTATTATATCTTATCTAGTATTTTATAGATTCCTTAATATTTATAAGCTAGGTATTTATATATTTCTTTAATATATTCTTCTTATAACTCTAATAATATCTAGATTTTCTCTCTATATATTAATACTTCTCTTAGGTAGTATATATATCTTATTAATATATCCCTAATATATTATATATTATTTATTACTTATTAGTATATTTTATTATATATTAGGTTTTCTTTTTATACTTTTAATATAATATTTAATTATCTTTACTAAAAGTTATTATTTTTATTAATTTTAAGGAGTTATCTTATTATTATAAGTACTCTTATATTATAATTACTTCTTTAACTTAAAGTATTTACTTATTTATTTTTAGATTCTTTTTAATAAATAATTTTATAATTAAATTCTAAAAGATATTTAGCCTATTAAATTTATTATTTATTTAATTATTATATTATTATAAAATAAGAGATGTTTTTATGATTAATATATATCTTAACTTTATGTTTACTTTTTATAAAATAGTATTTAAATTCCTTAAAAATATTAATAATTACTAAGAATTTGTTACGACCCAGCACGTAGGCTGCAGGTTGGGCCGGCTGCATGGAGCCGCCGGGCGGCACAGGCATGACGGGCCACGGAACATTGGTCGGCACGACAGGACCAATGGGAAGGACGCTCAGTTATTATAAGTGAGCATGCACAACGCTCACCAGTGTTTGGAAGTGAGCATCGAGGATGCTCACCTCCGCGATAACTAGCAACCGTAGTATATAGGGACCCCCAAATTCGCTTCATAGATAGCCTCTAGCTCCTTAGCTTTCAACACAGATCATTACATTGAATAAGCCTCGCTTACAACTCTTTGACTCTGATCACTTGGTTACGGTCTACGACCTATTACCAACGTAACACCCAACTGCTCAGATTGACTGCCCTAGTGGCTCTGCCAACATAAACTACGACTAGTTTATCCCTTGGGAACCTTAGCCGTTACACGTTGAAAGCTCTTGTTCAGACTACTACCGCGTCACTCTGAGCAATACCTGATAACTGTCAACATGGCACCACGCGAGACTACCACCGCATCTGGATCCAATGAAACCCGAGAGGGACCAACCACCATCTCTGCTCACGACATGCTTGCTGAGATCATACGCCTTCGGGAACGGGTCCAACAGATGGAAGAAGAACGGCAGGAACAAGCCACGACTGCGGCCACAATTAAAAAGGACTTGGGAGAAATCCTTAGACCCAGGGCACCAGGACCGTACGACGGATCCCCGGGTGCGCTTCAAGGATTCCTCACTCAACTCAGGGCTTACCACCGACAATTCCCGACCAAAATGGAAGAATCCTCTGCCAAGGTACTGCACGCAGGAGGGTGTATGACGGGAGTGGCACTCGCATGGTTTGAACCCATTATGAGGGACTACCTTAACAAAGAAAAAGACGACCGCGAAGAAGAAACCAACACCATTTTCGAAAGTTACGATGAATTCGAAAAAGCTATCAAAAAGGCCTTTGGAACAGTTGACGAAGCTAGGGCTGCTGAGTACTACATCGACGGGCTCAAGCAGAAGGGATCGGCATCCGATTATGCCGCTCGCTTCAGACAACTTGCATCTCAGCTTGACTGGGAGGACGAACCTCTTATGTCAGCTTTCTATAAAGGACTTAAGGAAGAAGTCAAAGATGAACTCTACAGGGAGAACAGACCAGACAACTTATCGGACTACATCGCTATGGCGGTACGAATCGACGACAGACAGTATCAGCGACGCATACAGAAGAAACAGGGTAAAGGAACCTGGAGCCCTGCCAAAGGGAAGAGTTACCAAGCCAATCAACGCAGAAAGCGTGACGAACCTATTGCCTATGGTCACACTCTTAACCCTGGACGAATGGAGCTTGACGCTACCAAGAAAGACGACAAAAAGGAAAAGAAATGCTACAACTGCGGAAAACCAGGACATTTCGCCAATAAATGCAAGAAACCCAGGAAAGAATGGAAGCCAGTACCAGAAGGAGGTAAGAAACAACTCAATTCTACTAACCAACAGAAAATCGAAGTTACCGAATCAGAGGTGGAACATAAGAACCTCAACTGGACCTTCTGCTATGACGACAACTGCTACGTTCACATGAGCAGCAAACAAGAAAGAGGATGGTTTCCAAAAGAACCAAGAAAACCAAAGAAGAAAATTATGAACTTCATAGGAAACGGACTGCAAGTAGCCAAACAACTGGTACAAGAAGACCTGGACGAACAATCAATGGAAAAGAGAACGCTTGCAATGACGGGACGAAAGGAACTCCATGAACCAAAATCGCCAGAATATTTGGACGAAGACTCGCACCAAGAAATTCTCGATTGGGTGCGACAACAAGCAGAAGCAAGGAAGAATCGAAGGGAACAACAATATAGGGAGGAGCAAGACGCACAAATCCTCACCACCTTCGACGAACCGGAAGATAGAGTAAGGGAAATGAGCGTCGATGACGACAACGCAATCCTAGATACTCCAGAAGCGTCCGAAGACGAACGAAGCGAGGAAGAAACGCCTGCAAGGCTGACAGCCACACAAGAACAAGCTGTACAGCGATATTTCCCCGCACCAACAGGAAAACATTTCGCAATTCCTATTCTAGCAGTGGACACCACCACGGCAATGGAAAACCAGACACTATGGTTTCCGGAAGGAGAGAAGGAAGACGATCCTAGACTCTCACCAAGACACGCGGAACATACACGTTTAGCATGGGCATCATGCGCGTTTGCAATGTGCCAGGCACACTTTCAAACCAAGGCACGATTGGATGCGTTTCCGATCAGGATGAAAGGATATCCGATCAAAGCACCATACTTCAGATGGGAACTCCTAGAATGGAGAGTGAAGATAATCAATAACGATCAAACGATGATCTTGGAACCCGATTCAAACACACCCATCAAATGCCGAGCTCATACAGATCCTACGGACGTATGTGAATCAGACACATGCCAGTTACATGTACATACGAAGAACAGGCAGTGGCATCAGTATGTGTATGAGGGAAAAATCCCAACACACAGAAGGGAGTTACTACTCAAGTCACCTCGATGTGAAACAAAAGACCACATGGTATGCCCACTACCTAATTGTTCAGAACATATGGTAGATAAGGCCAGGGAATGGCACAAGTGGCAATGTGGAACACCAGCAGCATACAAACGGACACAGCGAGCATTAGACATACTCGAACAGAAAGACCCCAGGGGAACCACAGAATCAACATACCACAGTGAACAACAGTTGGATAAGTGGTACAACGAACAGAAGTTCAACCCCAGATGCAACAGGAAATATGCGGTAAACTGCGACAACCCAAGATGCGAAAAACACGGAGAAATGAAAAACCAAATTTACAATCGCCTATGTCAAATGTTTGACGATGGGTTTTGCTTCAAGCACCCGCAAAACGGAACTGGACCTACAGAATGGTACCAAGAAATGAAACGACAAATCGCAGAAGAATCTATTCCGGAAAACTCAAAAAACGAGGCACGCCATCTGTAAAAGGGCTACAGGCTGGCATGAAAAGAAAGACGCTAATGACCCTCAACGCAACCCAGAACGGACGAAGCGACAAAATGGTATTAGACGCCGAAGTCATGGGACATCGCGTTCGCATACTTGTGGACAGTGGCGCGATGGGCAACTATATCTCACCCAGAGTTGTGAATCGTTACCAACTACCGTGGAAACACAAAGAGGCACCATACGAGTTAACTGATATCGAAGGAAAACTTTTTGCCTATAATGACGGAATCATTAACCAAGAGACTGATCATCTCGAAGTACAGATTCAAAGTCATTCAGAAGTGATTCAACTCGATGTTATGGACGTATCGGAACACGACCTAGTGTTAGGGTACCCATGGTTATGGGAGAGTAACCCACTGATCAACTGGAGGACAGGCCAACTGAAGTGGAACGAGACTTCAGGCCAACAGAATCAGCAGAATTCGGAAGAAAGAACGAAATTTCGTCATAACTTAGCTCATGAACAGAGTTCTGAAGAAAAAGAACCTTCAAGCAAGTTATCCAAGGACCAACGACAACAAACAAGCGGCAGAAAAGCAGTCAAAACAATTGGATCCACCGTAACGACCTCGACGGCGCTACAAACCGGGATACGAACAACAATAAGCAACAAGAAGACAAAAGCCAAGATCCGAAAGGTTATTGCCACCTTAAGGAAAGACCTCGCGAACACAAACAAGAAACTCGAAGGAGAAAAGAGGAACGAGAACGATAAAGACGACAAAAGCCCAATAACGAAAGAAGAAAGACTCAAGAATATCCCTAAGGAATACCGGAAATACGAAAAATTATTCGCAGAAGAATTAGAAACCGGATTACCAGAACACAGCCAATGGGATCATCAGATTGAATTGATAGACGGAAAGTCGACAACATTCCATAAGATTTACAACTTAAACGCAAGAGAACTCGAAACACTACGGGAGTACATCGACGAGATGTTAGCGAAAGGCTACATCAGAGCATCCACATCAGAAGCTGGATACCCAGTTATGTTTGTTCCAAAGAAAAACGGGAAACTGCGGTTAGTAGTGGACTATCGGCGATTGAACGCGATTACCATGAAGGATCGAACACCGTTGCCACTAATATCGGAACTACGGGACCGATTGCACGGAATGAATTGGTTCACCGCTTTGGACCTGAAGGGAGCATACAATTTGATTCGAATAAAGAAAGGCCATGAATGGAAGACAGCCTTTAGAACGAAGTTCGGACTATTCGAATACCTGGTAATGCCATTCGGGCTTACCAACGCACCAGCGACATTCCAACGAATGATCAACAGCGTACTACGAAAATATTTGGACAATTTTGTGGTAGTGTATCTGGACGATATACTGATCTTCTCAAAAACCCTGGAAGACCACAAAAGACATGTACACAAGGTACTACAAGCGCTACAAGACGCGAAGTTACTAGTGGAACCAGCAAAAAGCAAATTCCATACCCAGGAAGTAGACTTCCTAGGACACACGATACGACCAAACGAGATACGAATGGAAAAGACAAAGATTGAGGCAGTAAGGAACTGGCCAACACCGAAGAATGTCAAGGACATACAAAGCTTTAGAGGCTTTGCGAACTATTACAGGAGATTCATCAAGAGCTACGGCGAAATCGCAGCACCCTTGGATGAACTCACCAAGAAGGATAAGCAGTGGAATTGGAACGATGAGGCGCAATGTGCCTTTGACAAGATCAAAGAACTCATCACATCCGAACCTGTTTTGAGAACCTTCGACCCAGAAAAAGAAACGGAACTAGAAACCGACTCATCAGACTTTGCTCTAGGAGCACAAGTTGGACAAAGAGACGATGACGGAAAACTACACCCTATTGCGTTCTACTCGAAGAAACTTCATGGAGCAGAACTCAACTACCCCATCTACGACAAAGAATTCCTAGCAATCATCAATGCTTTCAAGGAATTTAGACACTATCTCATGGGAAGCAAACACAAAGTTAAGGTGTATACCGATCATAAGAACATCTCTCATTTTGCGACGACGCAACAATTGAATGGACGACAAATTCGATGGGCCGAATATCTTTCAGAATTCGACTACGAAATCATCCATCGAAAAGGATCCGAGAACGGACGAGCAGACGCTCTAAGTCGAAGAAGCGACTACGATACAGGAGTACCTACAGCAACAGGACCACTCCTTGAGATCAATAAAAATGGCAATTTCCAGCAGAAACAACTGAATGCCATATTGAAAGTACAGAAAGAAGACCCAGTATACGGCAAAATACACCAATGGGCAACAGACAATATACAACACATTGGGGACGTACCGACGGGATGCACATGCCACCCAGGAGGAGTACCAATGTATGGAGAGAAAATCTGGATACCACCAGAATTACAAGAAGAATGCATCAAAGAAATGCATGAACATCCAGTCTACGGACATCAAGGAATCCGCAAGACACTGGATAAGATACGACGACAATACGATTTCTCAGGAATCAAGAAAATGGTCGAAAAGGTTGTCAACGAATGCATACAATGCGGAAAAAGTAAGGCTTCACGACATAAGCCATACGGAGAACTGCAACCATTACCAGTACCAACACGACCATGGGAATCGATAGCTTTCGATCATATTACGAAGCTACCAATGTCAAAAGAACCAATGACCAACGTGGAATATGACAGCATATTCGTGGTCACGGATAGACTCACAAAATACGGATACTTTTTACCGTACAGAGAAGCAAGCAATGCAGAAGAACTTGCATATGTGTTCTTACGAACAATAGCAAGTAACCATGGACTGCCAGAAGAAATCATATCGGACAGAGGAAGTACATTTACTTCTAAGTTTTGGCAAGCACTTATGGCACAACTTGGAACGAATCACAAGTTAAGCACCGCATACCATCCACAGACAGATGGACAGACGGAAAGATTGAACCAGACGCTTGAACAGTATCTACGATGTTACATCAATCATCAACAGGACGATTGGGTTAAATGGTTACCTACAGCGCAATTGGCTTACAATAGCTCGATATCAGAATCGACAAAGCAAACACCAGCCTACGCCAATTACGGATTTAATCCCGAAGTATTTCGAACACAGCGCGAAGGACCGCAAGCAGAACGAGCGATGCTGCAAGCAGATGAACTGAAGAGATTGCACGAAGAAATGCGACACGAATTGGAATTCGTACGAAACAGAATGGCACAATACCATAATCGTAAAAGATCGAAGGGACCAATCTTTGGGGAGGGAGACATGGTCTACCTACTCCGACGAAACATCAAAACAACGCGACCAAGCGACAAATTGGACTACAAAAAATTAGGACCATTCGCTATCAAGAAAAGAATATCGACAAACAACTACGAACTTTCATTACCAAAGACTATGAGGAATCATCCTATAGTACACATTTCACTTCTTGAGAAAGCACCAAACAATGCACCAGCAGAAGAAGACATCGAAGTCATGAACGAAACGGAATATGAAGTAGAACGGATCTTAGACATGAGGACAAGAAACAAAACACGCCAATATCTCATTAAATGGAAAAGCTATGGAGACGAGGAAAACACATGGGAACCTACGGAGCACCTGAAGAATTGCCAGCACCTATTACGGCAGTATCACCAGCAGCATTCAACAAGGCATCCCCAAACACAGCGTTCCAATCCAACACGTCAATAGCGCCTAGAGATTGCGCATCGATAACAGCCTCGGATTCGCGACGCTCCTCCTCCTCCAACTCATCCAGCGATTGCAGACCCAAGCGAGTCATTTGTTGACCCTTGGTAACCAACTGCCGCTTTTGGCGGCGCAGTCGCGCTAGACGGGCCAGCGCTTCATTCAACTCAGCCTGAGCCTTGAGCATTTGCTCTTCCGCTCTCTCTTCCTCCTGATCCAAACGTTTCGATTCGGAAATAATGCGACCAACTACAAGGACACTCATTAGCAAAAAACAGTGACACACAAAAAGGACACCTACGCGAGCTAATCGCGACACCAGAAGCATCACAGGAACGCCCCCGCCGCACGCATTCCCCGCACTTGGAGGAACGCTCAATCATCTTGCAACGAAGACCACGGGCGGAACAAAAGGAACACGGCATGACGTCGTAACCAAACGATTCAATGGAATCAGCCAAGCGATCGTTCCGTAAGGTAGAAGGAGCCTTCAACGAGGGATCTTTTCGCTTTCGGGTACGAGGAACGACGGTACGACTGGACATGGCGTCAGAAGGACATCACAAAGGATGAAAAGAAAGAGGAACTTACCAACGAAAAGAAAAGGGCAGAGGAACTACTTATGAAACAAGGCCTAGGTCTTGAGGACAAGACCATGGGAGAGGGGACATCGTGTTACGACCCAGCACGTAGGCTGCAGGTTGGGCCGGCTGCATGGAGCCGCCGGGCGGCACAGGCATGACGGGCCACGGAACATTGGTCGGCACGACAGGACCAATGGGAAGGACGCTCAGTTATTATAAGTGAGCATGCACAACGCTCACCAGTGTTTGGAAGTGAGCATCGAGGATGCTCACCTCCGCGATAACTAGCAACCGTAGTATATAGGGACCCCCAAATTCGCTTCATAGATAGCCTCTAGCTCCTTAGCTTTCAACACAGATCATTACATTGAATAAGCCTCGCTTACAACTCTTTGACTCTGATCACTTGGTTACGGTCTACGACCTATTACCAACGTAACACCCAACTGCTCAGATTGACTGCCCTAGTGGCTCTGCCAACATAAACTACGACTAGTTTATCCCTTGGGAACCTTAGCCGTTACAGAATTCTTTATTATAAATAAGGTAATTAAGTTTTACTTTATAAAGTTTCTTTAAGTAAAATATAATAAGATATAATTTTTTATTATTATCTTTTTATTTAACTTATACTCTTAAAGTAAAGTTTAATAAGTTAGTTTTTAATTTTATTTTTTTTTTTAGGTTAAAGGTTCTTAAAATAGGTTTAAATATAATAAGTTTTTTAATTTTATTAAAAGTATATTACACCTTATTATTTTAATTCTATTACTTATCCTTCTTAGTAAGTTTATTTAAGGGTATTATGATTTTATTATAGCTCTTAATAAATCTCTTATAATAGTTTATAAAGCCTTTAAAGCTTTATATATCCTTAATATTCTTTAGTATTAGCTAGTTCTTTACTGCTTTTACTTTAGATTTTTTTATTTATATTTTATTTAGTTATATTATATATCCTAGGAAGTTTACTTCTTATATATAGAATTTACTTTTTATTAGTTCTACTAATAACTTTATGTTTTATAGTGCTTATAATACCTTATATATATATCCTTTATAGTCTTTTAGGGTTTTTAAGAAGATTAATATATTATTTAGATATACTACTATAAAATTATTTAAATATTTTTATAGTATATTATTAATTATTTATTAGAATATTATTAGTGTATTAATAAGCCTAAATAATATTACTAGGTATTTAAATAATTTAAACTTTATTTTAAAGGCTATCTTTTATTTATAGCCTTTTTTTATTTAAATTAAATTATATACTCCCTTTAGGTCTAAAGTAGTAAACTAATTTATTTTATATAATTAGTCCTATAGTTCTAATATAAGTAGTAATAATATTTAATCCTTTATAATAACCGCGTTTAATTACTAATAATCTACTATTAATTATAGTTTTTTATTTTTTTTTAAAATAAATATAACTAAGTATCTAGCTTTTAATATAAATGCTTTAATATAGCTTTTTACTAGTATTTTATTAATATATTCTTATAATATCTTAAGTTTTTTTATATTTAAGTTATAAATCTTATAAAATATTATTAATTTTTTATTTATTAAGTTAATTTAATAATCTTATTAATTATATTTTAATAGTCTGGTTTTTAATTTTTTTATAAATAATTTTTTATATTTTTAGTATTTTTTAAGGATATTCTTAAGTTTTTCTCCTTTTATTATTAGGCTTTTATTATCTTTATTATTTTTATTCTTCTTTTCTTCTTTAAGTTTCTTATTTATATTTATAAGGTCTTTCCTTAAGGTAATAATAACCTTTTAGATCTTAGCTTTTATCTTCTTATTACTTATTATTATTTATATCTTAGTTTATAGTGCTATTAAGGTTATTATAATAGATCTAATTATTTTAATTACTTTTTTACCACTTATTTATTATTATTAGTTCTTAGATAACTTACTTAAAGGTTCTTTTTCTTTAGAACTTTATTTATAAGCTAAGTTATAATAAAATTTTATTCTTTTTTTTAAATTTTATTAATTTTATTAGCTTAAAGTCTTATTTTACTTTAATTAGCTTATCCTTTAATTAATTAGTAGGTTACTTTCCTATAATTATAAGTACCTTAATACTAGGTTATATTCTAATATATTTATAATATTAAGTTAAATTACTTTTAAATAACCTTAAATTTATACTTTAAGATAATTAGTTTCTTAGTTAATAATTCTATTATTATAAGTAAAAAGTTTTCCTTTAATATTAATTAACTTATATAATACCTTTTTATATTTTTATAGTAATTAATAATAATTTATAACTTTAAGTAAGATATAATTACTTATTATACTACTATTTATAAGTATATAAATATAATATCTTATAACTTTAGTATTTAATATTATTTTATTACTTTATTTATTCTAGGTTATATTAAGGGTTATTAATATCTTTCTTTTTATGCCAGCTTATAGCCTTTTTATAAATAATATGCCTTATTTTTTAAGTTTTTTAAAATAGATTCTTTTATAATTTATTATTTTATTTTTTAGTATTATTTTATAGGTTTAGTTTTATTTTATAGGTACTTAAAGTAAAACCTATTATTAAATATTTAATATAAGTAGTTATAAATTTAATTTTTTATTTCTTTATACTTCTTATATATTAAGTTATTATAGTTTACTATATATTTCTTATTATATCTAGGGTTAAACTTTTATTTATTATATTACTTATTTAAATTTTATTTATTATAATATATTAATTTTATAGTTCCCTTAGGGTTTTTTTATTTAAGTATATTTAATACTTATTATATTTATTTATATATTATTAGTATTTTATATTATTACTTATGCTATTTCCTAGCCTTATTTATTATATATTTTAAATAATTTAATAATAAATATACTATATAGTCCTTTATTTTATATTAAGGTAACTTAAGTAATAACTCTCTTTTATATATTAGGATCTTTCCCTTATATATATACTAATACTATTACTTATTTTTTATATATATATATAATTAGTATATATCTAATTTATATACGTCTATAAGGTCTATATAAGCTTAGTATTTAATAGGTATATTTAAATTAGGTTCTAAGATTATTATTTAATTATTATTAATTATCTTTATTTTCTATTCTAAGAGTTCTTATTTAAAGTATAATACCTTAATTAAATATCCTTTTATCTTAATTAAAAATATATCTAGTTATATCTTAGTTTAAAAGTATACTTAATATATTATAAACATATATAATACCTATATTAAACGTGTATACTTTATATGTCTTAATAAGATTTTAGGATTATTTTCCTTCTCTCCTTTTAAAAACCATAATATCTGATTTTTTATTATTATAATAATATCTATTACTAGAATAAGAATTATAAAATATTTTCTTATTAATATAAGGAAATATTATTATATAACTTATTCTTATATAGTTATTAGCTTTATAGGCGTTTTTTTCTTACTTTATTTATCTTTAGATGCTTCTAAAGTATCTAAGATTATATTATTATTATTAATACTTATTTCCCTTACTTTATTTTTTAATTTATTAAAGGTAGTAAGAATTTATACGTTTTACTTCTCCTTATATTATTATTCCCTTTAAATCTTCCTTGCTTTTACTTATTATTATACCTAATTAAGAATTTCTTAGTATAAGTTTTTATTTAAATATTTTAATAATTTTAGTTTATAAAGTTCCTTTTATCTTATTATTATAAGTATTCTCTTTTTTATTAATTATTTATTTAGGTCTTCTTATACTAGTTATTTAGCTACTTATAATTTATTTCTTATAAAGTTTATAATTTTTTTTTTTAATTTTCTTAGTTCTTTTAAAAACTATTCTCTTTTTTATTTATTACTTATATAAATATAATAATTATTATTATAATAAAAGGTCTAGTTAAGGTTTTTATATTTTACCTTTGATTTAATAACTTTGATTTTTTATTAGTTAGTAAAATTAAGTTATTTCTTATCTCCTTTTAGTATTAGCTTTATTTTTTCTTAGATTTCTTATATTTATTAGTAAAATGTCCTGGTTTTTTATAATTATAATATTTTTTTTTTTTTTATTATTTTTCTTAGTAATATTAAGCTTTATTTATCTAGGGTTAAAAGTATAATTATAAGTAATAAATTTATTATACTTTTTATATTAATTAGCTTAATAACTCTTTCTTTTAATAAGGCTTTAGGTTCTTTTACCTTATTTCTTTTATATATATTACTAATATTATTTATTATTAATTTATATTATTATAATAATATAATCTAATAAGTTATTTAGTTTATTCTTTTTATAAAGTTCATTTTTAACTTCTTCCTTAAGTCCTTTATAAAAAGCTAATATAAAAGGTTTATTTTCCTAGTTAAGCTAAGATATAAGTTATTTAAAGTAAGTAATATAATTAGATACTAATTCTTTTTACTTAAGCCTATTAATATAATACTTAATAGCTTTAGCTTTATTAATTATTTTAAAGGCCTTTTTAATAGTTTTTTTAAACTTATTATAACTTTTAAAAATAATATTAGTTTTTTTTTTATGATTATTTTTTTTTTATTAAGGTAATCCCTTATAATAAGTTTAAATTATATAAGTATTACTCTTATTATATATCCTTTTATATATAATACCTTAATAAAGGATTCTTTTATTTTAATTAAGAATTATTAATAATAAGCCTTAAGTTAAGTAAGGAATCCTTAAAGTATACTTAAAAATTTATTATATAATTTTAATACTTTAGGTTTAAGAATTTCTTTTAAGTTCTTTTTAATTATAATTATAATTATAACTTATTTTTATTATTTTTCTTTTATTTATTAGACTTATTCTTAAAGGCGTATAATCTTAATAAGTATATTATAAGTAAAAATAATAATTAATCCTTCTTAGGTTTTATTTAATTTAAATATAATAATAGTCTTATATAGTGCTATATTAATAGTTATTAGGTATTACTTAAAGTAATATAATAGTAGTTTAAATAAGAGCTTTTAATATATAATAATTAAAATTCCTAAGAAATAAACTAGTTATAGTTTATATTAATAAAGCTACTAAGGTAATTAATTTAAGTAATTAAGTATTATATTAATAATAGGTTATAAACTATAATTAAGTAATTAAAGTTAAAGAGTTATAAGTAAAGCTTAAGTTAATATAATAATTATTATTAAAAGCTAAGAAGCTAAAGTTTATTTATAAAGTAATATTAAGGGTCCTTATATATTATAATAAATTACTTCTCTTATTATAATATTTCCTTTTAAATTATTATTATAACTATAATCTTACTTATATAAATCATAGTTCCTTTTATGATTTAGATATAATAGTTACTTTAACTATTAATCTATTATTTGCCCTGCCTATGCCGCCCCGTGGCTCATATAGCCAGCCCAACCTACAGCCTGCTTCCTGCATACGACTGGGTCGTAACAAGCCAGAGGAAAGGCGCCGAGGCAGATTACTGGCCACACAAAACGGTCCGGCTGGGTCTCACAGGAAGGTCCAATATTAAGCTGTCCGCATACCATTTCCTTTCCAGTACTTTATAAATCCGCATGAACCCAGCAGGAGTCGGAAGCTGAGTCCCAGGAAACCTGGCTGCTACCAAACCGGAACAAGATGCGGTGGCAATACATTCTTAAGCGTAGTGAGTTCCGTGTAGGCACGGCCAATTTATTCACGACGTGCTACTTATATGAAGTCGTGTCCCATCGAGCCGAAGTCCTAGTCATGCGGTTGTCATGCGGTTGTCATGCAGGAGACAAGAGCCACCCTTGGCCTAGGGCTGGGTGTATTTGAGATGGAATTAGATGGATAATTAGGCACCATGTAATTAAACAAACACGAACTGGGCTCTATACACGTGATAATGACTGTTTTAATAACCCCTTGGTAAGGGGACTCTAGCCAAGCTACGTATTTATATAAAATATTAGTACAGCTTATAGTGTAAATAGTTTTATATGCTAAGTTATAGGGATGGCATAAAACCTCCAGGATTTATAGATAGCATAATTCCAAGAAAGCTTGTAAGTTAACGGGAATAAAACGAGGGCCAGGTATATATAATATATTATAACATATATTCTAACTTATAATCCACAGGGTCCTACCGGGCTAATAAATTACTAGCGTGTTGTTTCATTTAGCTCGTCATGGACCATGTATTATTTGCGACCTTTGACGAGATTGTAGTTGTGTTTTCAGGTAAGTTATGAAAATTAATCTGGACCAGCGGTAAACACCGACTTGGGGTGGTGCGGTAACTGAGAAACAAAGGTTTGGTAGTATCTGGCAGGAATAGCGGAGAAAAAAAAGGATGAAGCCCCATTCCGTAACGTCACCTAAGTTGCACGCATCTCTTTGCATTGCGTCCTTAATTTTGCCACGTCGCGGCGGGTGGCAAGTCTTCTCTGAGTTGACGTCTCGGGCGCCTTGAACAACGTACTGTCAAGCAGCTCCTGTACAATCTGCGAAAAAGGGAAATTGGTAAGAAGATAGGTCGATAGGTATTGAGCCTTCTAGACGACCGACACACTCGGGTCTCGATCGACGGGTTCAAAACCGTGCTACACACCAGACTCTCTACAGGCACAGTACAAGGCTCACCCTCTCACCGACTCTCTATACTTTCTTTAACGTGAACCGTATTGGGAAGTGTAATCTAGCAGAAGACGCAACCGCAACTGCCTTTATCAACCACATGGCTATTTTCACTTGGGAGATACGACAACGGAAACATGCGTCAATCTTTATTGCCCACTACATAACAGATTAGTGGGCGAATTTCAAGTTATGATACTTTTGCCGGATAATAACTCTGTAGATTAAAGCTGCAGGCCTTAGCGTTATTCCCGGTGCTTGTAGCGTCGGGGACTGTAGCTACACTTGGCCAAAGGTTCGATTCGGACGAAAGGAAGATTTTTCGGCATTTAAAAGGTTATATATCTCGTAGCCATAAATCTACGTTTGATGTAGAACTATTCACGCCGCTAATGTTTTTTTGGCCAGGAATTGGCAGTATATATCTAAGAGGCCTCTATCTAACTTACCGAGCAAGTTGGTGCGGCCGCGGCTGCAACCAGGTTTGGTGAAAGTATTCCATTGACCTCCTATTCATAAAACCGCAGCTAAGTGTTGTTAGTCTGATGAGTTCCGGTAACGGCCGAGATGCTGGAGCCAGGGCTTGGGAACATTGAACGGCAAGAATAGTACTGCACGTATTGAGATGTGCTTCATGTAGCCAGTACAAGGAACCTTTGCGTATCGACGGCAAGCGTCCAAAGACCCTTTATATCAGCACATTGCTGTTCTACCAAACTGATCTAAAAGAACAAGATGAAATAACAAAATCAACTATATTCTATGCAGCTCTTGTGCATGAGACACCCAAACGTCGCCTTGTTGCCTGTCAGCCTTTGGGGGTTGCAAGATGGAGTGCCCGTCTCGGGCCATCAAGGGGCTTCGCCTTGGGCTGGAAGTAGGTATTCTTCTTTCCCGTCATCAATATCACCAAACAAGCCGCGTGGATGCTGACATGTTTACTCGTCCATCCTAGCTACGCGCTGCAGTCGCTGGTTAGCCTGCGGCTAAAATCATTGCCGGTACATTAGCCATCCAGTATTGGACCCAAACGCTAAGTCTGTATCCAATGTATCCAATGATGCATCATCTCATGCACCACGGCGGACCCGATAAAACAGCGTCACGGCACGCCACTTGTACAACCAGACGTTATTCATTGATGAAGGTGCATCAACACATCATGACGACTTTCCTCTCCATAAATTCCTGGCCGACACACGCGGACCGGCCGCAAGCAATACGTCCTACACGTTGATGCAGCCGGCGGTGATGCCGCGACCCGAAACTCAATCATCCACCAAGATGCACAAGGTCGCACCCGCAGACCCCGACAAATCACGGCCAGCAAAAATCTACGACATCACCATGAGTATGCGGCATGTTTTTCACAAAGACAACAAATGTCTCAACAGCCAATTTCACAACCATGCCGTGTCACCCCGCATGTTGGACGAGACGGGATGCTCAAGGCGGACTCGTGAGGGGTATGGTGCGCAATGCAACGACGATATTTGGCAAAATCGAGGGATCGGCACGGCCATGCAAACCAGACATTTACACGAGCCCTGGCCTTGCAGCAAAACAGCCAGCGTGGAATGCAACAATACCCCACAGTTGCGTCTGGAGACGCCGATTCCCAGATGAATATAAACAGAGGCAGTCGCGAGTGAGACCACTTGCAACATTGCGAGCCGGTCAGCGCTGGTGCGGCCTCGAGAAATATTGATACCACTGGGACTGTAAAGGCGATTTCCCATCCGTCGTTCCCATCTTGCCTCGCGTATCTCACAGTCTCGCCATGGCTTTGCTCTACTTTTTACTGTCGGTTTTCCACGCCGTCCTGGTTACCCTCGCCAGCACAACACCGAATCATACACGCTTCGATGTTTTGGACCTTGTCGACCCTCTCATCGGTACTGCCAACGGAGGTACGATCCGCGCGACGCGATTCCACGCTCGGTCCCGGCTGACCAAGTCCCAGGCCACGTCTTTCCCGGCGCCAGCCTGCCCTACGGAATGGCAAAGGCAGTTGCGGACGTGAACAAGGAACTCCAGGGCGGATTCACGTCCAACGACGGCGAGAGTAAGCAAGAAGACGTCAAGCATTGCGGCACTGTTGCCTGCTGTACTGACAAAGGCCACTCGTAGTCACCGGCTTCTCGCACATGCATGACAGCGGAACAGGCGGAGTAGGTTGCACCGCGCCGTCGGTGAGAAGGCACCCATTCACTGATTCCGTGTAGGGCGCCTCTCTAGGCAATTTCCCCCTGTTTCCTCAGACCGGGTGCGACGGGGACGTCCTGAACAACTGCTACTTCCCCAAGGCGGCACGGGCTTCGCAGAGGGTGAATGGCACCGTCAAGGCGAGACCGGGCTACTTTGCCGTCACGATGAACACGTCGGTGCATGCCGAGATGACCGTCACCAGCCACGCGGCCTTGTACAGATTCACATTTCCGACCGACGGCACGCCCACCAAGAGCAGCGGAAATGCGACGCCCAAGATGCCATATAGCCCCCTGATCCTGGCGGACGTGACGGACCTCGCAGACTCGAGAAGCAACGGAAGTATCTCGGTAGATGCGCAGTCGGGAAGAATCACGGGGTTTGGAACGTTCAATCCCTCCTTTGGCATCGGCACGTATAACGCGTACTTTTGCGCCGACTTTGCCGGTGCCCGGATCCGTGATACGGGCGTCTTTATGAACAACCGTGCCGGGGCGGAGCCGAAGTCGCTTCAGCTCCCGACGGACGGGAATACAGTCCCGGGCGGCGCTTGGGTCCAGTTCCATGCGCCGAAGTCGAACCAGGTTCAGGCCAGAGTCGGCCTGTCCTTCATCAGCACACAGCGAGCATGCGACAATGCCGAGGCCGAAATTCCCGATTTCGACTTCACCCGCGTGAGGCGGGCGGCGGAAACGGCATGGCGGAGCAAATTGGATACCGTCAGGGTAAACAGCACCGGGGTTTCGAAATCGCTACAGAGAACCTTTTGGAGCGGCATCTATCGCGCGATGCTGTCTCCCCAGGACTACACCGGCAAGTCTCCCCCTGCGCCGGTGCGAGTCTGCCGCCTGCTAACCGGTGCCGGGCATTGCAGGAGAGAACCCGCTGTGGGCGAGCGACGAGCCCTACTTTGACTCGTATTATTGCATCTGGGACAGCTTCAGGAGCACGCACCCGTTGCTCACGTTGGTCGATCCGCGTGCGCAGGCGCGCATGGTTCGCGCGCTGATTGACGTGTACCGCCACGAGGGCAAGCTTCCCGACTGCCGCATGTCGCTTTGCAAGGGCTTCACCCAGGGCGGAAGCAACGCCGACAACGTCCTGGCCGATTCGTATCTCAAGGGGCTCGGGGACGGCATCGATTGGGAAACTGGCTACGAGGCCGTCGTGTCAGACGCCGAAGGTGAGTGCGTATTGGAAGAATGTCCATCATTTGCCGCACTGGACGTCGTTGCTCACGCGCTTCTACAGATGAGCCTCCCATTTGGACAGTGGAAGGAAGGGGCGGACTGCACAGTTGGAAAACGCTGGGCTACATTCCTACCGACGACTTTGATCCGTACGGCGTCGGCATTTTTACGCGGTCCATTTCCCGGACCGTCGAGTATTCGTACAATGATTTCTGCATCGCGGAAATGGCCAGAGACATGAACAAGACGGCTGATGCGGAGAAGTATCTGGAGCGTTCGTCCAATTGGAGGAACATGTTTGACCCTACCTCTCGCTCGAGACTCAACACGACGGGAAGCCAGGATCCGGCTGGCCTCGTGGACAGCGGGTTCCAGGGATTCCTGCAGCCCAGGTATCTAAACGGCAGCTTTGGCCATCAGGACCCGGCCATTTGCACGGCCCTCTTCAACTTCACCTCTTGTTATCTGAACCCAGGCGGACACGAGACGTACGAGGGCGGGTCGTGGCTTTACACGTTCCAAGTTCCCCACGATCAGGCGACCCTCATCACGATGCTCGGCGGCACGGGCGAGTTTGTCCGCCGGCTGGAGTTTTTGCACAACACCCCGGGCCTGTTCTACATTGGGGACGAACAGTCCTATCTCCTCCTGTACCTGTTTCACTATGTCGGGAAGCCGGGCCTGTCCTCGCAATACGCACGCAGGTATATACCCAGTGCCTTTAATGATTCCTTGGCCGGCATCCCCGGGAACGACGACTCGGGCGCCATGGGCAGCTTCACCGCATTGTCCATGATGGGTCTCTACCCGATGAGCGGCCAGGACGTGTACCTCATTATCCCTCCCTTCTTCCCACAAGTCACCATTCACCACCCCGGGACGGGCAAGTCGGCAACCATCAGGAACATTAACTTTGATCAAGGGCACAACAATATATATATACAGAGCGCAAGGCTGAATGGCAGGCCGTATACCAAGTCGTGGATCACTCATGACTTTTTCAGCACCGGCGGCGTGCTGGAGCTGACCCTGGGGCCGTCACAGAGTCATTGGGGGTCGGGGGAAAATGACATTCCGCCAAGTGCATCTACTCACTTCTGGAAGTAGGAGGATGATGGGGCCATGTAGCCGCACACGCGGCACTTGTAATCGACGTCTGACTCAATGTATACACATGCTTCATGGACGTGAGCACACTACATACATGACCTGACGCTGTTTTTAATGCTTCGTCATGTTTCCCGGCATGCGCCTCCAATTGCTGTTACACGGGATGCTTCAATGGAATATTCAATGCCTGTTGTCGGTGACAACCTGGCCGTACTGGCCTCCCCCTGGACTCAAAAACGCCGCCGGTGATGCCGCCATTCTCAAACAGGTGGTCGACGTCTTCCAATTCGAGGCCGCTGGTTTCGGGGAAAAAGAAGTACACCATGGGTATCTAGCGGCAATGGTCAACTAGCGTTCAAAGTGTTTAAATTAGACAATACGCACCCAGGATGCACATAAGCATGCAAAGATGATGAATGTCCGCCAGTCAATATTATCAATAGCAATAGGTGTGATCTGGACTACAATGACTACGCAAAAGTCAACATGGCAGTGCTTCGAGTGAGAAAGGCTACGGGGACTACTTACAAACGCACATCCAATTGACGAAGCCGGCAAAGGCCTGGCCGCGCGCACGGATTCGCGTCGTCGTCACCTCGCTCGGGTAGAACCTGGGCACGGTTAGCTTCCTAGGATCGGCAGAAGAGCAGGCAGGTTGGCACACCAAGGGACGGGCAGATAGCCGATGCCCAGGAAGAGTTGAAAGATGAAAACAAAGGACGTGGCTGCGTATGCGCAGCGCTGCGTGCCGATGGACAGCAGGATGGAGACCATGACGAAACAAAACGAGAGCCCGGCGGCCGAGACCATGAGCGAGAGGCGCCTGCCGATGCGGTCCATGCTCCATAGTGGAATGAACGAGCCGATCAGATATACAATTGCCGTGCATCCACCCAGAATCAGAGACGTGTTCCTGGATAGGTGCATGACGTTTTGGTAGACTACAGGCGCGTAGTAATTAATCATGTTTGCTCCCGTAAACTGCTGCTGCACGTTGACCAGGCCGCAAAGAATCATGCGGCGCAGGTTCTGTATCTTGCCTCGGGTGAACAGTTCGCGGTAGTGGAATGGGCCTCCGGCCGACTCGATTGCGATTGCTGTTTCGATTTCCAAGAGCGATTGGCGCAGGCTTTGCGCCGCTCCCGGAGCGCCCGCATCGGGTTGGAGGCGCGTCAGAACCTTGACAGCGTCCTCGCGGCGGTCCTGCTCGCAGAGCCACCGAGGCGTCTCTGGCAGGGGAATCATTTGCAGCACGAGGCAGATGGCGAAGAAGGATTGGAAGCTGATGGGCAGCCTCCACTGGATCGGGCTCTGCACAAAGCTAAGGCCATAGTCCATCCAGTACGCTATGCACAGCCCGACAATGGTGACGGTCCCCTGGGCCGAGAGCAGTCGGCCGCGATGTTTGGACAGCGCCATTTCGCTCTGGTACGCCGGCACGGTGCTGCTGTTGATGCCGTTTCCAACGCCCGTCACGATTCGTCCGACGATGAACTGCGCGACGCTGTATGAGGAGCCGAGTATCACGGTGCCTACAATCATGATGGTGCCGCCCGCCATGATCATTCTCCTGCGGCCGATGCGGTGGCCGCAGAAGAAGGCGAAGAGACAGCCGACGGCGCATCCTATGTCGTAGATGGACGTCACTGGCACGGGTTAGCTGGTTGTCTGTTTGCGAGGAAGCTGCGCCCAGTACGTACGGGTTCCTTGTAGGCCTGCGTCGGGGTGGTTGAACTGTTTGCCAAACTGGTTGTCGGCGCCGATGAGACCACTCATTACCCCCTGGTCGTATCCCAGGAGCAGAAATGCTTGGCAGCTGGCAGCTAGACGCGAATATCAGCCCCGAGTGAGTTGCAAGACGCGCGGTCGAGGACCTACCCGTCACGGCCCAATGCAGGGCCCTGCCGCGAATCGGATGCATCGGAGTTGCTGGTGCTTCAGACATGTGTTGCTGCCCCAGCTTGGTTCGGACGACGGGGGACCATGGCCGTATCTGAGCCGCGCCTTGCTCTGTTCGCTTTCCAGCGCCGTCGTGGACGCATCAATCTTTGGACGATGCAAAAACGAAGTCGAAGATTGGCTCGCTCCGGGCGTTGTGTTGTGGCGCTTCCGAGATTTAAGCGACAGGCGACTGGAGTCAAGTCTGGTCAAATCCCATTTGATGGCACCAGACCAGACCTCTTTCTCCCCAGCCAAACCTCGGCTGAGTCTGTGCTGACCAAACGACGCACCTTGATTTGCAGCGCAAATTGTTTATGCCATGACATGCGACAAACTCCAACTCCCTGGACTGATGACAGCCTCCCCATGGACATTTGCATGTGAATATTTCCGTTTCCCAATCCACCTCGGCTAACCCATGCAGGCAGAAAGCGCCGTCCGACCAGCTCAACACCCTTGGTGCGCCCGAATCTTGGCCACGATGCCACCAGATTACGTCTACAGTGCTGTGCGTGCCTTTATACATCGTATTCTGCAGCGTTGACAGTCTTTTCCCCATTGAGTCCGGTGCCTCCTTGATGGCCTCGCAGACGATGAGCGCCGCGAGCTCAGTTCTGCCGTCCTTGGCACGTCTTCCAACCCCCCAACCGCATTGATCAAGTGCTGCGACTGCCGCTCGAATGGCACCGGACTGCAACATCCACACGGATTTCTTGCCTTGTTATTTCCGGCTGCCAAGACTTTGGCTTGTCCCCGTAAGATCACAGCGACATGTCCGGCACACTTGGACATCCTTCCGTCCCGAATATGCGGTAAAAGTCTTGGCCGGCTTTAGGAATGGGCGGGTTTTCTCCAAAGCCGGACTCGAAATTATACGGCGACGGGGCGTAATCCGAAAGCAAAAACGTGCCCACCGCTCCCGACTTGAACTTGTGTGTCATGGCTGCCCCTTTGTCTGTGGTATTGCCTCGCCGACGAGGGATTCGATCTGCGTAAACTTAAACTATGCCCCCCAGGAGAAAATGGAGGATGCCAATCTCGTGAATCATGTCGATGAGGATGGCGCCGCTGGCTTCAGTCCGTCTCCATTCTGCCGGCGCCTGAAAGTAGTCGAGCGGCTTGTGCAATGCCCAGATCCCGTTTATATGACTTGTTTCGTTTTCAGTATATAAGGGTTAACCCGACGATGATGCCTGACCAGGACTTTGCTCTTGGCCGAGAACGAGGTCCTGCCCGCTGCGTACATCCGCGCTGACCGGCTTCTTAATTTTCATGTGAATGATGCGAGAAGCAAACTTCGTTGCAAGATGCACCTTTGCGTGGTTTGGGGTACATATTGGCTGCATCGACTTGTTCGGCCGAGTTGAGGAGGTTGTCGACGCCTGTGTAATAGCTCACACTCGACTCAACTCGGTGGCCAAGGCGCTCCCAGCGGGGGGCGGATCAACGACGGCGACAAGTTTCGCCCCATTGTTCTTCATGACATCTGGACCGTTTTTGCATGTCGGGGCCCAATGATTCGGTGGGATGAGCCTGACACGTCAATGGTCAAGCGATTGCGTATGTTGCACCAAATAGTTCAACATTTCATGATGAGTTTCACGGAATAAAACTACGCATCAATCTCCGAGGCTACTACCGCCGAGATTTGGTGCCGTGGCTAAATCCTCTTCCTTGGTGAGGGATTCCAGGCCTGTGATAATGTGGGGGCGGATAAGGCTTTACCCGTAAACTTACGCATTCATGTAGGGTAGGTTGCCCGCCTTGAAGGATTGTTTCGATAAATCAGAAGAACCAGATTAAAAAACAGCATGTATCGTAATTCTTATAATTAATAATATCTGGTCTTCTAATATGTGAGTAGGTGTGCTTATGCACTTGATAGATTGGTTGATCGTGGAGTAAACAATGTGTCACCACAAGCAATATCGTGTGCGTGTTTATGCACATGACTTTATCTCGCACCTGCTGATAAATTCCACCAGCCCGCTTGGCACACACAGTGCCTTGGATGTGTGTAGATCAAGAAAGTTCTTTCTATGTACAATTATTGTCAAACTAGCACAACCGCCTATCGTGAGTATTAGTACAGCCGCAGAGGCTATGCTTGACTGTCCGAATCGAACAAGTCACCCGATACTCGCTCAGCTGGTACTGTTAGCTGATGTGCTGACAACACGTACGGCTTAGCTTGGACGGGACCATGACAATTCTCTACTATCGTATTATAGTTGTCCTCAATACTTGAGTGCGTATTTAAAAGGTCTGGTTTTCTTTTGTCATAACTGTACTGAAGTGTATCGACTACTCGGGTATATATAAAGATAGTATTGTAATTATTTCTGTCCTTATTTTTTTTTTTTGGATACTTGTTATATAATACAAGTGACATATCAAGTTCAATTATATCAGATCAATTGTAATTATAAATATCTTGTAAGGTTTTACTTAAAAATGTGTGTTGGATAGAAATGCTAAATTGGGTGGTTTGAAGATAGGAAACCGCTATCGTGGACGGAGCATGCTTTACTAGTAAAAAGAAGAGCTTTGCATGAATTTCACAACACGACCACGAATTTACAAGAATTATGGCCGCGTAATCTGACACATGTGTCCATCATGCAAATAACGCTTCTTCGGCAGAGGTTCGGTGCGGCTCAGCATTCGGTGAACGAGACAATGCTAACGATTCATGGCGTGCATATACTAGGATAGACTGGGACAAGTTTGTAACTTACTTGAACCTTCCAGAAAATAGAGAATGCGGCTTTAATCGGGATTGTAGCTGACCATGTCCGGACGGGTACATGTACCGACACAACGGCTTACTTTTAGCTTTACCAGGGTTTGTTATACCGCTAATATTTTCTCGCGTTGAGAGAAGTTGATATCATGAGGAGTCACATGCCGAAGCATTACTTACTAGACAATAAAAGGCAGATAGCCAAGAGCCTCAAGCTTACATGCCAAGAAATATCTCATACAATTAATGCTAAACCTATTATGCTTAGTTATTATCGATAGTCTGTGCTATTTAATACTGAATTATGCAGTAGTTCCACTCGGTATTTTGGTACGAGTCCTATGACTCGGTCATTTTGCTAACCATGCTAGAATCTAGCATAAAGCATAATATTTGTTGTGGAATTATATTATATAATAGTTGAAACGGTATCAGATTAGTCTAGGTCTGAATAGTTGGCTATATTTTATGCAAATAGTCGAGTAGTTGACAAATTTAGTGCCGGCCCTATTGTAAGATAACTTCTGTGTAAATAATTGGACAAATACTGGCCGGTAAGTTGGGACCAAGTGGGCCAAAGATAGTGTTGTGATTAAGGACCAACATCACGTTATTTTTAAAAGTGCGAAAAACAACTATTTCGTGGCCAGAATTATGCGCTTAAATAATTATAGTTACCCAAATTTGGCTTGACTCGGCGAGCCGGTTGGGATATATTAGGTTGTTAACCTATACGGGCTAGGGTTCTCCTATTGTCATTGGCCTGGTACGGCCCGATACTGTTTTAGATTTTACGCTTGCACGATACTTGTATTATGCGTGTAATTTTATTTGACTATATAGCGGAACAATTGAATATTAATATTAATAAAATAAAATAATTAAATATTAATTAATTAGTTTACTTTTTATTAGTAAAATAATATATATAAAATTATCTTAAAAGATATAATAAACTTAAAAGCTAATATAAAATTTAGGTAAAGTAGAAAGTAGCGCGAACAAATAAGGTTAGTAGTATAAATAGCACGACTTGCCGGGAGATGAAAATTATACTAGAGTATAAGCCAAGTTTCTCGCATAATTCTAGCTAAGTTTCTCGCATAATTCTAGCTAAGTTTCTTGCATAATTTTAGCTAAGTTTCTTGCATAATTCTAGCCAAGTTTCTCGCATAATTCTAGCCAAGTTTCACGCATAATTCTAGCCAATATTTCGCTATGCGACCCTTTGGGGCTGTGTTGACGGTAGGTAACGCCTGTACACGGCGCTTGGCACCCGGTACCAGACGTTCCTTCAAGGTTTTCTGGGTCAGGATCTGTAGCTCCGTGTGATAATAGTTGAGATGTTGGTCGAAGGAGCTGGTTTCATCCAGGTCAACCTAGTCTTGGAAACGTACCATCAGCGACCGGTGGCATGATGAGTGTATATAAAGCCTTTGTTAACCCTCCAAAATACATGGAACTGCATCTCCCATCTCAACAGAGCAGTCTTACAACACCATCCTTTTGCCTACTATTTCCCACATCACCACCAGTCTTACAACACCATCGTTTTGCCTACTATTTCCCACATCACCACCAACAACTCTCTTTCTTTCAAAATGAAGACGTGCACAGCTCTCAGTATGGCATTGGCGTCTGCCGCCAGCGCCCTCTCGCTTACCGCTCGTCAAGGCGTCACGGCCGACGATTATGCCGTCCAAACTCTCAAAAGCATTGAGAGCAATTTCAAAATGGATGACGCCAATTTGCCCAAGTTCCCTGTTAACAAGGAGTGGCAGCACGTCTGCCCTAGCAACTTGAATTACGGAGAGAAAGTTACCTTCTTCAAGACCGGGACCATCAAACGCAACGACATCATAGACGCAAAGGCATACTACATTGCCCACGTGGAGACCACGGCAGTCAATCCGGGCCCCGGCGATACGTCGAGCAAAATGACCATGAGCAGCTCCACCACCACGACCCAGACGGACACCAAAGGCTGGACAGTCGGCGTCAAGCTCTCCGGCAAAGTTAGCGGCGGCGCCGAGAAACCCGCACCCCAGGGAGAAGTCGGCGTCGAGATCTCGGCATCCTACAGCGACACCAAGACGAAGACGGATTCCAATACCAAAACCGTCACGCGCGAGGAGCAGTGCGAAGCCGGCTACGAGTGCCGCCTCGAAACGTGGTCGTTCCACCTGGATATCCACGCCAAGCCGAGGGTGGATGGATTTTTCCAGCTATGGGATTCTGTCAACGACATCGGCAAGGAAATCCCGATGTGCTCCATGCCCAAGAAGGCCCGAAGCTGCGAGCAGTTCAAGCAGAGAATCGACGAGTGGTGCACGGAGAAGGCGCTCCCCGGCGGCGCCCTCTACATCCCCGCCAAGCAGGACGAATTGCACATCAAGACGCCCATCCTCGAAACCAACGGCTATCAGACCTTTACCCGAATCGTCAAGGTGTTCAACCCCATTGTCAAGAGCCAAAAGGCCCGCTCGGTAGAGCCCACGGTGGGAACCAAGGAGACCATCATGGAGGCCATGAAGCAGGGCACCAAGTTCAAGTTTCTTGACTAAGCGGCTGCGGCTGCGGCTCCAGCCCAGACCAGCCTATTTTTGCTTGATTAGATTGTGTTTGTTGCTTGATTGGATTGTGTTTGTTGCTTGATTGGATTGCGTTTGTTGCTTGATTAGATTGTGTTTGTTGCTTTTGCCTATGCTGCTGGTTGGACAACTAGGATGCCGCAAGAGGAAGGAGCTCTCGCGGGCTCGCTTTCCGTTTTTTCCTTGGCCCTTGATAGACAAACACGCAGGTAGCATTGAAAATAGACATTCCGTTTGTGTTAAAAATTGTCTCATTTATTGGTATTAGTAATAGTAGGCCTATAGCGGCAATAGTAGCTACTGGCAAGAGTGCGTCTATTCGCAGCTTTTGTATTTTTGCCGGCCCACATGTAGCGTTAATATGGTTACATCCTTGATACCACACCCCATGTATTTTTATTAGAACGCGCGGGAATCACGATACGGCTTTAGTCACGTTATCCTTTACAGCCGCTGGAATAAAACAAACTTCGTGCACCCGGCGTTTACTGCCGTCTTGCTTCTTTCCCGTAGTAATCACAATCGCCCCTTAAAATAAGCGAATTGGCCTTTTTGATACTGCCGCCGCTCAAGGCCTTTGAACTTGAAAGCTGAAAATACGAAATTACCCGTCGCGTTTATTAAGGCAGGCCCGTTTCCACGGTTTTATGCGTATAACACACCAAGGGGTACAGATATGGGCCATTTAGCTGAATTTGGTTGGTAGTCATGTATACTATAATACAGCGCCCTCTTGGCACACTAAAACACCAGACCAGTCAGCCCCGAACAGACGTACTCGCAAGGCAAGCGCATTCCGTTTCCTCTTGTCTCTACGCTAGGCTCTTCTTTTTTTTTTTCGTTTTACATGAAGGGTGTTGGAATACCTGCAGCCTCGGCCCGATGCGAGAGCCCCGATTGGCCGCCGTTGTCGGGAGGGGCCGAAAGGGGTAGTGAGACCGGCCTTGTCAGCTGGCTCAACACCATCTCTTTAGCTGCCGGCAACTAAAGAGATAAAAGGGGACCACGGTCCACCTAGCCAGAAGATAACGACATGAATAACAACCAGTCTGTTGAACCCGATCCCTCGGTGACGTATGCACACAAACAGCCCCCGCTGCGACCTACAGAGGCCAAGAGCCATTAGAAATTGCAAATCACCGCCGACGACTGAGTGGATAGATTGAGGAGCCAATCGTGGATTCTACTCATGGAATACATGGCTCGTCAAGTACTGAATTCGCAGAAGCCCAAGTTGGTATCCATGTGTCCGGTCTAGCAAAAAAGGCCAAGTCTATCTGCTCTTCTCTAAGCCGCATCGCCTCGCGTTGTTGATCCACCATAGCCACTCGCCCTCGTGTAGAATGGAGCGCACCCTAGCCTGCAGCCACGTCGTATTTCCCCAGAAACCCCACGATGCCTGGAACCTGCACCAGTCAACCAAGGCAGTCTCCCAGTGCCGCTGGAACTCGATCCAGTCATATACCGGTGCATGTATAACACCTCCCCCCTGGAGCAGTTCCCGGCGATACTGGAGCAGGAGATGGCGCTCCCCGGCGCCCATTGTCAAGCGACGAGGCTCGCCCGTCGAGGCTGTCAGCATTTCCACAGGCACCGAGCAGGTAAAGAGCTTGGCCAGGTCGCAAACCCCGAGCCCCAGGCCGGTATATTGAAAGTCGAAGAAAGCGACCTCGTCTCCACTTTCGGTAGAGAACAAGTTCTCCGACTTTACATCCCCATGGAGATATGTCTCAAAGTCCCGGCCCGTCGGTGTCAAAAAGAAGGCGGCCAGTTCAGCAACCGACATTGACGTGCCCTCGACGGCCTGACAAAACGTCTGGGACCATTCCGAGCCGCCATCTTGCGCTAGGGCATTGTACTCGCTCCGCCGGGTAGCGAGATATGTATACCCCCCGTTGAGCCACAGCCCTCTTCTGGCCGACGAGTTGCCCGGCTGCTGCTGTCTCGCTTTGTCCTCCTCGAGCGGCGGGAGAATCAGGCTCTGCGCATCAGGCCTCGGCGACGTCCAGTAGCTGCCGTGGAAGCGAGACAGCCAGCCCAGGGCGGCGTGGACCTGCCTTGGGGACAGGGCCGTCCGCTTTTCCCCTGCAACCGGATAGTCGAGTCGCAGATCCGTCAACACCGAAGCCGTCACATGTTGCAGGCCGGCGGCGGCGGCCTTGTGTGGGAACTTTGACGTGGACACCAGACACTCTGCCAGTGGGAGTCCGCGCAGCGTGGGAGCGACGTGGTCGTAAAAGTGCTGTTCTACCTGGTAACTCAGGACTTTGCGCAGATGGCCCTCGTCTTTGCGGCCGCGAGGCGGCGACACGAGCTTCAGGATGAGAGAGTGTGTGGCGCGTGTGGTCTCGGCCGGCGCCGCAGACGGCAGCGGACGGCAGCGGATGGCGCAAATGTGTCCGTATCCCGCCCAGAGGGTCTGGAGTGTGTTGCAGGAGATGAGCTCGAAGCCAATCCACGACAGCAGCTCCTTGGCCACGGCTTGGGGTTCGGGTGGTTGACTCATCGTCGGGCTTTCCCATGTGGCTCGAGGTCCGAAGACTCAAGAGCCAGTCGGCCGTGAGGGAGGCGGGAGGCGGGAGGCGGGAGGCGGGTTGCGGGTGGCCAGCCGGATCAATTGATGCCGGGTGGAGACGGCCAAATGGGTCAATATTGCATCAATTGATGTTGGTAGACAAGGCGATTGGCGCGTGTAATTGCCGCAAGCCAACATCTGGAGTGCTTGGCAGATGGACCAGGCTGAGGTTCGTCCATCTTGTCTTGGCGCGCGTGGCTTAGCAGGCCGGCCAGCTGGCGTCTCCATTCCCAACCCGGCCCGGGCCTGACATGGATGGTCTTGACTCTTTTGATTCAACATTGAATCTTGCTTCATCAGTCCGCTTGCGCTCCTTGCTCGCCGTGCTATACCTGGATACAACTGAAACCTGGGTCGGACGGGGCGAACACGTAACCTTGTCTCGCCCTTTTCTGGTCCCTTAAATTGTCTCCCGCGGCATTCGTGTCCCGCGCGCCAACACAAGGACACGCCATCAGGCATCGGCTATTGGCTTCAATGTTCTGTGCCTGCCAAGCCGTCAATGTGTCTGTCGCTGCGCATCACCGCTCCAAGCGCCAGCGCTGTCTTGGCTCAAGGGGCGCCTGGGCTGTGACTCCAAGTCTTGCCTGTACCCAGCCTGTATGCTACCGCGGGCAATGCATCATGGATGCTTTCTCTCGGCCGTCGTTCGCAGCTCCCTTCTCTCCGCGGTGGCGTCTGGCGCGTTCCAACGCCGAATCGGGGCCGAGGGACACACCACGTGGAGGCGGCTGTGAAGACGTGATTTATGCGGCGGGGATACCCCAGGTGTTTCATGAATCATGAGTCCATGGGGCATTCCCATGGTTCTGGGGCAAGCAATCGGCTGCTGGCGTATACTTGCCCTATACTATAGCCTTAATGCCCGTTGATGACTGTGCAACTTGTGTTGCCTGCCTGAGAATGGCGACAGGCAGTGGGAGTCGCATCAGGAGTAACACAAGGTTGACGTGCATCGTTCGCTTCTTGTATAAATGGAGCTCCTTGCTCATCTGGCCCTGAAAAAACCAAGGACCTTGAATATCATAGAATATCATCAGATAAACCAAGTTACTTCTCAAAGCCCTCACAGAGCCCCTGTCACACAGCCATTCGAATGACCCTCAGAAATATGGTAATTACCCGATAACCGTCGTCACACTGGTCAAGTGTACAACTTGTGTCATATTCAAAGTCAACCAGATGGTCAAATCATATCTTCTAGTTGAAATCACGTCTTTGCAGTTATAAAACTGGCATATTCCCCCCCACCAGGGCCAGTTCCACGGCTATACTCTATAGCCGCCGGGAACAATACCACAACCCAGTCTCGACGTTGGCTGCATTCAAAGACTTGTGTCGCCACAGCTGCTCTGATATGTTTCCGCCTGACTAACAACGTACGGCTCAAACAAGTAAAGCGGCCAGTTGGCATCATCCCGGCTCACCTTGGCCAGAACCTTCCATTCTCCATTTCTCTTCTCAAAAACGTCGTCGTATGTTCCTGTGCTCACGACGCCCGTAGTGTTGGCTCTCCAGTCGACTCTCCAGTTCCAGTGCACGTAAGCCCGCTCATTCCCCCCGGCACTGGTATTGGATGGCGGCGAGGGATAGTTTGGCAACGGGCCATCGGATATCTCGAAAGCGCCCACCGAGTGGCGCCACCGCGAAAGCGGGAAGACAGAGTGCGCGTAGTCATAGTTTGATCGGATCTCTCGTTCGCCGGTCATGATGGCATCGCGGTTGGGATCTAGGTACTTGTTAGCTTTCTGCCGAGCATCAGCAAATCGAGGGAGGCGCGCGTGTACCAATGACGCGGAAACTTCCTTCGGGCCAGTACAGCGAAGCATAGAGCTTTGCATTGTCGCAAGTGAGGCTGTGGTCAATGTATGACTGGTGCAATGAGAGTTGTTCAAAAATTGAGAAGCGATCCGTTGGGGTGAGCAAGCCAACCGTGCAAGCCGGATACCACACGAGCAGCAAGGAAAAGAAATGATGTAGACGCAACATGGTGTCGGCAGATTTTTTTCTTTCTTTTCAGTGAATTCTATGAGTTGCTTGAACTGTTATTTTGTTCTTGGTCGAAAATATCCCGGTGGTTTATTTTATAATAAGTATTTCAGATCGTGATACATGGTGTTTGCTCTTTGGAGCTACGTTACCCAAAGACAACCCGTCCCCGGATTAGTCAATGCTCTATAATTCTTATAAACAAGATAAAGAGTTTCTTGGCGGCTTATTTATGCCTCAATTTTCGTATTCATCCATGAAATTAGAGTTTGTTTAGTTTGTGCGTGCTTTGTTTAAGCAGCGCAGTAGTATCAGATGGGCACTGGAATTTCGGACTCGACGTTTATTCGTTGAAACATTGGAGACCTGGCTTCTGTACTATATCGGATCGGAACTGAAGCTTATTGGCTAGAGGAGCGCGTTGTGGTGGACATGCCGGGCGGTCCGCCTGACTAGAGATTCACTACTCGGAGCTATATTTTAGCGTGCCAAATGGGAGCTGTACTTTATGAATATCCCAGGCCGGAGAAGAGTCAATCTGGCGGGGTCGATTGCCAAAGACACCAAGAGGGGCATTGCCTGAGATTCAAGCAGTAGATATCTTGCATATTCTGACAAATCGACGTTGCATTCATCTCCATCAAGCCCACTATTTGTTCTAGAATTTCAAAGTCAATGTTGGAGTTCCGAGCGAGGCCCGTCTTGACAGGCTGGTGAAGCATTTATCAGGCTTACGTTGTATTCTCCTCCGATGAATGCGTCACCGTATCCCCTTGGCTATAAGGCTATTTGTAAAGAAGCCATCCACAAGAGATGCCCCCGCGCTATAATAATAGGCCCATTGTACCATTCAAGTAGCCTGTCCAACGTATAGATTTCACTTTGTAATAAGCTTAAAACACACCATGACTGTGCGGACTGTCTCAACGCTAGCCTTGGCGGCTCTCAATACCTTTGTTACCGCATCCGCAAATGGCGCCACGCAACCTTTTGATAGCTGGTCGCACGGTCGCGTTCAGTTGGACGACGTGAGCATACATTTTCGATACGCGGGGTCTGGCCCGCCGATGCTACTTGTCCACGGCAACCCTCAGCATAGCGTACGTGTACGAGGGAATCTTTGCAGAGCAGGTGTTGACGATTCAATATAGTATACGTGGCGCACGATTGGTCCCATCCTGGCGAACCAGTACACCGTCATTGCTCCCGACAACCGCGGTACGGGCGATAGCTCAATCCCGGAAGACAACAACTACAGCTCCGAGGCCATGGCAGGCGACCTGAAAGGGCTTCTTGACTTTCTGAAAATCAACCAGACTTTAGTCTTCTCCCACGACAAAGGTTCCGGTCCCGCCGTTGCTCTTGCTGCCCAGCATCCAAGTCTGGTGCCTGCTCTGGGCGTTTCCGAGTATTTGCTCCCTGGATTCGGCTACGAGGAAAGCAGCTGTCCGTCATCAACGTGGGATCTATACTCTAATTGGCAACTTGCCTTCTTTAGCGTACCGGATGCGGCTGAGTTTTTCATCCGAGGAAAGGAGAAGGAAATGCTGGCCTGGTACTTTTACCATCAAAGCTACTCGGGCAACGAAGCCATACCGGAGCCGGTACTGCAACGCTACGCCAGCAGCATTAGCAAGCCAGGCTTCCTGCGCAGCATGCTGGGGCCCTTTTCTACTGCGAGCGTGAGAGCAGACAACAAATTTTTCACCGAGGTGCTACGGGACGCACCTTTGCAGATGCCAATGATTGCGATTGGGGCAGAAGCTAGCTTTGCTCCTGAGAGCACGATACGGGAGGTATGGGGTCCTGTTGCGTCCAACTTGACGGTAGATATTACGCCTAAATCTGGACATTGGATCGCCGATGAAAACCCGGAATGGGTCGCTGAGCGTTTGCGGGAGTACTTTGGCGGCATCAGGGGGAACATTCAGCCAGCGGATCTGTCATGGCTGAGCAATAGAACTACACTTGTTTAGAATAACACAGAATTGCTTGCCTGC
Organism: Metarhizium brunneum; assembly: GCF_013426205.1. Lineage (NCBI taxonomy): Eukaryota > Fungi > Ascomycota > Sordariomycetes > Hypocreales > Clavicipitaceae > Metarhizium > Metarhizium brunneum. The sequence continues at coordinate 258,779 of NC_089428.1, forward strand.
CCAATTTTACACCCATAGGTTGGCCGCTGACTGCCTCATATTAATCACGATATAGAGAACACGTGTGACAAGGGCTTGGTAGAGGGTTTGGACTTGATTCAAGGATAATGTCCTAGGGTGTAGCCACAGGTCGGCGTCCTGGATTAACTTCCCCAAGAACCTTTTGAACCCAATGAAAACTATTCGATTAATTTGCTGCTATTCACAAGCCCTCATCAGAAGTCCTTGTCACAGCAGGAGCACCTCTAGTGTAATGCCGTGCTCGACAAACTCGCAGAAGAATAATTACAAGACGCAATGCCACAGACTGGAGGTTTTATGTAGAAAATGATTACCTGAAATAGGAGGGAATGGTAGAAAGCCTCCCATAGAGAGCCTCCATGGCTATAGCTTTGATTGACGTGCTACCATTGGGATACTACGAAAGGAATTTCATCATTTTTGCATAGCTCTAGAGTGACTAGTATTCAAAGATGTGAAAAGGGCTCAATGAGGGCCTGTGAAAGACTTCAAATTCAATCTGATAGTCGTCTTTTGGGTTCAAAAGGTCCTTGGGGAATTCATTTTAGCGCCCCGACCTTTGACCTATCAGTCATCTAGGTCATTACTGCCCTGGGCTTTTATCCTTGACAGCCTGATACCACCTCTTGACCTCCTTGTGGTCCTTCACGATACACCCAGCCTGCCGAGGCCAACACGGAATCCGTACACACCGGGCAAAAATGCACGGCATACAGGTTAACTCAAACGTCGCAACCCTACCGCGTATCCAGACCGGCCTAACAGGCCGGCCGGCTACCTAATAGCTTAGGCGACCGCGAGCCAGAAATACCTTGTATACCGTGCATTTTTTCTTGCTGTGTACGGATTCCGTGTTGGCCTCGGCAGGCCGGCTGCCCGTTGTTGCACAGCCAAGTCGTAATAAAACCTCAAGGTAGAGGGATATCCAGAAGTACATCATCCTTTTTCTCGGGCAAACAAGATAGAATCAACTAGGACGTTGCTGCTAGTCGGACCATCACCGCCCGTTCGTTACGCCTCGCGCTGTGCTCGTCTGGAGAAGGGCATGAGACTGTAGATCTACACCATAGCCATCGTGCTGCCCGTCGCAGGAAAAGCTGAATCTTCGGTGCAGCACATGTGACGTTTCTGGTTCTCCCCTCCATCGAATGTCTATCGTTTATGCACATTCCTGCGCTCGAAACACTGTGGCTTCCCCGAAACTATCATGCCATCGAAACATTGAAGCTACCTGGCAAGTGCTGTCTTGAGCCACTGTTCCAGCCCGCTCATCGCTCGACGAGGCAGACCCTTGTATCTTTTATCATTGTAGGTGTCCTTGAGCGACTGTTGGAGCCGTTTCGCCCTGTTTATTGATATCCTGTTTGCCCCGGATGGATTTTCCTTTTGCAACAATGCATTCGCCTCATTTTCGAGCTCCAACCGCTGTTTCCGCAAAGCCGGTCCATCCGCCTCCTCTGCTGCGCAAAGCGCACAGTGGCATTTGAACCCCCATGTCCTTTGGATGGCTGCCGTCCTCGAGTCGTAGCCGCTCGACTCGTCATAGCTGTGTGTTATCTCCTCGCCAGCGGCGATCCGACGGGTAGCACGGAGGAGCATCAGGTCGCCCACGTAGTCCTTCTTGGCGTTTGAGACGCAAGAGTGGTTGATATATGCTGCACGCACCCAGAGTCCTGTGCTGGCGTTTGTGACATCTTCGTCCTCGGTTTGTTGACCAGGACCGAAGGCGTTCCGTTGGACAATGTCGTGGATCTGGAAAGTGTCAATTACGGGGTTGCCGTCTTGCTCGAGGGGTTTGCCGCCGAGACCCTTGTAGTCGCTGAAGAGATCCAGGACCTTGTGAGCCTGCGAGGGATTGTTCAGCAGGTTCTGCACCACGGCTTTGTGCAAGCCAGCAGGGAAGACGCGGATGGCGGCGTCATCCCGGACATCGCATGTGAGGGTGGAAAATGCCCCGGGCTCGTGGCCCCAAACAACGCAGAAGGCCTTCTCGCACATGATGGTCTCGCCAGGCTGAAAATCACGTCTGGCGAACAGACCGCGACCAGCTCCAGGGCTCTCCTTGACCTCGGTGTCGCCGTTGAAGCTTGCCGCGTCGGCCCGCCCCTGAGTCTTGGGCAGGTTGCTAACAATCTTGCTCAAGTCGTATACGCCAGCGGTTTGCTCTTGGATGCGCTTGTTGATTCGCCTCAAGTTGATCTGTGCCAAGCGGTTATCGGGCTCCAGTTTTAGCTGTTCGTCAAAGAAACGTTTTGCATCCTCGAAATCGCCTAGACTGTAGGCCGCGGTGCCAGCACGGTAGTAGGCCTTTGCATCCAAAAGCTTCTCGTCCGGGCCATCGCTATGGGTCAGAGATGAGAGTGCATCAGACCTTGCCTCCTCAAAGCGCTGAAGCAGAAGGTTGATGTAGGCTCGGTTCCGGTGGAGGTCGTTGCTCAAGGTATTGCTGGCCTCATCATCTTTTCCAATGTGACTCAAACCTTCGGTATAGCGGGCATGGGCCCGCGGAAAGTCTTTCTTCCCAAGTGCAGCGTTCCCTTCCTCCTTGCACATTACAGCCGTCCTGGCTGTGGACACTGAATCACTTTCCGTATTGCGCCATGACTCTGGACCATCGCTATATGTGGAAATAACAAGGTCTGACGGATGATCAATGCGGATTACAGGCTCCCCCTGGCTGTTGAGCGTGTAATATGGCTCCTTGACTAGAAAGACGGAGCCCAAGTCTAGAAGTTCCTGACCGTACTTGGACTTGTGCAAGAAAAGCTCGATCCTCTCTACATCGTCAACTGACTGTCCCTGCACAACCGCCCACGAGGACGCCTTCAATGCGACCACGGGGGATGCACGGCGCACTTTGAGAACATGCCCGCGATGGTGCGTCTCCATACACAGATCTGACAGTCCCATGGGCTTCAGGTCCGACAATGCCGTCGTGCACGGTAGGTACGGCGATCCGACCGCATATGCCGGCATGGTATCCGGGCTGTTCCGTTGCTGTGACAGGCCGAACAGGGACGACGCCATGTCTTCCATCAAGGACGAGCCAGTCGCTTGTTGGATCAAAGATTTTGCGTCATTGGGCTCCCGTCGTTGGCCCTTTTCCTCTTGACATTTCCGTCTTAGATCCTGAACTGTCTTTTGCACACGCACCGACTCCTCCGGCGTCATAAACAGCGTACTGCCGGCCATGATGGATTGGTATGTGCTCAAGCGCCACGTCTCGTAGCATCTAGATTCCTCAAACAATCAAGAGCCAACCGATTGGGTCGATTTTTTACTGATATTTCTTCCACGGCCTTGATTTGTGTGACCAGTCATGCCTTCAGCTGTGGTGGAGAACAATGCGGCAAATCTTCGGACCAGGTTTTGATGACTCATCACTGATGTGACAAGGGCAGGGTAACTGGGCTTGGAACTGAGGGTTCAATTCAAACTATAATAATCGACTGTGGGTTGTCAAAGGTCCTTGGTTTTGGACGAGGCCTCAAGGGGCAAAAAATAAATACAAGAATCGATGAGGGCTTGTGCCTGAGGCAGCACTTACTTGTGACCGACTTCGGGCCTCGTGATGGTTGCTTCTGTTGTTGTGTAACCTTTGTTGGCCCAACGCCCTTTGTTGTGTGCTAACCGTGTAACAACTGAACAGTTAACACCCATCCTTATTGAACCACAAAGAACTACTTCTTATAAATACAACTGTGTTCGTAAAGAATAATATCCTTATTTGTGAGAAAAATTGTGAAATTTGACTGTTGAGATGGAGTGTTCAGACAAAATCCTGAAGCAAGTCTACAAGCTAATGTGAGATATTCCCGAAGATGTGAAAATCGCGGCTCTATATTCAGAGAGAAAAGACCACTGGTTTTTTTCAACCGCTGTTTCATGCTTATAGGGAGAATGCCACGGGTGTTACAGGGGACTGCCGTTAATTTGCTTATATCCCTTCGCTTAACTTTTCCAGCCAATACGGACTATTGATGCCGGATCTGCTAAGAGACGAGACTTGTACGGCTCACCTGCAGGAGTTCCAGGTCTGAAAGTGGTGAGAGGTGTTTCCAGAAAAGCCAATGTCAGAAATAGCAGACCTGATGAAGCCTCCTTCGGGAGGTGTAATGTCTGATGCAGCGTCGGCCTTGTATACCATGTGAGGGAAGGATTCCCGCGGCTTAAACCTCAACCGGGCAAGCATGACTAGCAATGAATTTTCTTCTTATGATAGAATCCTTATGATAACATCCTGAGGAGCGCGTACGGCCAAAGCTGTCCAAGCCCCCGAGAAGTTGGGAAGCGCATTCGTGAAGAGCGAATCCTGCTGTTCGACTTGCTTAAATGCCTTGATAATGATGCGGCAGAGCGATGAAATCTCCGAGCAAGCTAGTAGCATCATTACTCAGGGAGAGGAAGTTGTGCCAACATTCAGCCATGAGTAAATGAGACAGGGTTTGTAGCTTAGACTTGCCCTCCCTTGTTCCTACATACATGTGCAGCGGATGCTGTTTAACGACATACCCATGAGGGGGTTCGCTGGGTTATGCGGCGTGAGTGAAGAACCGGATGAGGAATCCTCAACGCTCGGCTTACACTCGGAACATTTTCCTTCTGCTCTCTTCCCATCCTTTCGGCAATAGCGATTACTGAAAAGAAGGTATGCATTCTGAACAGGCGGCGAGAAGTCATCATGGTTTCTTAGTTATGACAATCAAGTCATTGACCAGAAAGACTCGCAGCATCAGTCCAACGGCTGAATGTCCCTTACATCTGCCATCCGTGCGGCCTTGGCTTTCATTCATGACATTGACATTAATTGATCGACCGCACTACTAACCTCTCCGGAGCATTCAATCCATTAAAGGTAAGCCCGTAATGAGCTCCTACGTATCATGCATGTTGTACTTGTTGTGGACCTTGGGATTTTCTTTTTAGTTCTTTTATTTTGCAACAATCGTGACAAATTTGACACTATGCTAGCTTCCACCAAACGACGGCCGAAGCCGCCCAGCCTACTAAACCGGAACGGTTTAATTACAGACTATTACAATAACTGGATATTTCATCATATTCTCCTAACCTATAAATGCAGTATCCTCATCCAGAAGCTGAGCGCGCAAAACTGCGGCTAGCTCAAACTGCGAAATCCCTGCATCGCTAATGGCCATGCATTGGGCTCACCTTGGGAGTCAACTCAACTTTGTTGATTCACTCCTCGAAGAATCTGTTGCAAGTTCCAGATAGGCGGGGTAGACGCTACACATAAAAACGGCTAGAACAGTGGACGGCCATTGATGCGTTCCAGACCATCTTAACTTGATGCCTCTAAATATAGCCGCCAAGTGCTTCAGCTTGTTTCAAGATGTTAACATCAGCTTTCCACATCCTTGTAATCCCTCTCCACCACGGCAAACACGGCACGGAATTCTCCGATCCGAGATCCTTGTACTCGTTCATGTCCCAGGTTGCGCCCTTCTAATTCTCCGGACCCCATCGGAATTGACGATCGGCTTCATTTCCGTTGCGACTTGGAGAACTAGACGCCGCCTCACTACGCGAAACGCCAATTCGATACACAGGGCTTGTGCCACTACCGCCGCACTAATTACGCTAGATGCTTCTACAATGTCGCTTTATCAAGCTTAATTGGAAGCTTTCCCTTAGTACACAATATGTCATTCACTAGTTTGACCTTTGCTGATCTAACAAGAATAGTCTTAAATGCACTGCGAGATTCAAGCCCCGTTCTCAGAGAGAGATAATTTGAACAGTCTTGTGTAAAGTACGAGTCATAGGGATGAAGAAGCTTCGATTGTCAAGACCTCTATAAATTCTCGGCCATGTCTACCGACCCAATTTTGTCATATCGCCAAGTCTTTCTAATCTTAAACTTATTGCTGGTCATACCTAGTACATTTCGTCCCATAATAAACTAGCATTCATAATTCCTTAACACGAGCACTATGAGGTTCAATCAGGCTCTCGTCTATGTCGTCGCCGTCTCAGGACCGCTCGCTTCTGCCACTCCCTTGGCAATGGGCAAGGCCGGGTCTCATCCATGTACGTTTTAACACAAGCTGCATCGAGAAAAGATGAGAGAATCGCTAAACGTTGTGTAGCTGTCAGAATGAACCCAGCGGCGGATAATCTTATTACGGTAAGAAAAAACCAACATCAGCTGAGGCACACTATGACACCAAAAATAGCTAACAGCCATAATTATGCACAGGGCCGAGCCACAAGCTCCATGGGTAATATCATCGCGGCACGTTTCTTTGCCCGCGCTGAAGGTGAAGCCGGGCAGGCCAATGAGGCGTGTGAAGAAAATGCAAAGGTCTCTGAGGAGAAAGTAGAGGAGGCCAAGAAAAAGGCCGAAGAGGCTGAGAAGAAAGCACAAGAAAGTGAGGCAAAGGTCCAAGAGAATGAGAAAAAGGCTACCGAGGCTGAAAAAGTTGTCGAAGAAGGAAAAAAGGTAGTCGAGGAGGACGAAAAGAAGGCCCAAGAAAGCAAGACCGAGGCCCAACTAGCAGAGAAGGAGGCTGAAGAGGCTGAGCAGAGAGTCAAGGAAGCTGAAGTAAAGGTTCAGGAGGCCGAGGCCAAGGTCAAGGAAAGCGAGCAAATGGTCGAAGTTGCCAAGAAGAGAGCCGAAGATGCCGAGAAACAGGCTGAGGAATTCGAGAACAAGGCCAAATTGGACGAGAGCAACGTCCAACAGTCTGAGAAGGTGGCTGAAGATATGAAGAAGGCTGTTGAAGAGGGTAACAAGGAGGTCGAGGAGGCTAAGACGGAAGCCGAGAATGCGAAACGGGAGGCGGAGGAAGCTGAGAAGAAAGCTGAGGAGGATAAGAAAAAATGCGAAGAGGGAAAGGAAGCGCCTAAAGGGGGCGAGAAGGAGGAATAATACAGTGCAGGACGCTGGCGGCCTGACAGGTAATACATATGCCTGTAAATAATATAAGTTTCGTTCAAAAGGTTATAACTTGTTAGTCGATAACCTACGTAAGAAAATTCGTCTGTGATCGGCAAATTTCTAAAGACGAAATAATTTGTTAATTGCTGTTGCTGGTTCTTTGTTGTCGATGGCTTGTGTATCGTTGGCATGAAATGCTGTTTGTCCGCCAATCTTCTTGATTAGTTAGCGCTGGTTTCGTTTCTCCATTGCCCTGCAAACATCCATTCACTATTAAAGTACAAACAATTCGTTACACACGTTATTAAAAAAGCGCCGGTTGTCAGGATTCCTGGATGCAGCTAGTCAGGCCGATTGTCCACGCGATCAGGCCATGAGACTCCTGAACTGTGCTCCGGGTTCTTGAGAGAGTGTTTTCGGGTTTTGATATCTTCCCCGCATCCTTCATCACAATTCATCAGATGTGGCTGGCTGAAGTAGACGTCACAGTAAGCAACGCCGCTGGAGACACTGCGGGCGCGCCGACGGGCGATATCCTGACCATTGGACATGCGACGCATGTTCACTCCACTCCTCCACACATTCGCCTTCGTATTGACTTTCATTGCCACTGCGGACTGTGACCAATAGCAAAAATGCGCTGTGTAAGGAGGCAGCCTAGCAGGATTTGTTGTATAGTCGGGAGCTTCCATCCGGTTACTGTGTCGAGTGAGTGATGTAGCCAGCGATGACTGATCCAAGAAGAAACTAGATGTCAGAGAAAACCACATTCAAGAAAAGAGCCCGGTTTCTAAAGTGCGATGAAAGAGCATGCGGAGTACTCCGTATTACTGCCGGGATATTCGCCGGAATGTGCACATGGTTGGCTGCGCACTTTGCTCCACGCAGTCAGAACGTATGTCTTGCCCTGCTGCGACGAAGCTGGTGACTTTGGCTAACCAATTAACATTACAAAAGACGTGCTTGTGATGGAGAGGAAACGTTAGCAATGGCGCAGCGGCGAGAAAAGGTGAATTGGAATGAGACATATCAGGGAATGAAAGCGGCCACGATGCCTTGATGAATCATGATTGTGGGACAGGGTGGTCGATTTCACACACACAGAGTACTCCGTAGAGAGGCTGGTATTCGAGCAATTATTGCAGATAACGTATCAAATGTCGAGTCTGCCCTGCTGCATGTCTCTCCAATATGCATGCATCCCACCTGAAAGATACATACATGCTGCAGCTCCGTCGGCTTTACTGCTGCGTTCATGCATTTCTTACTCAGGTCATCAGACCATGGAGACAAAAACAAACACCGCTATTGTCGAGATCGAGTCGCTCATTCAAGGGAGTGTCAGGTATTTCTGCAATGTCACTCTAACAAAACAGGAGTACGATTTGGTCTTCATCTATGAAACATGTATTTGTATCTGATGATACTATGACTTTACAAGATGAATCGTCTCGTCAATTTTTCAAAAATTTGGCACAATCGAGCCCGCTAACCTAACCCCCCTGCGGATTCTCAGAATGCAGTGTGATGGGATCATCACGGGGACGATGAGCGACAACTGTCATTTGACCACACGAAAGCTTGTGAGATGAGACAAGTCAACTGCAAAGATTTGACAAAAGTCTGTGATAGAGGATAAAGAATACGAAATGTCATGTTCACTCCCCAGGTAGCGGGTGATGCATGTCTTGATAATCGACGATGTGGCAACATTTGCAACCTACGGAGTACACCGGACTCTTTAATATCAGTCTTTCCGTATGGAGAGGAATTCTTGGACATGATTGACATGGCCTCTAGGCCCCGCCTCACGCTCAACTATATAAACCACAACTGACTCCCAATTACTTCTTCAGCCTGGACACTAAATCAGTTCATCAAGTCTTTATACTTTAATCCGCTCAATTATATATGATTCAGCAGCCGTCAGCATTTCAGTCCATCTAGAAGCCCATCATGCTCGCCAAGAATTCTGTCCTTCTAGCTTTTGCCACGGCCGCGCTTGCTGCGCCTCAATTCTTCAAATACGAAAATGAAGAAGTCCTTGTTTCTGTGAAAGTCCCGGAGGAAGAAACCAAGCCGTCTACTCAGGCTGCCGTTGTGATCAACGTCATGACAGGTTCTGATGATCCAGCCGTGTGGCCAAATTGTATACCCAATGGCACGAGTACGTATCAACTGACGTCTCTGTATTTGTATTGTCCTAATTCTTGATTAGAGTGCAAATTCAATGTTAGCTGCTGCTCGGGCTATTGCAGCTAGCACCAGGGCTACAAGTGTGCTGATAAAAGCAAGGATAAGGAAAAGGAGAGTCTTTGAATAGGAATTCGTCCCAAGCTACGAAACGGCCAATAAATCATCTTGTCAACAAGTGTTTGGCTAGTGATGTTTATGTATTGGTTATATTTTTTCATTTCTGACTCCAACGTCATTTTATATGGCGTTCATTTGTTGTTGTGAAGCTTGTGCCGTGTCTTACGAAAGCATTTGATGCTGGCATTTTCAGGAGAATAACGGGGATGGGTATATTGGGGGAGAGGCACGATATTCTGCGTTTACTCATTATACTCGCATCTTCTATTAGAGAACCTACACTCATTACGGTCAATAAACACATTCAATTAGCTGCACGACTGTATGCTTCTGCTGAATTTGTACGAAAGCAGCCGACGGCGCAAGGAGATCCACATATATTTAGAATCTTATCGGGACATTAAACCTGCAATAAGTCTTCCGATGTAGACTCAGCCTAATGATGACACAAAAGGTCATGTCACCGTCCAAGCCAATGCAACGCTGTAATAGTACGGGGCTGTTTTCAAGACGCAACAAACACCCTCCGCAGTCTGTGTGCTTCCAGCCTGTAAATGAGGATGGAAGCAACACCACTCATAGGGAATTCATTGCGATGGCACGCTAGCAACTAGAATTGCTCACACCAGCTTCGAGACGTCTAGTTCTTCGTGGTCAATAATAATATACAAATCCCGAAGCAGCAAGTCATTCGTGATCCATCAAACTATGTGAGCCCCAATCGGAGAATTGAAGCCTGCGCAACGTAATGGCATAATATGAGATTAATAAAACGGTTGATGCTGTATTGCACGTTCTTCCGCATCTCCGGTTAACTCATGAGCTCGGCATGCCCAACAAACGCTGAAATGTGCCCTGTCACGTAGCACAGTGGGTTCAATGTAACCAGACAGGAACACCCACGGGCAAGACATGATGCCTGAAGTGGGCGACAAGAGACACTTGGTTTCTTACGTACTGTAACGTACAGAAGTGGGACCATACAGAAATCACAGACTCTAGAATGCAATCACCTTGCAAGCATGTCACTGTCTTGAATCGGGCATTGAACTTGACAGGTCACCTTGGACATATCATACTTGTAAGCGGCGAATTCGTACTTCGTGCGGAGTACAGATGTTGCAAGTTATTGACAACTGGCCGGTGGCTATTTCCAGACCTTGAGTTGAGTATATCAATTACTGCGTAACAAGGGATACTTTATATCAAGGGTAAATTAGTCTTTATTATTTCCAACTACCACAAGCATTACCCTTCTATTCACCAAGCTAACGCAGCACCGATTGCAGGCCTACCATAGCCATATTCCCTCTCTAGTAGAATGACTTCTGTCCAGATGGTACGGATCCTGGAGGTAATCTCCAATATTGTAAGATAAACCTTTCAGAATTCCAAAGAGGAAATGCTAGTAGTCTAGCGGCCCACTGAATTTTCTTCTTCCTCTGCCGTGGCTGCTTTTCCCGCTTCTGTTGCAAGCTGCTTACTCTCTTTAGCAAGCGCCTCTATGACTGCCTCTTTCATCTTCTCGATCCTGGAGTTAGATAGAGCCAGACGGTCCTTTGGCGCCAGTTTGTCTATCTTTGCGACGATTCGTCGTATTTCCTCGTTCGCCAAGCCTTCGAAAATTGGGTTCTGACGAACAGATTGAACAACTGTCTCTTGGTCTTGGGGCGTCAGGTTCTGCCATCGCTTGGGGTCCTGTTTCCAATGCGTTTCGCGCTGTTCTGGCGTCAACAGTGCCCACAGTCTCTGGTTGTCTCTTGCCTTCAAAATAGGCCTCTCTTGCCAGAGGTACAATCTTTGCTCGGGCGTCAAGTTCGGCCACTTTTTGGCATCGGGGTTTTCGAATACAAGCGAAAATCGTTCTTCCCTGCTCAACAAGTTCCATATCTCATGCACAGGACTGTTTTCCCAATTGGCCACTCTGGTTTCTGGGAGTCCATTAAGCCAGAAAGTTTTGATATCCTCGAGCGACTTGCCCTTCCATACGGATGGTCGTTCCTGTGGTGCTTCGCTCGCGGGCGGTGGGAGCCCTTCAGCTCCTCCGGATACGGACGTCTCAGGATTCTCAACGCCCGGTAGTTGCGGTCCGTTGCCTTCAGCCGGTGGCAGTCCCTCTGGTACAGGCATTTCAGGAGTATGTTCCCCTGGTATCTGATTTCCCAATTCGCCTTCAGCCGGTGGCAGCCCCTCGGGCGACGTCGTCTCAGGGTTCTCTATCGGCAGTCTTTCTCCATCGGGGAGCAAGTCTATCTCGAATGGTACGTTGACCTCCAGAGGCAGATGGGCTCCTCCTCCCCCTACCTCGTAGGGCGGCCCCTCGTGTCCGACGGGAACGGCCCTCTCAAGAAGAGAAACAGGGGCCGCGCTGCCCCTTAGGCAGAGGTAAAGCGATACGGCCAAAAGGGCACGCATATCGAAAACTTTGTGTCGTGGCGCAAGTAATGTGTAGAAATAAATTAACTGTCGAGGGGCTCTTGGTCACTACGGACAAGAATCAAGAAAATCATGGATGGGTTACTACACCAGATGATTCACGGGGAGAGCAACTTAAATACTTGATAGTCCGTCTCAATGATTTCCAGATACAACTCATTAGTCTATATCACAGGCGATAACATTCCCGCAAGGTCAAAAACTAGCCATATATGGGATTACTTCATGCAATTAATGAGACTCATATTAAAGGTATTGGTATTATTGTAGTAGGTTTGGAATCGGAATCCTTCCAAATTTCGCATAACAAAAGAAAAGCCTGTGATTTCCACTATTCTATTAAAAATTAAGCATAATCAGGCCAGTTGGGTTACTTTGGCGGGGACTAATAGTTATGCGAAGCTATTGACAAGCTTCTGAATCCATCGACCCCCCTGCAAGCGACAGTACGTCTCCATTAGTAACGCCACTACCAGTAAGTCTTGTGATCGATATCCTTGCTGAGTGACATGTATTAATTAGGGCTTGCCGAGACCTGAGTCATGTATCATACAATGAACGTAATATGCTTCCACGTCATAGGTATCGGTAGATGAGAATGATTACACACATGAGCAGGTTACATGCAAACCCAACCTCCAGCTATAGTCCTCGCTGCTGATTTTGACCTGCTATATAGTATGCACGGCGCTCTCTCGACAAAGCGCCATACGACATTATCAAGTATTGTCCCATTGGCCGCTTTGTTGCTCAGCTCCTCACACGACAACCATCTTGTAGCCAGCAGTTTATTTGCTGACCGCAATTTATCAATATGAAGCTTACTGCTCTGGCAGTCGGCCTTTTTGCGGCAGGAGCTTGCTGCCAAGAATCATCAAGTCCCTATCTCAGGCCGGACCAGAGCGAAGAGCGTAAGGTAGATCTTCTTAGCAAACTAAAGCCGGGACTCAACCTCATCTTATCCAATGCCCGATACGAATCCGACTTCAAAGAGGCAACATGTGAGCCGCACTGGAACTTTTGGAATCTCCTTCATACGGACTTTCTCAACGTAACCGTGTTTGAGGACATAAGCAAGGTAGATTACGACCTCGCCATCAACACTGAAGTGATCCGCCGAGTAGACAACGACCAAAGAAGCGGCACAATGCAGCTCAACACACAAAAGAGTACCATCAACATCGATAGCACTACCTGGGGCTGGAACATTGGAGGCCAGATCAACGCGGGATTTTGGAGTCCATACACTGGCAACATGGCCGGCATCACCATCACCGGCGGCTATTCCCGCTCAAACACCAAGACTTCAGAAAAGACAATTGCAGAAGGGACAGTTTCCCCATGCGAAGCCAAGTACTCTTGCTGGACGGAAGCTTGGACTGTGAAACTCATACTCAGAGGGGCTTGCAAAACTGAGGAAATCATGCGGAATGAAAACGGAGACAAGCTCTGGTCAACGGAAAAGTGCCCCACGACCATCTTTGACGAAGGGCCATTCGAGTGCGCTCAATGGGCACATTGGAAAGACGAATCCTGCGAAAGGGTCAAAGAGAAGATTGATTGCACGGTTGAGACGCCGCTTCTGGACTCGGATGGCAAGACGCCCTTTCATCTCGAGCTGGCATTTAGGCTTCCTATTCTGCCGCTGTGGGAAAAGCCTCAAATTATAGGGTACAAGGCCGGAAGGTACCTACTCAAAGCTGGAGAGCAGGGTTATACCGAATACGACCCGGATCAACAAATTGCCAAGTACATGGATGCTAGCAAGCGTTGGCATTATTACGAAGCCTATCCTACTTTGGATGACCAAGTCGTCAAGTACGAGCACCCGCACCCAGTGATCAAGTCGGTCAAGAACAGGTGCTATGATCTCGACTCGGCCGAATGGTACTGCCCAGACAGGACAGGAGAGGACAAGTTTTATACCCAAGACAAGGGATACTATGCCAAGCCAGGCGCCCCTGTGCCTAGTTTTGACGAGATGGATAGAGCTGATAGGCGGCAGTGGCACGTGTCTCAGAGCCGGGAAGTTTGTCATGACAAGGGGAGGAAGTGTGGATGGTTTGGCAGGCCTTCGGCTTGTGGAGTCGATCATCACCGGGTGGGAGCGGTCGATTCCTTCGCGGAGGGGGATACTTCCTTTGACATGACCTACATTGGCAAGTTTAAGAGCAACGACAGAGTACAATGTGAGCAATGGCTAGGGAAGGGCTCCAGCTGCTGCGACACGCAGAGGGTGCCGTGTGAAAGTGGATTTTGGCGGCTGTGGTGTGTTGAGGACGCGAAGGCCGAATCGGAGGAAATGGATAACGATATCAACTCAGTGTAGATGCCGCGTGAACGGGGCTACTGGTGCTGATATGTCCTAGTATAGCTACTATTCTTATCCATTGCCGCAGAGCTTATTCTCTCTCAACCAATGAGGCCAGATTAAGTCGATCAAGTCTTCCACGATTCCATTTATATTACACGTTGTTCATCTCACTACCTTGAAAGGGGCCCGTTGACTTGAGGATGCCATCTTGTCTTGGATGCCCATCCTTTAAGACTTTTAAAAGCATTCAAAGCCAAAAACTGTTAAATAAAAATTAACACCATTGATTGGTGTGCGGTATGTTCTCAAGGGAGATACGGTAAGTTGGATGATTCTCATGAACGATGATAACTCAGACCATGAAAGCTACGTCATTGCCACGAAATGCACCTTGACCTAGCTCAATGTCTGACTGTAGCCATGTTGCTTTCGCGTGCAAATTACAACCTGCCCATTACTCCTTCAAAAATTCTTTTGCCAAACTAATCACGCTCGCGACTGATCCAGCGATGCTCAGAGTCTTGACGGCCAGGTCACCCTTTGTACTTTTCAGACTCTGCCGAGGCAACATCTTCGAGGTACTCTGCCCCGAGCCTTGCAGTCGCGAAACAGAACATGACGTTTCGCCTTCTAGCTGGTCTCTCTGCCTGCCCCCACGCACAGTTCGGTGTTGTAATCTTTCCCTGTTCCTGCTCTTGGGCCGACTGCCTCTGTTCACGTCTTCGTCCGAGTCGAACTCGGCAGTGAGAAGCGCAGACCTTCCAGCTCTTGGCGTATTCGTCTGCGCGAATTGAGACTCGTGGGATTTCGCCCGATGAGGCTCCGCGACATGTGTACCGTGTCTCGGCCGGCGCTGCTGTCTTATCGCGGTGCTATGTTGCACGAGCTCGACGACTTGTGCGCCCGTGACGGCGCCGAGGATGGCGACAAAATCCTCTCGCGCTTCATATCGCACACCGGCCTTTTGGAGCATCTCGACGCTTATAAATCGACGGTCGATTCTTGTCCAAGTTGCATCACTGGGTATCAGATTGCCATGTGAATCTGGGGGGAGTTGTTCTGCAGGCAATGAATATTGGAAGGTACAAACAGACAATCATGCGGCCGCCCGCGGCCAAATAAAATAGCAGTCTTACCTTGGTTGGTATATGGCAGGCTTACCAAGAGTTGGGCAGTAGATACATATGCCCAGTCTCTCGAAGCAACTTCGAATGGGTAGTCATAATCGTCTATCCGGGCAGGAGGGTGACTGTCGCTCTGAATAACATTTCACTCAGCACAGAACCAGCGTAACCATTTCAAAAGTGTTTGGCAGGTTCTCGTGGTGGATGGATTTACCTTGCCCATCCTGGTCCCTCTGTGCCAGGGCTCCTGCTCACCAAGCTCCATATGCATCGTGTCCCGTAAGCCGCCAAATTGAGCTGTAGCAATACCTATCGATTTCAAGCCTCTCACAACAATGAAAACATGTCGGGATCGCAACGTCGGAAACAAAACCTTTCCCGTCCTTCATCACGAATATGGTCCGCCACGGGAGAAGATGTGACGTGCGAGTCCTGATAGAATCTATTGCTCCGGCCACTTTGTCCATCACGAGAGCCAAACAAACAGGAATAAGCCTCATATATGCAGGATTCCCTACTTTACCACCCCGCCCAAGTTAGACGTTCCGTCGAGCATTGTTTCCCGTGTGCCACGTGCTGACGCACATTGATGGCTCCCCATGGTTCATTGTCAGCCATCCGACTATGTTGGGTGGCTTTGCTTCCCGTTCTTGCCGTGCAGTGTCTCAAACATGTGGCCCATGTATGTGGTGGGATGACCTCCAGGAGCTGCCAACCTGGCCGGTTTTATGGTGTTCTGTTGTAAGGAGATGCCGGCCACGTCCGTCTGACCGATCACTTTTCCAGGCGAGCCATGGCTTGTTGGCAGCGTGTACCACAAGTCTATGGGATTTCCCAGGCAAAGATGCTGATTCTCACAGTCATCCGCTTACTCCCTACGCACGGCGCTGTCATGGCTGACGGCCAGGTTGTCATGCCTCCTCGGCCTCGGAGTAATCCAACATGGGGTCGTATTTTCCCATTCTTTTGGCCACATACTTGCAGCTCTGCAACAAACAGAGTTGACCTTGAGGCTCCTCGAAAACCATTTCCGTCATGTAGTGTTTTTACGGGAAGATTCTGCAATTGATGTGGCTGTCTTGACTTGCGTCCATCTAGAATTTTGGGCGATAGGGTTCGGATATGTCACATTACGGCAATCTATGTTCGGAACCAAGTTGGTATTGAGATTGTAAAATAAAACTGTTACAAACACCACTCATGGTATGCCACATTTTAGGTTTCTATGCCTTCGTGCTGGTTGCAGGACTTGCGACAAAGAAAATGCAACAACTAGGATGTCAGATGCGAAAACTACACACTTTTGATCCAACCTCGTGCCCAGAATGCGCCTTGACCACTTTATTCGCGACAACTAGGGCAACTCCGGTAACCTCAATTAGATTACTCCCATAGTTGCCTCTGCCAACTGCTAGTAACTGTCTACTACCAAGCCAAGTCAGTGAAGATCTTCCGGAATCATCGAGCCGACCTTCCGGCGTTGCCGCCTGCCCGTCTGTTCCGGGCAGAAAATCAAGCCAACAGGGCTTACTTCGGCTTATTTGAGGCACCTATTGGCAACTAAGTGGACTGGCCACTTAATCGTCCACTTATTTGCTAACGGGCAATAGGATCCCTGCTGGGTATCTACTTGGGATACTCAAAGTCTTATGAACAAGATATAGCTACAAGATAGGGCAGTCTGATAAGTCTAGTTTCTTGGCAGGTGCCTCGATGGAACCGAATTCCAACTAGGCTATTCTGGGCACTCAACATCATGCTATAATGTATCTCGGACTATAAGAACCGCTCATTTACCCACGGGTGCAAAATGTTCTTCCTAAAGCTCGACACCCATGTCGCTTTTACACCCTGCTACCAGTATATCGTCCAAACGAATAATTCGCCAAGCCAAACAGTTTATGCCGTGCAATATGCCGGGCCACTATAGCATCAACCACGAAATACATCGTCTCCCTCAGCGTATTCGTCCCTCAGTGAACCTCGCCACCTCAAACATGGCGTGACATGGAGTCATCGACGAAGCGTACATTCATGCCCGCAGCCTGGTATGCGTCGCGTATGGCCTCTTCGAGAACATCTCTTCCGTGAACGAGCGGACCCCACGGCTTCGGCGCAATGTAGTCTGGCTGGAGCACAAGCCCATTTACAGCTGATGGATAGAATGACTGCGGCCGTCTCTGGCCAAGAGGGCGCGGTGGTAACGCCGCCAGGGCTCCGTAGCCACGGATACATCGCGTCCTTTTACCGCGTTGGGACGCCAACGACGTCCTTTTCCTCAATGGGTAGTTCTTGCATGAGAAGAGCCAAATTTCTGTCTAGAAAATTCTGAGCGTACGTGTTCGCCTGAATAACCCTTTTGTCAGACAGCAACGATGCAACAGTGTATCATGAAAGCTAGAGTCGACAAAGATGGCGTCCTTGTCGGGCGCCATCGCCCTCGAAGCTCAGAATGGATGCTCCCCCTTGACCAGTGTCGTTGAGCTTTCTGAAGAGCTTCAAGGCAGAGGTTTTGTCTGGAATGGCCATGCTGAGCCCCGGTGAGGCAAAAACTGGACCATCTCGTCGATGTGACCGACGACGAGTCAGCCAGCTTCCAGGAACAACGGGGCCTGTTCAACTCGCGCCTTGACAAAATCCACCAAGCATCTCGCAGGGTACTTGTCAAGTATTTGCCAAGAAGTACCCGGCCGTTTCGGTAATCAGTGCCGGATCGGGAGACGTAGGCAGGGATCGTCTCAATGTTGCCGCCAGACTTGATCTCTTCCCTGCCGAGTCCCGATCCGAGTCCCGGCTGCCAACCCCGACGCCTGGCCCGCGGAGATGTTCAAACACCGACCAGACTCTTCTACCATTTGGCCGGGTGGACTGCGTGGTGGGAAGGAGTATTCAAAGGGAAATTGGGCCGTTTCACCCTGGCATGCTTGCGAATGCAGGATCCATCAAGTCCTGCGCCCAAACCTCACTGCTGTTGTTGAGGACAAGCAAGGGTATTTGTGACGGCAATTTGTCCAGGATGCCTTGGATTGTCTTTACAAACGGAGCTTGCCACTTTGACAGACCATTTTGCGTTTGCAGCGTCGAGGGGGCGCCGCATACCGCGGAGCGATCAGAACATCGCCGGCCGCACCGTTGCAGGTCGCAAGCTCCAAATTGCTGAGTGAAATCCCTCTGGCATCTTGAATTGTGCAGCGGCGATACTCGCCACCAATATTGATAAGAAAGATTACGCCGCGGTTAGATGTCCACATGTGCTTGTGGTTGCTGTCCAAGTCGTCAACAAGACCATCGCAGTTGGTGTCGGCTAGTAAGACGACTCGAAACTCTGACTCTAGAGTAGCTTGGAAAAGGGAGACTATCCTCAAAAATTAAACTGTCGGGTTGCGCACTTTGCGACGCCTATATGCATTCATGTGGGAAACGTCTTTGTCATTAACAATGCTGTCAAGGTCATCACCCTATCTTAACTGAGCTTTGGAAGGTCTTTGTATCATAAATAGAGAAAGTAAACGATGCTCAGCTCCGGCAATTCATGGATCGTAGGAAACATCAATGCAGACCGGGATACATCCTTTTTACCGTAAGCGGAAGTATCTTTGAATAACTTACATGCAGTACCACGGTCCCGGATTATCGACTTTACAGCCATGAGCATATACTTCCTAAACAGGAAAGAAAACTGGCCAAGGCTTAATAATGCCGATGAATGCTAGTTTCGTGACACCGCCACAAAGGTGTTGGCAATACCAGTTTCACCGGGCCATGCAATAGAAGACGAGTGCTGCAGAATGTCTGGATTAGGGTATGGCAGAAAATATTTTAGGTTTAATATGCAACCAAATAGGTTTCTGAGAGAGACGTATCTCATTCAAACCAGACTAGTTTTGCTACAAGGCGAAAATGTACGGTTTCTCAAAAAGACCGTCCCACCCTACGCCTTTCTTGTTTACCCAAGTGCAAGATGTTTGCCAAATCTTTTCCAACACTCCAATGGCAATCAACGCTGAAGAAATGCCCACATGTCAACTGATTCATTTCAGTTCGCCTGTTATGAATCTCTTGCATGTCTCGTCACTCGGGTCCGTCACCACCCCCAGAACGACTAATAGCCAGATGGTGAACTTGCGAAGCTGCCCGCTCTCGTCAGAGGCCACGGTTTGCAAATTTGTTCGGAGCATTTCCACGTGGAACATACGGATATCAGAGCAGGAGGCGAGTGCATTGCATGCCATGCCATTGTCCCCAGATTCATATGTGCGACCGTCGAACACTGTTGAAATACAATATAGCACTATGGCTGATTTGAACGCTGATGTTAGGGCAAGCCAGATCCATCGCCGAGCCTTGGTCTGGCTAGAAGCCGGGCTTGCATGCCTCCTCGGCATCACCCATCAACAAACCGGGGAGAACGGTGTCATCGACCCATTGGTGCACAGAAAAGTCGCAAACTTTTTGCAACGTTGCTCCAGCGGCCGCAAACAGATGATTCTTCTTCTGCTCGGCGGCAGGGCCACATAACTGTGCCCTGAAGTAGTTGACGAGGATGACATGCCCCAGAAGCTCAGGAGGACATGGCACGCACGTCTAAAGCCCATCACGATATAGCGTAGGTAGCACCGGCAAGACGTCGAGCTGCTGGCGTGCTCGGCCAACATCGAGCGGCGGCGAGGTAGTCGCACCGAATACGTCGATGCTGCAATGCGCCAAACGTCCGAAAGTCAGCAAGCAGGGATAACGCGCATCAGATAAGGTCAATCGGGGGCTCACATGGTAAAATAGCGAAACAAATGGCAAAACTGTGCGTGGCTATGTATTAGCTCACCCAGCCCGCCGCGTAAGTTGGATATCGTCCAAGCTGCATCCACATGTTATCGCCAACAGGATGAAATGGATTGTTGTATCTGGAAATAGGACCAATCAGTCACTTGATGCTTCGCCAAAGCTTCTCAGAGTAGTGCTCACCTCGGCAAACAAAAACACCAAGACACAAGCGAAAATCTCGTCGCGAGCAAATCTGGACTCATGACGCGGTTATCTGCGCAATGGTGAAGTTAGCATAAGCCCTCCAACCGTCCAAGCATGCAAAGAATGGGAAGCTCGTTCGAGTCGGCAATCACACGGAGCACGCCACGTAGAGAAAAAATAACCTACAGCAGTCTATTGCTTCTATCAGATGTGTGGCACCTGCATCCTTGAAATGGGCCCGTGATACTCGGGTTACAGCTGACTGACCAACGGAGCGCCGTTGGGCCTTGGGCCTTTTGCTTCTTGGATCTGGTCTCCCCGGCGTAACCCATCGTAGAGGCTTGTGGTCATATCCGGGACATTGGACTCCTCTGTCCCGGCACTTGATGCATGCTGGACGTTCAAAGTCACAAACAAGCCGCCGTTTGCGACACTCCCAACATTGTTTAGTACCTGGTATTATAGTTGCGGCGGGACAAAACTGAGCAGACGTTTGTCTAGCAATCGAGATGTGTGTGACTAGGTGCTGCCAGCAAACAGATTATCAACGTCTAGGAAGCGCGTCTCTCGAGGCCGGGGTATAACAACGGTGATGATTTGTGGCGGAGTTTAAATGCGCCGCCTGACGCAAGAAGAACAGACTCATCTGCTTACTGGGTTAGCTATTAGGGCGCCTCGATGTCAGCGTCAACTTGCCAGTTAACCCAACATTGAATCACCCCTTCAGCCCTGTGGAGTCGCAATGAGGTGTCTGCGTAGATCGTAGATGGATCTCGGCATAATGTGCTATAAGAATCGTATTTTGTGAGAGGTTTTCTTAATTGTGGCTGGCTGCGTATCGTCACGCAAGGCTTTCCAGACCTGTCTGCCCTTCGCATCGACAGCGTGCTCCAGGCCAATTCCGATGTTTCTATAAGGAGAATAAAGGTGATGAACAGCTTTCGCCTCGCGTGCGAATAAATTATTCACACCCAGGCATTTTCTTAGCTCTGATTGGCCGATGCCGATAATGGCCCCTCATCTGCCTTCCCTCATCTTCATCTCAATTATCAACGTCAACTCCAACACCAGTCATGGCCACCGAGAAGAATAATTCGTTGCATCCCAACCTCATTCACAGGACAGCACAAGACCCCTGCCATGCGATGTTGCGGCCAGGAACCGTTGGGCTGCGCACCCCCATGCCCTACAGTGGTGGAGGCAAGTGTGTCCATCGCTTCGGTTTGTGATGTCTAATGTACTTAAATAGACTTGGATATCGTGGACCATCCCAATGCGATAACAAGTACGGCAGAAGCGAAGCGTCATAATGTTTCTGGGAGCCCAATATGGTCCGCCACCTTGAAGAACGTGAAGTGAACGGGGAGCGTGAAAATGCCGAAAATGCCGAGATCCCCAGTTTTTTCTTGCTTCAACATCTCGGCCCATTGCAAGCAGTCGACCTCCTGCCAGCACCACCAGCGGCAGCATGGGCCGAAGTCAGGGTTCATCTCGCCAACGGATTCCCCGGCCGGACTTGAAGAAGCGGCGTCCGCCAGTCGCTTGCATTCCATGCTACCGCCGAAAGGTGAAATGCGGGCGAGAAGTTCCCGTGTGTCGCCGCTGCGTCCAGAGTGGTCACGAGCACGAGTGCCATTACAGGAACAGCTCTCCTGCAAATTTACCGCAATCGTCTTTACCGCAGCCTGGAGATGCTGTTCCAGTAGCATTGCCGAGGCATGTTGAAGGTCCGCAGCCAGACGGGCGAGACCAGTCGGCGCAGGCATTCGCGCAAGAGACGAGCGGTCCTCCGCAGACAATCTCGTCCAGAGGCATGATACACTTCAAAGGTCGAGCAACATCAACTAGATTCTACGGCTTCAGCTACCACTTGAATCTCTACCAGCGGGTATAGGCATCCGATGATCCCATTTGCTGTCCGTGGCTAATCCGTTCAGTTTGCCCATCTGCCGCGATACATTTCTCAAGTGAAAGCCCAGTATCCTCTCATCAACCAGCTGCGCGATGACATCTTTGTCAAACTCAGTAGAAAGCCGGCGAGCGGTCACAATAATCAGGCGCAGGTTGATGTACAGAGCCTGGTGAATCTGGTTCCTCCACAAGAAGTGGTGGACGTCCTGGTACAAGCCTATCTTGACTATGTCGAGATCACCCATCGTGTTCTTCACATCCCATCTTTTTATCGTCAGTACAACCGCTACTGGGAGACTTCTGAAGAAACATCGGAAAATTTTCTAGTCCAGCTATGTCTCATAATGGCCATCGCATCGGCTACGCGACATGAGGCTGCCACGCTGGTCGCGAGCCCAGAACCCATTGAAATGGCAAAAAAATGGATTCAAGCCGCCGAAATCTGGCTAAATTCTCAGCACACTATCTCTGTGGAAAGTTTGCCCTCGTTACAAACTCAATGTCTACTGCTGATTGCCAGGAGGGCAAACTATATCCACGAGACAGGGCTCTGGGCGTCGACGGGGGCATTAATACGGTGGGCAATGGCAGCAGGGTATCACCGGGAAGTTGGGCCAGAGGCTCCAATCTCACCATTTCATCGTGAGATGCGGCGAAGGCTGTGGGCGACGATAACTGAGCTTGACTTGCTGGCCGCCATGGAGCGCGGAATGCCCCCTAGCATCCGACAGGATGAGTTTAATACGCAGGCACCAGCAAACGAAAGTGATGAAGTGTTGACTCCGTCAAGCACCCAAGAAGTGACGTCTCAGCCGCTTTGCACGTGGACGAACTCTTCGTTCCAGGTACTTCTACGACAATCATATACTACTCGATCTGAGATCTGTGCCATGGTAAACGGCTGCCAGAATAATAGCGAGATGGATCGAATCCTAGCCTTTGCGGATTCATTAACTCAGTCTTTGCAAAAAGTGCCAGGGTGGAGTAAGTCGCATGTAGGTACTCCAAAACACTCGGTGATGGTGCATTTGGAGACGTCACTGAGCATCATCTTGAACCAATATCTTCTGCTGGTCCATGTTCCTGCCGCCATTCAAACGCCGCCAACTGCCACCTCGGCAGTGTGCCGCCGAGCAAGGCTGGACACGGCCGTCGTGATTTTAAGTCAGTATCGCTCGCTTAACCAGCAACGGCTCGTTACAGAAACAGCTTGTCGAGTGGGACTCCTCTTCGCTGCAATGAACCTTTGCCATGAGCTATACCTTGGCTTTAATGACTCATGTAAGTAGACTGCGACTGATTTTCTGTTTTAATACTAAAATCCCATCAGCATCGAGTGTTATTTCATCCATGCCAGAACTCGTCGAGCCATTCATATCACTAGTGGAACACGCCTGGCGAATCGTGGAAAGGCGAGTCACGTCAACACTAGAAGGCGTAAGCGATTACTACGTTTTGTCCATGATCATCGGGCTAGTCAAGTCGCTGTATATTCCAACATCTTCGGCTACCTGGGCCAAAGATGTTGGCGAGAAAGTGGTACGTGTGAGCAGAGTCGTTCATGACGCCCTTCACAGATGTCCAACTACTTCAATGTGAGTCAACATGTCCTATTTGCGTAGCCCCGAAATAAGTGGCGGGATATTAACAGCTCACAGAAACCAGGCCAGTGAGCCAAACTCTACTGCAGCTCGTGACCACGACGCGGATTTCTTTCACACTCTTGTAATATACTTTCAGCACCCCTGATTCGCGTTGATTCCACCACTGACAATAGCCACAGATACCCGATGATATGGACTTTCTCCTACAGGATTTCAATTTTGGTTCCTTTGTAGAAGGACCCGACACTGAGGCGTCCCATGTTCCATTGTTTTCATGGAATGCGTGAAATTGTACGATACAACCCTTGTTACGCTTATACTATCATGCTAGCCTATCTACTACGACATGTTTAGATTGTATATCTATTATAGTTTACCACAATGGTGCCGTTTTCTCCCTAGTCTCACTATCCTACATTGTTCGTTGTATGGCCTCGCATTAGTCACATACAACGGCTTGTCCTCTCGACGTCGCATAATGGAGTAGCACACACACTCCTCGGCTTGCTTCGGGACAAAATTGGACATTATTTTGTCTTGAATGTACGTCATATGCTACGTGGTCCCGGAACTACCTTTGTCTAGGTGATACTGCATTGCATGTTTAAAGGGAGGGACTGCGGAATCTTGCTGAAGCTTGGCTTTGCTTCCTTAACACTCCGGCGAGGTACGGTACATGATTAAATATCAGTATTTGACCCCAGCAAGCAAAATGCAATTCCAATGGTGCCTGTTATAGTTGAACCTTGTATACCTCTTGGTTGTACGTACCCTGTATTTCAAACGTTGACAAGCATGCGTTTTTCAAGCGTTATTCCTTTCGTCCTCTTGACTTTAGAGTCAGCGCAACAGATCAACTTGTTCGCGGTGAGCATGGTTACACACGTCAAGACAATTAGCCCATCGATGAACAGCCTTTATTTAAGGCTGTTCTTTACGGCGACGACGGCTATAAATTTGGTGTTGAAAGGGGTCCATGTGTCAACTTGAAAGGCCAGTAATATGATTCCAATCAACCTGTCGAGAACTTGTTACAGAAAATCAGACTAATGCTAAAATTCCAGCCCTAGTTTCGACGGGATCGAGGTTGGATTGGACGATGCCTGCGTCCTTTACAAGTTCTTTTATGGCCTAAAGCTAATAGGAATCAGAGATGGGAACCGCTATACCGAGTTCAAATCATTTCCTCATGGGCAACACAACATCACGAATAGAGTGTTCAAGTCTATATATTGCCCTATACCAGAACGGGAACCCGGGTAGCAGATGCCAGATGGAGAGGCCGATGTTTGTCAAAGAAATTAAAAGAGCCCTAGACAATGCAAAGACAGTTGTCGTACTAGTTATACGTATTTGGGTAGACTCTGTCGTCTCTAGGTCCCTGCGGTAGATGAGACGCGGGACGACTCGCCCCGCCTTCGAGACAAGTGCGCCTGTTACATATCTGAATACATGTTTTAGCCCCTTTTCATTCAAATACTCAGATTCAATTCATGCGTTAGACCGTTCGTAGCAGAACCCCTAGAGCCCTTCACCCGTCGGCGAGTCACGGGTTGCGACAGCGGCCGCGTGAAATACAGTCTATATAGGAAGCGATTCCGAGAACATTCATCATAATAGGGTAGCAGTAACCGGGTGACATGACCTGAACCCAGTCCCTTGGTGCAGACTATCTGCAGGAGAAGCGAATCATGAGAGGCGAAATATCCGTCAAGCTATTCCTGCCAATCTTCCTACTTCTCCATCCACCCCAACTCGAGTCCCGCCCTTGCGCCAATAATTGATAGTTCCTCTCGTTGCTCATTAGTCATTTCGCAATACTCTGAAGAAATAGGCAGAACAATGCGACGCAAACAAGTATAGCGCGACAAGGATGGACTCGCCAGCTCCAGTTTTACCGCGTGTATAATAGAGTCATCGTCATCCCACTCCCATTCCTCATGGTCATTCAGGTCTGCCGTTAGCTCAAGCTCCTCAAGGCCCAAAGGAAGCGCACTCAAGAGTTTCGAAGCCGGTGATTCCGAAAACCCCATCAAGAAGACCCACGGAAGACGTAATTTCCTAAGTTTACCCAGACGGGACATTCCATCCAGCGATCCCTGGAATTCCAGCAGAGGAGGGTCGTAATCCCCGACGGATATCCTGGGACGTGTGATTGCACCAATAGTCAAGTCGGTGAGCGTATCGGCAACTTCGTTCAACGCTACAGCTGCCGTGTCGAGGTCAAGCACGTCCTTGCTAACCTCCTCGTCAAGATCGGGCTGATAAGACCAGTGCCAATGCAGCCTCTGGAGACCCTTTAGAACCGAGAGCACGGGGCCGATGCGTGATTCGCGCAGCCGGTAAATGTCTAGTGACACGATGGATGAGGCGGCTGGCGGATGCGAACAAGGCCAGGCGAACTCGACCGGGCTGTCAATAGATACGGATAGGTTCTGGATTCTCGGGAGGTAAAACAGGGCAAGAACATCGGCCGCGTTACACACGTCGATGTGGTGCCATTCTTTGGTCCTAAACTCGGACTTGACAGAGCGTAGGTCTTCATATGCAGGCAAGTTGTACGTGTTTGGCGGCCCGCAAAGAGCGCATTGAAATATCCCTCCCCAGAGTCGGCTTCGAACAGTGAAGTTGGGCCCAAGGCGAAGGGACGTTAAATTAGGCACCATGGCGAGAAGCAGTGCCACGATGGCGTCGACGCTGCCAGAGTGCAACTCGTCTATCCAAAGCTTGGTAAATGGTACTCTGGTTGATTCGATGACCTCGGTTGCCTTGCTGAGCAGATGAGCGTCGAGGGGGGGTACAGGCGGCTCCCTGACTTCGGGCCTGTCTTTGAACCCATTTCCCACTAGGCGTAGGTTGCGGATGTAGCCAGACAGCTCGCGTCGGTCGAGAAGGCTTTGGAGTAGGAGGATAACAGGCGGCGTGCGTCGCCAAGTCCAGCTTACCTCAACCGTCGAGTAGACCAGAGGCAGGGCTAGGGCGCGGATGGATTTGTTGACGCGACTCATGGAGAGCAAGTCGTTCAAGGATAGCAATTCCAAGAGAGACAGTAGCAGCTCACTCGGCCAATGCTTGAGCGGCGGGACGGCCATCTTTTTGAATCGCCTCTGGAGAGAGGCGGATGGCGATGCCTGACTCGGTCGGGCTCTGCGTCGCGAGAGACAAGGTCCCCGGGCAGCGGGCGATGGCTTACCTTTTCGTGGGGGATAAGGAAGTGCGCACGGCGAGTTGGATTCAAGGGCCGTCGAGAAGGTGGAGGTGGTCAAGTCTATATAGGTTCACGGATATTGTCCCTGGTTCAAGCAGATGACCCGCATTGATTGCATGACACGAGTTGCCAAGGCTAACCCTTTCGGGGCCTAGTCTGTCCCAGCTTTTACATGTATGCAACAACTGCCGGCTGGGGCTATGCCGAACCGTGGCACGAGCCGACGCCCAAAAGGAACTGGGCAGTCAGACAGGGTTTATTAGAGTTCATTTTGACTGTTTCACACATTACCCCAGGTCAAGGTAAGTGGGCTGGGCACGTATGTATGTACCCGTCCGCGACTCGGAGTCTGGTCGTTGACATAAAAGTGGACGAGCCACTTGCATGCGTGCAGGCGGATATACCCGGAATTAGCAAGGAGGACTTGACTCCACATGCGCACGCGGCCTCTGGCCACGAATTGCGCCGGGCTGGCCAATCCACCATTGGCAATTACACGCTAGAACCTTTCTAGAATTGCTCCAGTCACTCGTGGTCCATGTCTGTAAATAATTGCAGTGCCTCACAACAAAGAGATTGTATTGCCAAGGCAAACTATGGTTCAAAGCGCAAATATAGCGAGTATTCTAGACCAACATGCGAATTCCTTGCATAGAGAAACCAAGACCCAAGTCCATCTATACCAGGTACGCGCGCCGGACACAAGCTGACCGTTGCGCTTGGAAGCGACAGCGTTGCTCGCTTCTTCAAGGCCTCTTTGGTGGCTTGGGCTTGCGAGTCGGCTTGGGCTTGACAGGCTTGCTACCGCCACCTTGGTTGTCTGTACTTTCACCAGGGTTAGTATCCGTATTGCCATCCCCCGGGGGTGACAAAGGGTTGAAAGGCGGTCCACCGTTGCTTCCACCCGGGTTGGTCTTCGGCTTCGGCTTCGGCTTGCCACCCGGAGGCGACAAAGGGTTGAAAGGCGGTCCACCGTCGCTTCCACCCGGGTTGGTATTCGGCCTTGGAGGAGGGGGCAAAGGGTTGGGAGGTGGCAGGTCCGGCCGTGTCGGCGCCGGCGTGAGCTTCTTGTTTTTGATCAAGGTCTTGTAGTCAAATGATTCCCTGTCAGGATTCGCGGCCTTATCCGCGTCAACCCTGCCTTTATTCAGTACGTAGATGCCGTTTACAAACTTGTCGCAGCCC
This sequence comes from Metarhizium brunneum, assembly GCF_013426205.1. Classification (NCBI taxonomy): domain Eukaryota; kingdom Fungi; phylum Ascomycota; class Sordariomycetes; order Hypocreales; family Clavicipitaceae; genus Metarhizium; species Metarhizium brunneum. Next base: position 286,761 of record NC_089428.1, read on the forward strand.
CATTGTTCCTGGACGTTCAGTTAGTACTTTGCTGAGGGTAGTTGACTTTTTTGGAGACATGTAGACATGTACATACGCCGTTGCCACAGGGGGCCAGGATACCAGGTTCCTCCTGGCCATCGGCATTCTTCTGGGAGGAAATTGCGACAATCTTTGTACCTTCACCAGGTTGCAACTTTTCAGAACGGACATGGGACTCGTACCAGGTGTGAAAGGCTATTACCTCACCACACCTTCCTCCATTCTTGTGGGCCCTGCCTTCATTCTCGTCTTCGCACACCTTCAGGTCGCCTTGGACCTGGGATTCTCGATCATAAGGTTTGTTTGGGCCTTTTGCTGAGGACCCAAAGATGAGTTCGTTGCCAACAAGGAGGGTCGTCATGACATTTGGAACCTTTTTGTCAAGGCCATTGGCTTCAGCGCTTTTCTGCATCTCGATGAAAGCATCCGTAGCAATATCGTATAGCTGGCTATCCGAAATCTCTGGCTTCTCATCAAATTTGAGGTGACTGGTGTAGACGATTGAACCTTGGTGTGTGTACAGGTCACGGTCAAGCTTGATTTGAAGACCATCCTCTGGGATTTCCGGCTCCGCTTTTAGCTGCCATTTCTTTCCTCCTTGCGCTGTCAAGACTTGACTAAAAGACAACAGTATAGTGAGGTAGAACCACAGGAAACCCGTGATCTTGGGCAACTCCATGGCTTCAGAGTTTCATACAAGACTCTCTGTTATTGTTGTTGTTGTTGTTGTTGTTTTTTGCAGAAGAAGAAAAAGAGAATGCTAAAACAAAGACGCAGTTAGTATATATTTGGAGACGGCCCCGGATGGTTACGCTGAGACTTACAAAGGTTTCTGGCCGGAAGCCTGTGTAAACTGTTTTTGAATGCTTTGTAAGGAGCGTCGTAACTTGGCTACCTAAAGACCAGAGTTTGCTTTTCGAGATTGGACCGGCGGAAATGAGACTCTAAATACTCAATAATAACGGAAGTTGATTCTTCTTCATTCCGGAACGTGTCCGACAACGGCTGCGGATTCCGCCTGGGATTCTTCAGCTGCATTGTTGCGGGAACTTGCGGCTCAGCCTCATGCGATTTTCCCAATGCCCGGCAATGGAAGATGGTAGCTTCAGCTACATGTGCGTCCATGGCCTTGGTATGATGGCTGCTCCATGACTCCAATACTTGCCGGAAACTTGGCTGTGCAACTCCGAGGAAAGAGCTAGGTGGCCGAGAACGCGTACATGCGCATGAATGCTAATTTGTGGTTTGGGCAACATGACTATGGTCAATAGACTCGACGACTAGTGAGTATTGGACATCAAGGCTCATCCATCAGATGACGTGCAAATGCCGTCCCATATCAAGCCATGGCAATCTTGGGGTGTCGTTTAGTCAGGGTCTCGTATTATGCTCGGCAGTTGGGACGACCGGCAATATGGTCACGCCATTTTTCGCATCGAGTCAAATGATACGGAGACGACTTGGAAGACATTCATGACATCTTTTTTTTTTTTTTGTTGAAAAAACAACGTTCGGCAATCTGCGAGTCCAGGATGAGAAGCTGGGAGCATTATTCGTGGACCTGGAGTCTAATCCACAATGCAATATACCAGCTTGAGACTCTTTATGCCGGCAATTGCGCGGCCCCAGCTACCGCGATAAATTATCAATATCTTCCATGTTTAGCTGCGCATTGGCTTGCGGAGACTCATTTCTCTGGGAAAGCTGTATGGGAGAAGAGTCTCCGCAAGCCAGTGCGCAGCTAAAGAGATCAAGAGGGGCACCGGAGTTTTACATACATATGTAATGATCCCCCACATGGCTATATGAACCAAACGTTAAATGCTGCCGGGCAAAAGTCGGAGGCCAGTCGAGTTGCATGGTGAGACACAGCCACGAAAACTCCGGCCGTTTGTTTCTGATTGATTCATGACTCGATACCCCAAGACATTCCCTCTTGGCATTCATGCCGTCCAGCCCGCAAACATCGTTATACTGGCGACCTCAACGACGCCTGATTCGAATCATGCAAGTGACGAACCCGACAACGGCGCCATGGGAAGTTGATGCGCGCCCGACGCAGACGAGGTGCTCTCACAGGCATCATGGCTTTTGGCATCAGACCACGCGGCAACATGAGGTTGCTGATGCTTGGGCAGGACTTGTGTAGCTTGGACTGGTATTTATATCCAGGCTTGTCGCCTCACCAAAGCAATCAGTATCCAACACGGACAACTCTACACTCCTTTCACAACACTCTCGTTACTTGCACATCCGCCTTGCGGACCAACTGCTATCCGCCATGATCAGCATGATGCTCTGGACAGCACTGTCCTTGTCTGCCGCAACTGCGCACGGCGCTGTTGTGCCCCGACAAGCCGGTGACTTTGACTTGGCTGGAGTCATCCTGCAATCCAGCCAGGTTCAGCGTCATCTCACGAGCACCAAGAGGTTCATGGGCAAGGAGTTTCCTTACTCAGAGGGCCCCATGGAGGCTTCGAAAGCCGCCCTGGGGGACAAATTCAAGGACGACTATGAGCACTTTGTGGAATCCGAGCGCAAATGCTTGTACATTCGCAACTCCTTCATCAAAGAGGCAACACAATCCTTCTTCGATGTCGTCCCCAATGTCGATGCTCCCGACACCATCACCGAGGAGGAGGAAGAAACGGGATCAGTCACCGAATCAAAGGCCATTGTCGACACGCAGAGGATCGGATGGAACAAGGAAGAGTCGACAGAAATCGGCGGCTCCGCCACGGTGGGCATACAGTCGGGAATCAGCGCCTTCTCCGTCTCTCTCTCGGCCACCATCTACGGCAACCAGCGCACGACGGGAGGCCAATACGGCGAGGCCTCGAAGCAGACTGAATACACAGTCACGGAAACCAAGAACTGGAAATGCCCCAAGAACAGCATCTGCAGACACGTCACCTGGACGTATACCAGGACCCTCAGGGGCAAATGCATCACCACGCCCTACTACGACGCGCAGTGCGCCAACAGCAAGCACTCCAAGGCCAAGTTCAGTCTCGCGCTCTTCGGCAAGTGCACGCCCTCGGTCAGGGCAGGCGACCAATTCTACACCTACAGCGACAATGCGTTTGGTGACTTTGACGGAGATCTCAACACCAAGATTCCCGGCTACGGCCCCGACAACCAGGGCATCAAGATGCCCAAGCCCGACGTCATCGCGTCGCACAAGTTCGCCGACGACGAGTGCACCTTCACCTACGTGCTGCGCGACAAGAGCGGAAGCCCCGTCCGCGCCAGAGGAAACCTCATCGAGAAGGACAGCAGCCCCCTGTCGGCACAGCCCAAGGTGACCAAGGTCCCCAAGGCAGTCAAGTGGATCAAGGGTCAAAAGGACCAGAGCGTGTGCGAGCTCGAGGGCGGCTGGTACTGGATGCCCGGCAACCAGTGGTACATTTCTCCCAAGGACGGGAATACCGCCAAGAAGTGGGCGCGCCGTGCAGAGCTGCCCGATCCCGTCGACCTCGAGAAGAACTGCCCGGAGAATGGCCAGGCCAAGTCCAAGAGAGACCTGCCGCCGGCCAACGACCTCAGCGACGTTCCCGCCAACGACCTTGTCCAGATTGAGATTACCCAGGACGACATGCCTGCGTTCCTCGCTGAGCTGGAGCAGAGTCAGAGCGAGGGCTTCGTGGCCAACACCATTGACGACAAGGCACAGCCCGTCCGCCGTGAGGGTTGGGGTTATCCCCCGGGCCGCAATTTCGAGCACTGCTTGGACCAGAATATTAAGCAGAATGGCAAAGCCTAAGTCGGTGCGGGGAACAGTCACGGTTGTTGAGCCATCCTGGTGGTGTGGTGGTTTGTTTCACCCGGGGGCATCTTCCGAGAGGGCCTTGTCTGTGAATTTGACTAGTTGTCGCTACGAAATAGTTGGCCATGTCTCGTTAGTGGGGTGCTTTTGACTTTTGTCTTTGCTATTTAGTTGTTGAATATAGATTATCATTGTGTTGCGGCTTTTTGCTGCGTCCGCTTGCATTCGAGGTGATTCTGTGACTGATTTGACCATGTTGACAAGAAATAAAAGTATATATAACTGGTAGTAAGCATAATAACTAGCAGTAAGCATATATAACTAGTAGCAAGCATATATAACTAGTAGCAAGCATATACAACTAGCAGTAAGCATATACAACTAGTAGTAAGCATATATAACTAGTAGCAAGCATATATGACTAGTAGCAAGCATATACAACTAGTAGCAAGTATTATTACCTTTAATATTCCGCGCACAAAACTGTCTATCCCGTCATTCGCCAGTGAGGTTCTAACCAACATTTCTATATTCCCGCCAGCACCAAAACGCCGGGTTGACCCTTGAATGGCGACGTAAAGAATCAAATACCTTAGCCCCCCGGGCCCCTGAGCAGCGGTTGGAAAGCAACGCATGCGACTATACCTTTGCGAGCAATGCCGAATTCTGCCACCAGCGAGCAACGGCCGACACGACCGTCCCAGCTAGCATCACCACACCACTGAAAACAGCAGCGTGTGTAAAGTTGCCGCCTGATTCGAGCAACGCCCCGGTAATGGGCGTTCCGGCCAAGGCGGCAACACCCAGCATGGCCATGGCCATTCCGAGATACGTCCCCATCTGGTTGGGCTGCGGCGTCACCTGCGCAAAGCACGGAGACATTAACGATATGATGCCTCCAGAAAAGAAGCCGTACAAGACGGCAAAGACGATGACGCCGGCGTTGGACGACACGGCCGGCCAGCACAGCAGCAAAATGCCGCTGCATGTTCCCTCCACCACCAAGGTGTTGTACCGGCCGATTCTGTCCGCGACGACGCCCGGCAACGACCTCCCAAACACAGACGCCGCGTTCAAGATGGAGAGCATGTACGAGGCCAGGTTGTCGCTCATGCCTTGCCGCTGCGCAAACTGCGGCAGGTAGAAGAAGGGCGTGAAAAGGCCGAGCGTCATGAGAAAGAGGCCCGCGACGACGAGCGCATACGGAACCCGCGCAAAGGCCGACGGTAGGAGGATGCTCCCGCGGCGAGGGGGCAGCCGCTCCTTGACTGTGAGGACGGCGACTGCCATCATGGCCAGAATCACGAATCCCACGACGCGCACCGACCACGCGAAGCCGAGCGACTTGATGGTCCGGCTGAGCATGATGGGAAACACGACGCCCCCGAGGGAGGATCCGGTGACGGTGATGCCGAGCGCAGTCGCGCGGCGTTTGTGGAAGTAGTGGCTGACGCAGGTCATGGCTGGCGCGAAGAGCATGCCTGAAGACAGACCTCCCAGGATGCCCTGGGCCAGCATGAACTGATAGTACTGGGTGCACAGCGAGGTCATCATGACGGCGACTACCATGATGAGCGCCGGGAGCGGCATCACCTATTCCGGTCAGTGGTCAGTGGTATGGGCCAAAGTCGGGGGGATATGCAAATGTACTTACTTTGGCGCCGTAGCGGTCGAACAGTGGTCCTCCAACGACGCCGCCGGCATACAGAAAGAAGAGCTGGACGGATCCGATCCACGATATCGTCGACTGGGTTTCGTGGGAAAGCATGTGTTGGGAATAGTAATCCTGGTATATGCTGCGTCAGGATAGCCGTTAGCATTGATATTCAAGTACCGAGCCATGGATGACGGGGCAATCATACCCGTATGCATTCGAGTATCCAAATGTCGAAAACGAGACGCAAAAGCCTCCTGCGACCACCAACCACGCTCTGGTGCCTCCTTCGGGCCAGTCTGCAGGAGGCTTGGGCTCTTCGAGGTCAGATGGCATGTCCATGCTGCAGCTAGCGTGGGATGTTTGTGCAGTAGAGTCAGTCATTGGTAATAGGACGTGGGAAAAAATAGAAAACGTGTCCCAATGCATCTGAAATTTCTAATTATTCACACCTTTTATATCGTGTACTCGTATGGTGGGACTTGTCGGCACATTGATAATAAGCCGAGTGCTCGGCCTTTTCTGCAAGCCATGGTTGGTTGACTGCCGGTAGTCCAGTCCCACTTATTCGGCAATTGTCCAACTTGTGCCAGACACGCACACCGAGGCTCGGAGCAACTTGGCAGAATGACGTGGATTTTGTAAGCGGGCAGGTAATTTCCAAGACTGGAGACCTGGTTGGCCGTTGAGGGTCGAGGGCTCATATTGACAGCCGCTCGTTTTGACATGACCAAGAACGGAGACGCTTCACAACATATACACAAATTCACAATCAAAACGATATTCCCGGCAAAGGTTGGTCTTGCATTCGTATCCTTGCTGTTGCGCCAAAAGTGATAGCAAGACAAGTATTTTTACCCCTTTCATGCCTTGTGACACAGTCTTTGGGGGGTTTGGCATTTCTCATCTGCCATCTTGCATGCTATATGTGACAAGACTTGAGCCTTTGATTATCATGACTCGATTCATCTAGTTACAGACAGTCTTTAGTATAAAAGGTCTTTGGTTTTCTTCAGAGCCCAGTTGACCAAAGAGCTCTCTTTATACAAGAAGTCGGTGAGGTCTTCTGCCCTAGGTCCCCTGGTCGTAGACCTCGAGTAACCGTGTGTCGCTATGGACTTGTGAAGGCGAGATGCAGATATAGAATTCATCTTGGCCATGTTAAACACAACAGACGCCCAAGAAACCGAGGCAACTTGATGGATGGCGTTGAATAAGAATGCAGACCCTGCAATGCTAGGGCTATCCATTCTTCATCCGTCATGTGGGCCGAGAGCAAAGTAGTCGTTGAACAACGTTGCTCTGGTATCTTGGTAGCAAACGCCATGAGACGAGTCAACACAGACATGACGCTTTAGCTGGAAAGAGGCAACGATTGATATCGCGTCTGACCTTGTACCCGTAGTGCAAAAAGGTGCAGCAATTGCAGCCCTTGGCCCGGTTAGTGTCTCCTGCTGGGTGGCTGGTTAGGCCAAGCGCCGGGGAACTCTATCAAGCGCTCCACGTTCCCATGTATTAGCATAATTTATGGTTAATGTATACATACATGTACAGCCAAATATAGACTAGCGAGACTAAACGATTAGGCAAAGCCCTGACCGTCTGCTGGTCGACTTGACAAGACATTTGGTCAAAACCCAAAAAGTCCACACACCATGGGCATGTATAAATTCTTTCCGCCCCAATATCCATAGCTGATTTTATTCCTCCAGGAATACACCGCAGCTCAATATCTCCGCTTCCATACACGCAGCTTCACTGCTCCTTCTGCAACATGGCTACAATAAGCATACCAGCTGCTATTTCCCCCACCATACGCGATCTTGTTCCCTATCTCGTCACCTTGACAGCCTGGATGTATCGCCAAGACATCATTTCTCACCTCCTCCCGGTATCCTCACGCCTGAGGTGGCCGCCATGTCGCCTGCCGCTGTTGTTATATCTGGCGCTGCGTTTCAGCCTCCTGCTGCCGTCGTCATGCGTGAGCAACTACTGCAGTCCGGAGACATGGCTGGAGAGCCTGGTCGAGGCTGTGTTTCCTGGTTTTTTCCGGATTCACGATGTCTTCTTCGAGGCGTAAGTGCGTAACCCGCCATATGGAATGATGATTACTATTTCTAGCTCACGCGATTCGACTGACACGACTCGATACTGCAGGGGTTATGAATACTTTATACCTTTTTGGGTTTTTTTTCGGTCCTCTGCTTTCCGCCGATATTTGCCGTTCATGTTGTCAGATCTCTCCAGCAGCCCTCGGGCCAAAGGTGGGTGTACTTTTGCGATGGTTTCCTTGTCAAGGCCGTCGCCCCGTTCCTGAGGCAGATAGGGGCGCTTGCGTTTGCATGCTGCGACCACCTGATGATGCCGTTCGCTGTTTATTCTGCCGGCGTCGGCTCTGCCTGGGAACAGTACGTGGCGGACGGTGTTCGCCTATCAAAAGGTGTATACTAAGATGCTATGATGTAGTATGTTGTAGGCCCGGTGGCCAGACACCTAATTTGGGGAAATACTCGACTTTTTGCCGCCCGCTTTGGTGTGAAGGGGAACAATTTCTAGGCTCCAAGGAGCAGAGCAATCAGAACATGGCGGCTAGGGTTGAGTAGGGATAAGGCAAAGTTGAACGAGCACATGTGCACATCAAGTTGTTGAGGACGTATTAAAGTATTATGAGCCTATTTGGCGAATATAAGCTTCTTATGTTTTTATTCCTGAATAGGTATAAATGTTTACTTAGCACCGATAGAGACACTCCGCACGAAAGCAAGCACATCATCCATGGTCATGCTACGTCGGCCCGATACACGCCAGGTTCAAGGTGAGCAACGACAAGGACAAGAGAATAAACACGGCACATTACTATTACCCAGAGCCCCTTGGTGGCAGACATATCTGGTATTCTAAGGAATCAAGCATCTTGCGGACATACTCCTGGCCCGGGTGCGTGGTGCACATGGAGCACATGTGGTTTGAAACGTCAATTTCCTTCCGCACGGCTGCTTGGACTGCAGATGAGCTGTTGGTGATTTTCAAAGCCACATAACGCTGGTTCTTCCATGGCCACCTGTTCTAAATTGAATACCTTGCGGCCATCGGTGGTGCCGCATATCATGTGTCCCTGGACTGTTGTTTGTCTGAGGAAGAGTGACGAGACTGGTTTCCATTCTTTGTTCGGATAATGGGCCAGCCGGAAAATATGAAAACCCGACTAGCCGTACGCCGGTCCAGCGACAGACACATCGTGTCTTCCAGCTGTCCATTAAAATATCCCGACCTCGATGCTGTACCAGGGTTAGGGTTGTTCGGATCCGACAAGCCGTGGCTTCGGACAAGGCTTGCCTTGGCTGCCTCGAGGCGATTTGACATGAATAGAGGGGTCTGGCCCCCACGCTACATCTGCCAAGCAGGAACCACGCGCTTGCCAGTGAATAATGAACCAGAATTGATTCGACCAGACAGCTGATAATGGCCGGAACCTGGCGCTGGGAGTACGAATCAGCTCCGCGACAGCTGACGTGATAATGCCAAGGTTTCTACGAAGCGCACATGTGCAGACAGCGTTTGCCCCCGCAGCCCGCGGCACCTTCTTCCTCCAGATCAATTGATGTCTCTTCACTTGCCTGCATCAAGGGCAGCTTCGCTGAATGTATTCGCCTCCATGGCGGCCCACGAGTCCAAGGCCCAGCATCTCGGCGCGCAGACGGTGTTGCCTCGCAGCAGCCGTGAGGAAGCCATGATCAACGCCCAGTCCAGCGACGCCTCTCGCGACGAGAAGCCGCAGAGAGACAGGTACGCTCACACACGACCCCAGAGTCCATCCATCCAGATCAGATTACTAAATCTCTGGTGTGCGCCAGCCTGGCCCAAGGAAGCGTCGTCCTGGACCCCGCCGCCGAACGCAGGCTGCGCCTCAAAATCGACCTCTTCATCGTCCCGACAGTCTCGCTGCTGTACCTGTTCTGCTTCATCGACCGCGCCAACCTAGGTGCGTGACAAGATGAGAAGGGGGGGCACAAGTCCATCATCCATGCCAGCTTGGCCTGCTCACCGCTGACGCCGCGCCGTCTCCAGGAAATGCCAAAATCGCCGGGCTGGACAGGGACCTCGGCATGCGCGGCTACGACTACAACCGCCTCATCAGCGTCTTCTACGTGTCGTACATCCTCTTCGAGATCCCCGGCACGCTGTGCTGCAAGTGGCTCGGCCCGGGCTGGTTCCTGCCGCTGAGCGTGGTCCTCTTCGGCGTCGCGTCCGTGTGCAACGCCTTTGTCACGACGGTGCCCCAGGCCATGGGCGTGCGCTTCCTCCTCGGCGTCTTCGAGGCCGGCATGATGCCCGGCATCGCCTACTACCTCTCGCGCTGGTACCGCCGCGCCGAGCTGGCCTTTCGCCTGTCGCTGTACATCGTCATGGCGCCCCTAGCCGGCGCCTTTGGGGGCCTGCTGGCCTCGGCCATCCTGACCCTCGACCACGTCGGAGGCCTGCGCGCCTGGCGCATGATCTTTGCCGTCGAGGGTGTTGTTACCGTCGGCCTCGGCCTGCTCGCCCTCGCCACGCTGACGGGCAGCCCGCTGTCGGCGCGGTGGCTGTCGCGGGAGGAGAAGGCGCTGGCCGTCGCGCGCGTCGAGTCGGAGCGCATGGGCGCCGCCATGCTCGACGCCATCGACGGCGTCAAGCTGCGCCGCGGCGTGGCCTGCCCCGTGACGCTCGCCACGGCCCTCGTCTTCCTCCTGAACAACGTCACCGTGCAGAGCCTCGCCTTCTTTGCGCCCACCATTGTGCAGACCATCTACGGCGGCGCGACCGTCGTGCGGCAGCAGCTGTACACGGTGCCTCCCTACGTTGTCGGCGGCTTCTTCACCGTCCTGCTCCCCCTGATGAGCTGGCGCGTCGATCGGCGTCTCGTCTTTTGTGTGCTGTCGGCGCCTCTCGTCATGGTCGGCTACTGCGTCTTCCTGGGCACGAGCGACGCGACGGCGCGGTACGCCGCCACGTTTCTCATCGCCTCGTCGGCCTTTGCCTTTGGCCCCCTGACGAATGCCCATGTTTCGGCCAACATCGTCAGCGATACCGCCCGGAGTGCGGCGATTGGGCTCAACGTCATGTGCGGCAATGTGGGCGGCTTGATTGCCGCATGGGCCTTTCTCCCCTGGGATGCGCCGGATTATCATGTTGGCAACGGGCTCAACCTGGCGACGGCGAGCATGACGCTCGTTGCCAGTGCGCTGATGTGGGCGTGGATGAAGAGGGATAACCGCAAGCGAGAAGGGCGCAACGTCGAGGCCGAGTTGAGCGCGTTGACGTCCAAGCAAGTCGAGGATCTGGACTGGAAGCATCCCGCATTCAGGTGGAAGACTTGATCGAGTCTGTGAAATCGCCTGTCTTGTGATGGGCCTGGATTATCAATTCACATAATAAAGACTACTGGTCAGAGCCCTTGTCTAGGCACACAAAGTAATCCTTCTATGATATCCGTAACAATGACTCGATTTCTGCATCCTAAAACTTGCCAACTCTCAACCAAAAGAGGCCCTACATAAAGGAGTGGCCGAACCTCAAAAAAGGGGCACTCAACGTCAAAAACAGAGCTACTGTCTTCCCAGCAGCGCTTCAATGTTGTCCTACTCACACGGCGCTATTCCACAAATACCACGAAAACATCCGTCCAAGAGCCCCCGCAGCAGCCCAGTGATCACCATCAAGAGCGCACATAGTACACGTCGTAGTCGCGGTCCACAGCAACGCGACCATCCGCAACATCCGCATCGCTGTACGCCGGAAACGCAATCAAGCCACGCCTATTGTCCACGGCAGCAAAGGTCGTAAAGCCAGCCGCGTCATAGCCAGAAGTAAACGTGAAGTCGCCGAGGTTCTGGGCGCCGCCGCTGTTGCGAGAGGCCCCCGGGCCGCGGACGACAAACGTGACGTCCGTCTTGGCAGCGACGTGCGTGTCCACGAGGAAGCGCCAGGTGCAGAGGCTGTCGTCTTGCGCGCACGCACGCCGCGCCTCTTGGACGGTCCATCTGGGCACGGGGGCTGGGTTGAACTGGGCGGCGAATTCGGCCGAGGTCTCGAGGACTTGGTCTGGCTGGATGGTGTGGGCGGGCATTGCTGCGGCGGAGGAGGCGAGGCCGGCGAGAATGCTGGTGGGCTTCATTTTCCGCAGTGGTCGTGGCGAGATGTGAGGTTTGAGGATATGAGTAGCTGAGATGTTTTTTGGTCGTGGTGGTGTAGGGGGTAGGGCTTTTCTCGTCTTATATGTATTTCTTGTATACTCGTATTGCAAACGTCACATACTTGCAGCCGTGGATCGTCTTTTTGTTGGATTGCCCGTCGTGTCGGCGGTGTCAGCCTTCAAGGCCAAGGGAGCTCGTACGGAGCACTTTGGGCACATCTTCTTCGGACGTGATTCTTCTTCGGACATGGTCGAAACTGGGCAACGCCGTTGATTGCCTTCTCTACTAGCCGTCGATACGACGGTGGACAGAGTAACAAGCAAACTGAGCGGGCGGCCTTGATTTGGCAACATGGAATTCTTTGAATGCTACCTAGGTCGATTTGAACGTTGCTGTCAGCAGTAGAGGGATCGGGTAATAGCCGTCCGAAGCGACGGAGCTTGTATTGCCCGCGTGGCAAGGCGTCCGTCATCATGTGCTGCTGACTGCAGGCGCGTGCTATATTCGAAGACTGGGAACAATGGCTTTTTTGCGGCACATGTAGCAATTTGCTTGCGGCATCGCCAAAGGTCATGGCCCTGATTGGGACTCGAGACTTGAGAATGGCCACTTGTTCTACAATGGACCATTATACATGCCACTCCTTTGTTCCTTCCATTTCGTATTTTTTATGCGTGGTGTACGGCCGATGGTCGAGATCGGAGCCCTTTCCCGGCCCGCGGCGTTTACCTTTTACATGAAAACACCACCTGGATTGTTCAGGAGGCATGATCTCCGCCATGATTTGCTTCCTTGAGGAGGCGCCACATTCACTCCATTGGTATTGCTGCTTTTCTGTCATTTTTCATCAACCATTTTCTCGCGGGTTTTTCCAAACGGAGGAAAATGCGCTCCCTAGGTGATAAAGGGCCCATCGTGGCGTTGGCGTTTTGGCGGCACGCTCACAACAGTGTGCCATTTCAAAAGTCCCATCTTGACCTGCGGTAGTTTAGTCCATGGTACATGAGGATAAACTAGGACCAGCTGAGCTACATTGGCGCGATGGAATGTAGAGCTCTGTGCATATTACCTCTTTGCTCATCGGGAACTACCCTACACTACCGCGGTATACAGCACAAACAAATAACTTGATACAAGCACGAGCCGCATCATTGTTTCTTTTAAATGAAGAAACGGGCTCATGCTGCTCAATGCATGTGCTCAAGTCAAAAAGACGCCTTGTCCTTTGCAAACATGGCAATCCAAGAGGTATGCCCACCAAGTTCCTAATTCCACCCCGATACATCTACCCATTATTCAACCCCCAGGAGTCTCAGTTCAGGCGAATCCCGCCCCTCCACTCAACAACAAACGTCGCACACTCGGTCCAAACAGTACAACGCCTCTATTATATGAACGTGTCTTATATCGGTGCGACGTCGGTGCCGCCCGCTCCTCGAAGCGGCATGTGCAACACCTCCTCCCCAACTCGGGTCTTAATGCCATGGGTTCGTGTTTCGATATGCGCGGAGTCTCCTATTCCCCCAAGAAGACAACCAGACGGGTTGGGTTGCCAGGCCGTCCGCCCTGCAGTGCCATCTCGCAACTGAGACGTGCTGCGTCGTTTTAGACTTTGGAACCCGGGGAACCAAGGTGTCGAGGGCCCATGCTGCTTCGCCTCCCGTGTTTCGCGGCGCGTCCAATAACCGACACCGTCGCGAGACACGGCCACATCGGGCGGGCGGTCCCTCTGCGCGGCGGCGTGGGAAGAGCGGGAGAATCAGTGTTTTTCCGTTTCCGTCTTGACGCAGTGTTCTGTCTGAATAGTCCCGTCAATCGTGCGTGAGACGGCGCCACGGCGCTTGAGTCTTGTAGTCGCGCACGCGTAGGATACAGACTTGGATGCTCGTGCCTTGGGGGAAATTGTCTTGGGCCGTTTTGCCTACTATGCAGCCGACTTGGCAGCAGGCTTGTCCCGCTGGCTGTAGAGACAGGTAGGAGTGTCGATGGGTTGACAACGTGTCGTGAATGGTTCAGATGCCGAGGGCGCTGGTGAAGAGTGTAAAGGAGATGAAGGATGCGGGCTATTCACCTGCTCATCTGGCTGAGTCTGTCTGTTATTGGCCCATTAGTTGGAAAGAGGGATGTATCTGTGCTTGAACCTCCATCAGGGAACTTGGACGTCTTTCGTGTTGGTGACTGACTATCTGATGTGCGGATTGAGCTGAAGCCATCTATTTACATCACGACTTGGTTGACACCTGTACTCCGTAAGGTATTCGCATAGGCCAATGTCGAATCCAGGTCCAGCAAACCTCTATGCCTATCGTCGTGGCCTTACCCTGCTGTCATAGTCCAAATGCTTATAGCCCTCTGACCTACCACTACCTGGATACTAGCGCCTCGGTCAAGATACATAGACGGACCACGTTAGGGCAGAATGCTAGAAGAATACCATGTAGATACTGCAATTAGTACCCTAATGCCATGATAGGAATATAAACCATGATGCTCCTTATTTCCGCAATGTTGGCAGCCGAGTTGGCGTTGAGACTCCAGTCGGAATATCTTGGCAAGAACTCAACTCTTCAGATAGTTCCTAATGAATGCTGACTTTTTGATCCAGCCGTTCACAACTTCGTCCCCGGATGGACCGTAACTATTCTTTACCTCTTGAATGCCCTCCAACACTAGGACCTATAGTCAATCCTTGCCCACCCAAAGACGCGCTTTCGCACAAATTGTACCACTTATCCATAATGTGATGGCTCCGAGAGGCTTTTCTTATTTCTGTAGACGAATGGCCTTTCACAGCCTAAGCTAACGCACCCTCCGGCATCGAGTTTCAGCTCCTGTATCTTTTCATAACTATGATCTAGCCACCTGGTATACCTTTGGTTCCCTAACAACCATCAACAAGTATCCCTGCATGCCAAAAAACCAACAGTTCCAGACAGAAGAGTATACTGCTGGAGTTTTCCAAATTCTTGAAGTTAGCAGCAGTTAGGTGAGCGGCAGAGCAGCCCTCGCAGTGATGTGACTATCCAGCGTGGCCATTAGCCAGAGACTACAGCCTAGAGACGACCGACGTATCCATTCGACCCAATCCAACGACCTTGGCTTAGGGGTATAAGCAGATGGCCTTCTCAATTGCCCTCTGTGTTCTGAATCAATTCACCGGGCTCCCTTGTCGGATAATAAATGTATTGACGGCGCGGGTAGGCGTGGAAACGGCGATATTGCCCGACTAGTTCCTGCTCACGACCACACAGGAGGTCAATTCCAAGCATAAGAACTAGAAAATCGACCAAAGAACTGCCAGATAATTTAGTGCGCTCTTGAATGGCAGCCAGGTCGGCGAGTGCAAGTATGCCAGCAGAAACCGCCCGTGTCTTAGGGTAGGTGTGAAGGCTGGATATCCTGTGTCAGAGTGTCAACGCTGGAGAGCGCTTAGAATCCCGCAAACTTACCATTCTGTAACTCACATATTGAGTTGCCTTTTTAGAATATTAATGCCCCCAAGTTCAGCTAGGAGCTGGAGTTTTGGAGAATCGGTATATAGCTAGCCGGCAGACATTAGTCGAAGCGTTCCCGGCGATCTTGATTGACGAAGCCAGATACTAGGTACCTCATTTTCTCCTCATGTCCCGTTTTTGCTTTCAAAAGGTTATTAGCAGACGGCTTTTCAGGATCTGGCGGTTGGCAACGAGCACTGCGGCCAGACTTCTTGATGTCCTGCTGCTGGAGTTGAGCTTGAGATGAAATGTGGCAAGACCTGCATTTTGCGCGCCTTGAGCCGAATTCGCAAGCTCATCTGGGGTACATACTAGTCGGTAATGTTCCTCGTCGTTGCGTCAAATTGTCAGATTGTGCCTATCGGAGGATGCGACCCGGGCGGCCTGTCATGCAGCGCCATGATTATACGACACCATGGTCAACATATTATTTTAATATTGCAAGTTTCATGCGCCAATCACGTTCCAGGAGTTCAAATTTGTGGCTTTCACTGCAGCATGTGTCCCAGCAGGAAGGTGAGAACTGTGTTTGAGATTTGGGGGCGCCACTTTGCGCCTTGAAATGTCCGTACCAACAAAAAGCGAGCATAGTCCCGTCGGTCCTAGCACTCAATATTGGGGGACTAATATAAGCATCATTAAAATATTGGTGGAAAGAGAAAACACCTGTCAAAAATGATAGTCTGGTTCAATAATAGCCAAGGCCTGCCAATATCTGGCACAGCCCGTAAGCAAGTTGTGACGAAAAGGACCGACAAGACCCCAACTCGGACTTGTTGGGTCGAAGAGCAGGCTCACGATCTGGGCATCACCTGCTGGGATGTAGGCATCTGAACTCACAGGTGCATCAAGATCAACGCGGAAGCATGAGCCACACCACGATAGCTCAGGTTCAGCAGGCCAACGTCTGTGGCGTAACAACTAGCAGCCGGGAAGCGGGATGGATGGCAATGGGCGGGGGAGCCGGGAGTGTGGGAGCGACAATACATACAATGGCTCCTACATCGCACCCCAAGTACCAACTTGTTTGAGATCTTCTCAACTAACACGACAGGGACACGTCAGAGGTTGCCAAGCCGTTTCAATAGGTTCCAGAGGCGTTCGAAGCAGTCGCCGCCGGTAGAACTTGGCGTCTGCTCTGGACTCGATAATCTAGTAGCGGCAAGCCGCGGAGACGGCGCAGTCGAAATCTGACAGGTTGGCATGGTGCCTGGATGCAAGAAGCTGAAGCGGCGTCGCGAACCAGTTGAAGAACTGCCTGTCGCTTTGCCTAGATTCCCAACGCACGCTCGGACGCATCGCAGGATCAAGCCGTCGATCTCGGACTGCAGGCGCTAGGAGCAGCATATGTGCCAGTGCTCTGCACACTGTCGAGGTTGTTGGAGTGGGAACCCGCCGTAGCGATCCCAGCCGAGCGTAGTAATATTTTAAACTGGCAAGCGTCTGGTCCGGTCTAGAGACTCCGTACTATTGGAACGGGTCCTTTTGCAGCCGCGGCTGTCAAGGGAGGCGACGCCGAGATGCGCCATCGTCATCTTTACGGGTCCCTGGACCCCTTCTCCTCCTTCTCTGATGGTTGCGAGTCTATTTTTTATTGCAGCGAGCTGGACAACTCCGAGGTTGATAGTTGTGCGAAAAAGATCAGTCCCTTGGCACCAGTGTGAGCCACTCTCCAGGAAGCTTTGCCTCGTATGGAATGATGCGAGGGGCCGTCTCCATCTTTGGCGTTTGTGATAGTTGACAGATTTGGCTGCAGCTGACGACAGGCTTGGGAAAGCTTGGTCGTTTCTAAAATCGTCCAGGGCATTTTAGCGTCGTCAACCGACTTCTCCTTGATACACTTGTCCATCCAAGGGGTAGCCGATACCCACGCAGGCAATGGGTTTATGTCATGTACAAAGTTGTGCCTTGCGGACAGTGGCCGAGGAGAGAGAATCGCCAAGTCGGGTAGGTAACTCGATTCCTGTTCCTAAGACGGCATAACCATTCCCATTTTGTGGAATCGCTTAATAAACAATGCAGCGGATGGCGTCTGCCCATGATTGCGACGTCGGCCACGGAGAGGAAAACCGCGGTGACGACATAGCCCACATGTGCGGCTACGATTAAGTGCTAGGTTCATGAAGAATCCCGGGGCACGACAACTACCAAATATGATCTAAAGAGGGGTTTGTGTTGCAACCAAAAAAGTCAGTCCCAAGTAGGAAATGCAGCTGATCGCACTCGGCACACGAGATCAGATGGAGCGAGGGAGGGGACTGCATTGGGTTATGACGTTGTACCACGAACCGAAGCACCAGTCGGGCTCGAGAACAGGATGCGTCCCCAAAGGAAGCTAGTATCGAGCCGGGGGAGAGGGGCCGGCTTTCAATGTGTGGTTGATTTGGTGCTAGAGGAGAGCTAGGTACAGTAGATGGTTAGCATTTGTCTATCACAAATCAACTCTAGGCCGCACTGCAGGGGCCAGACCAAGGCGCCAGACCAGTGATTCAAGATGGGCTATATAATGTGCGGTGCTGAGGTGAGGGCATGCGATATCATGTATGGCGCAGCGCGTATATGTTTTCACGGATGCTGGGTCCAAGATATGACGAAAGGGAGGGGGGGGGTAAGGTGATGGCTCAAGGTCTAGTTAGCGCGATACCGACCGCGAACAGACGTTCAAGATACGATTCGTACCTGCGCACACGGAGGCTAAAAACAAAGCAAAGCTTGGCATAGATGGATGGGGGAATATCGCGCGCAAACAAGATGGTAGTCGTCGATTGTGGCGTCTCGTTATGACTTGTGCTGATGCAGGGTGAGCACCGGTCCCCCATCAGCGTGGATGATCACAGGTAGTTTCGAATCGCTCCAGGCTACGGAGTAGAGTCCGGTGTGTTTGAACATTGATGCAACAATGCCACCCCGCTGCTGTGTGTTCGTTATTGTAATGCTTCCACGTTGAGGATCAATGGGTAGTCGCTACCTACCTGGCGATAATCACAGGCTCCATCCACGGCGCTCGGGGTTGTGGAGCGATCAGTGTCCAGGGGAGACTTCAAAACATGGGAATGTCAAAAGTCGATCTTTGATTAGCAAAACCGCATCCCGGTAGCTCGTGCTTGTAGGGTTGCACTTTGCTGGACCAACCAACGATGGATCATCAAGCTCAGCAGCTAGCGTCGCTGTCTCGGCCCAGCTGGGAACAGTCGACCCCTACTCCGTACTGTTGCATCATGTTGATGAGGGCAGGGCGTCTGATGGTGCTCGAGAAGGACGGCCGCGGCCCTGCTCCATACTCCGTACTCCGTATCCCTACGCAAATCGCAAAATGCTGTCGCTTGTGGGGGACGGTTTGGGATCGATTTAGAGCAGCGGAAGCCAGCCAGAGTGGAGTTGGCGCTGGCGCCTGTGACGCCTTATGCCTGACAAGGCAGGAGGGAAAGGCCTGTCTGACCGACTGGTCGTATTTCATCTTTGCTGCTCACATGTCACTTGTAATACCGGACGTATGCTGCCTGCTGCATCTCTCCAACGTCGAGTGCTAATTTCGGAGTTCAGGTTGCTTGGGAAGCCAGCTTCGCCTCACCGTGGTTCATGCGGCAGGAACCACCAATACCAACTGCCAGTTCCAACTGCCAGTTGCCAGTTGCCAGCTGCCCGTTGACCTGACCGCGCTTCTCCATGTCCGCTTCGTGTACCATCTGCCACTCAATTGCACGTGCCCGCCAGGCATCACCCATCAACTAGCCGTCACCTGCGCGCCCGCGCCCCCCAGTCAATCTTGCAGCAGCTCAGTTGGAGCACACCAAAATGGCGTCGCCCCAAATCAACCAAGTTCGATTCGAGTGCTCCCTTGACTTCAACTCTTGGCTTGGGCTAGGCCAATCCCATCAACCACGGCATGTCGTCCTACGTGCTACATGCTCCATACTCCGGCATTAGGTCTCGACAAGCTCTTGTTGCTGCCACCCGAACTCTTGGTCCGTGGCACCAGCACGAACCATGGCAATGGTTCTCCATGGCGTTCCACTGCTGCACCGTGCGCCCAGTGGCTTTTTGCCTTGCCGAGCTGGCCAGCCTAGCCCGGCGTCGCTTATTATTTAGTGCTTGCGTTGCAGTCACCATGTCCTGTCCTGTCCTGTCCTGTCAAGGGAGACGCTGATATGTCACCCAATGGAAACCGTTTCGCTAGCCTTGACCTTCGGAGTTTTCGCGCCACCAATCAGACTGCTCGAATACCTCTTCTCTCGTCCCTCGATGGCATGGACGATGAACAGTGACGGAAAGTGGCGAGATCGGGACATAGCTCCAGCCGCCCACTCTGAAGCCAGAGTGGCAGAAGCATCAAGCCATCAGTTCAGACGACGGAGGAGCTACTGAGACCTCACTGTGTGCGGGCTAACTACTACATGGAGCTTGCTGCCGTGAATCGAATCTGCATTGGAGTGGCTAGCTGGCGGACGGCCGCAACTCGAGTCTCTTTCCATGTCTAGGCCCGGAATATGCAGACACCCCAGATAGCGGCCAAAGGGCTGGACTGGCTGCCAATGCCAATGCTATATTGGACCTCGATGCTTCAAGAGGCTGATTGACTGGCTGCAAATGGATTCGTTTTTTTTTGCTGTTTGAAACAATGGGAGTGGGCGCGGGTACGGACCATGTATGCCATGTTCCACACGACCGTTTGTTCTTTCTTTTCCCATCATCTCCCCTGCCTTGGGGACTTGCAGCAGCAGCAGCACGACGGCAAGGCTTGTCATGACTTCTCAACGAACATGGCGTGCCTTGCGTCAACTTGAACCACTGACGAGAATGCAGATGTGCGGAGAAGGGCCGTGCTCGATGCCTGGTCCCTTTATATTTTCTTTGTGCTCGCCGCGTATCTTGATATCTCTGCCTAGTGTGCGGCAATGGGGTGCACTTATGCGTGTCTGCTCCGTTCATGTGCAGGAAATCTTTGTCACATTTCCACACACCCGGGACCAAGCTGTCACGCCAACTCGCAGACCCTACAGCATGCGATCTGACGAAGGGAAAAAAAGGTTGAGCTAAACTCTGACGAGTAGCCGACTGTGCAGTGAGTTCCATCTGGGCCGTGCGTACAGACGGAGAAGTTCAGTCACCAGTGACAGCTAGTAGCTGCCACCGTGTCGAGTTAGCAGCGCAAGAGACTCGGTAATATGATGCACGGATGTGGCGCCTTCACCTACAGACGCCCTGATTACATTCGCCTTCAACGAAAATTTCTGTATCGGACGCGGACCGGTTTTGCAGTAACTGAACACGGGCCAAACTGCGCATCAACATGTCAGCCACTCATCAAAACTTCGTCGATAGAGCGCAATTTGCCACACCGGACGGTGGACCTTTGTATAAATGAAGGAACAGAATTTTTTTTTCATTTACAAGCCTCGTGACTCGACCATTCTATTACTTTTGTAAACAGGTTGCCACTTGCCTGGAGCGGGGGTCGTCTGCCGAGCATCGGCACCGCGTCCGAGTTCGGTGCTGAATACTCCGAGCAAGTGATTTCGATTACTCGACGGGCAAAACCTTGGCGCAATATCGTAATGTCGGCGTGGTGAGGAGTGTGACGGGCAAGCGGATTTGTGCCGAAATAGGACCCATCTGGTCGACGTCGACAATGCGCACAGAGCGACGTTGCAACACTCTGAAACAAATGAAACCGTCTCTCGTCTTGTCGAATTACTGCTAGTATCTCATGGCAGAATCAACCGGCTTCCAGATGTACGTCCCGCTCCCCGCACTCACTATTGGTGCACATGGATGGATGCGACGAATCGCGGTCGAAGCAAACCGCCTTAATCACGGGCAGATCCCTGCGCCCGGATTAGTTAATACTCAGGTTGCTCAATTTCGCATCTAGAAACGAAGTAGGCAGCAAGACTGGGCTAGCGGTTCGCGGTGCAGTTTGCCGCCGCCGTCGTCACCGTTGCATCCCATTGCAAGTCATGCGTTTGGACCCTGCGGGAAGACAAAAAAAACCACCAGTTTGCGTGTATGGAGAAGCGCCCCGATGAATGACGGGGCAGGAACACACGCGGGACCACGAGACACAACGGCCGTGCCGTGTTGCGACAGGAAATTTCGTTGTAGACGGTCCCGCGCAAGATATCCCCAACCCATCTTTTTTATTTGGCGGAGGGAGAAACCGTGTTTCACCTACACTGCCCCGTATCAAAACACCGCTCGTGTGCACAATGCAAAACGATCGGATGTATAAGCCAGGATGTCTTCTGTTGACTGTTCCCCCCTCCTCTTTGTTCCTCCTGTCATCATGATGCCCACATACGCCCCTTGGTAGTATTAGTACTAGCAGTGCTGGACGAACGGATTTGTCTTTTCCTTGGCCCGGCTGGGGCCGTCCTGCCGTGCGCACGAGCACTGGGTCAGCGACCCAGGCTCCATCAGGGGCTCAAACTGCGTTTTCTGCAGTTTTACAAGATCCAAGTAGCAGAATGTCCAACGTGGTGAGCACTCGTGAAAATACCAACACCAATGAGAGACTTTCCTCACGCAGCATCGGCCTTGTCAATTATGAGCCACGCGACCAGGGGACCAGAACATCTGGGGGCTACTATGGCCTCGTCCGATTGTGTTGCTGCCTTTGTACTCCGTACCTCCTGATCGGCTAACGGCCACGGTACTCCATACAGCGTCTCAGACATCGGCTGATGGCGGAAGAGTGCCACTATGGCGTGGCAACGAAACGGCATGCAAGGCTATGAGGAGGCGGTAACGTAGGTGTGACAGCGGATTCGATGCCTAGACATTTGGGCGTACTCCGTAGATGCTCCTTTTGAGTGTATCTTTGTCTAGGGCTAGCTAGTATCTGTGATCGGACGCTGTAAAGCTGCACATGACAAGCCCAAGGGCAGATGCTGGCAAGACGGGAGCGGGACAATGGTAGATGCCCATGTCCTTGAGCGGGCAGAACGGGACAAGCTTGAGAATTCCTCCGCATGGCGTTTCAGGCTTTCGCACATATTGTCATGCCAAAGCTGCGAATCGGTTTGCTAGTCCGGGCCAAGGCAAGATCGCAAGATCCAGACGCAAGGCCTCCTCCAACCAACTAGTACAAGTCTGTAGGCCAGCCTGCTGATGAGCAACGAGAAATCATGCTAACACGACCCTAGGAAGTGTACCAATTAGGACGCATGTGCCTGTTATACTCCGTAAAGTGACTACTATAAATGTGACGATAGGAAAAAACCTGGGGAAAGTAATTTGCTGCTGATTGTGTTGGTTGGCACTGGGCAGAATATGCCAGAGCGGCGGGGAAAGCCAATCAATCAGTTTTCGCCGGGATTGTACTCTGTATGCGCATACGAGTAGTAAACTCTAGAAAATATGAGCTGTCTCTCTGCCACGCTGGGCTGTGCTCTGTTGGTTGCTCCGTAGGCTTTTATCACAACCGCCACACGCCCACACCCCATCGAACGGCATTCTATTGGCTCAAATGAGCCAGGACGGGACTATCATCATCTGTTTGTAATGTTTAGGCCTATCTTCAAATTGCGAACTGTGCGGCTTGTGCGAGGTTAGAAGGGGACGAGCATTGTCATGGGGAGAAACATATAGACTTTGGGCCAAAGGGAAAAAACATAGGACACTCACAAGTAATGAAAATCTTCAATCCTGCCATGGCGCAGGGACGGTTGAGCTCGATGACGATGACGTTGCGATGGGTAGAGATGATGATACTACTACTACCGAGTACGGAGTACCACGGCCAATGATGCAACTCTCCAAGAAGCCAACTTCTGCTGCAATGGCCCACCTGTACTCCGTACCCGCCAATTTAGTTTGCACGGCTCGTCATGTTGGTGATACGGAGTACTATGCCATGAAAGAAAGGGTACCTGGCTACGGACGGATGACCAGGTAGCCGGGTATGTCCAGGTTTTACCAGAACATCGGTTTCCGTAGGCCAATGACGGCTACCGGAAGGCCTCCTTCAATTCTCCAGAAACCCGGGACGGCTTCAGCTGGAGGGCTTTGGACAACCTTTGCTTTGATTGGACTCCCGCGAGTCCCGTCAAATATCGGTCTCCCAGGGCCCTGGTCGGAGTGTCGCTGTGGCTTTGTGCTTAAGCCACACCCTGGCCACCAACCCGCTGCTACCCCTGGGCCCTGGCACTCGCAGGTCATCTCGTTTTGTTCATGTTGATGACGGTGTTGTTGGATGTTGGTGTCGGAACTGCGGGACTGTGGCAAGTGGCACTCCTCCAACATGTCTGCTACAGCCGCATCCCACTTCCGTCAGGTTGAGCCAACTTGAGAAGCTCCTCGTTCTCGAGTTGCTAGCCTTGCTCTTCCCTGCTGGTCATCTTGTCTCCTGTGCGTGGGAGCTCTTGGTTTCCCCACAAACCAAGCTTGATACCCCGCAGTCAATGGTGGAAGTGATGAAGCTTTTGATGACGATGCACGATTGCCTTGTTGCCCACGCGCGAGAGCAATACTGCCGCAGTTGACATCCTGTGATTTCTAGTTCATGCAGGGTAGTACCTACATTTGCAATATTTGAAACGACCGGGACGAGTCACCAATGTCCTCATCTCCAACCCTAGTTGGGCTCTGACCTACTCCGTACTGACTCCCCAGGTCCAACCGCAAAATGGCTCCTCGTTGGTACTTCTGTCACATCTCGCCTGCATGCTGACCTGAATCGCGATCAATTTCAGCATTTTGGGAACCAGGTTATGGGTTCTTCAGCAGACCATGTGGCCTTTGCTTCAACTCGGTTCAGTGGCCAGCCAAACCCACGGCGCGAGCGGTCGGGGCACGTCCATCGATCGTCACAATAATATCCCGACTTCAAATTCCTTTATAAGCTCCGAAATTAACGCCGACGGAATGACATGTCTCTTCTATTTTCCTGGTAGCCAACAAAAACAAGGCCAATATTAAATCGACGACTACATGGAATAAGGGAATGACGCCTGTGTACTTCGATTGGCTCAATGAGACAAGTTCGCTCCCAAAAGTCTGGTTATGGTTGTCCGGAACCTGGGTGCCTGCTCCCCGGACGGAGGCGCATGACTCTAATCCTGGGGGATTGCCCTGCTGCCCACCTGCCACCCTATCGGAAATCTCCAAGTCATACTGTCGAGCCTTGAAGCAGCAGAATCCTGAATGCATGAGGTAGCGTGCCCGAGTGGCGTGGGTTGTTAGCAGTCGGGCCCATCGCCAATGATAACTCTATGGAAAACGATTTGAAATACCCAACCCGAAAGAGCTAGGCTAGGTGACTTCTTCATGCGAGGAATCATGACACCAATTTTTCCTGGCAAAGCTGATGCTGAGTGGACGGAAATTCTTCGTGCCATAGTGGCTGCTGTGTTGTTTCCAAGTAAGCGATGTGTCATATTTGGCTGCTGGGGATTATTCCTGCACCTGCTTGGTCCACCCTCCAACCGGACTCACAGGATTCTCAACCTCTCGCCCAGGTTTATAGTGGTTGAACTGAATGTTCTCTTCCCGACCTGCCCTGAGATTATGTATATAAAAGTCTTCTCCAAAAGGCATTTTGTTCTCCTCTTTCGGGACACACCACTGCCATGGTTAGTCCTGGAACTATCAGGAGCACTGTCATGGCTGTTTTGTTACCTTGCACGCCAATTCACAGGGTGCTCTGTACTTCTGTTGCTCCAGCTCCCAGCCATACCGGCACGTCCCGTGACAGGGACAGGACGCGGCATCCAAATTACCAAGATTTTGGTTCTGAACCGACAACTATTTCAGAGACTAGCAACTGGCGGTGGTCTTGTAATACTAGTACAACATTTTGGTCTCTCGTGGATTAGCTCCATAGGCCATTTGCTCGGGTGCTCGGGGTGGACCAGACCGAGATACTACGGCCGTAGAGTTGGTAGTAGTTGTGAATGTGAGGGCAACATGGGCGACGCTCCCGTTTGCATTCGTCAGTGCAACTGTCCATTGCCCTTGCTGTACGGAGTAGTCCGTAGTGTAGGGCTATTGGCGCCAGTTCCTTTTCGACTCCATTAAAAGAATGGAGAAAATGGCCCTAGACGTGTTGCAGTCGACAGTGTCTGTGCTTGAAGTGATGAACCAAGCAGGAAACAAAAAGAGAAATAGGATTCAAGGCTCCAGAGTATTGGCCGCTCGAAGGTTCAGAACGGACAATGCCTTGCCCAGTAAGACACCAAGGCGATCCTTCTTACTCCGTATGCGTCTCGACTCTCCTTTGACAGATATCTACAACATTGGCCAGGCTTGGCAATTTAGATGTTATGAGCCGAGGAAGGACTCTACATGACGACCACGAAGTAGCCATGATAGTCGAAAGGTTCTAAAGTCATAACAGATCCAGACCTGGTCCGGCTGAGTACCGTCAGATCTCAAAATCGGGACTCCCAACGGACTTAGGGTACTATGATGTGCAGTCGTAGTGACAAAGCTGCGAGCCTATGCCGGCGGTGGTGTACAGGGTGT
Source organism: Metarhizium brunneum (assembly GCF_013426205.1). Classification (NCBI taxonomy): domain Eukaryota; kingdom Fungi; phylum Ascomycota; class Sordariomycetes; order Hypocreales; family Clavicipitaceae; genus Metarhizium; species Metarhizium brunneum. The sequence continues at coordinate 312,330 of NC_089428.1, forward strand.
AGTGCGCCAAGCTGAGGCGCCATGGACTGATTCTGCCTGCAGTGCCAGCAGTTGCGTCTCATTGAATGATCCGAGATCCATGATCCCGGTTCCTCCAATCTGAAGTCTGTCACCAAGTGGCAGCTGGACCCCTGACGCCACCATCTTGAGGCTTTCTCTCCCTACTGCGAAATACTACTTCGTAGTACTACAAAAATCTGTATGCCATGGGTACGAATTGTTGCCATGGGCTTGCTCCAAACACCAACGGCCGGTCCGAGTTTCGCGTTTGTGGTCAAAATTGCGAAGTTGGACAGGTAGTAAAAACCCGCCTTGGCGGAGGCACCCCATGTTTTGCGCGAAGCCCTACCCCGTATTTGCCTATTTCGCTTAGCTCTCTGCTTGTGGTTGAATTTTTTTTCAGATCATCCCATGGCATTGCCTGTGACGATTCATTTGACCCAAGAGTATGCAACCCATGATCACAGGTCAACATTGTCATTGGCGATCAAGTGGAGCCGCGAAGGTGGCTTACAACTCTGCTGGTGTTTGGCTTGTGTTCCATGGCGGGCAGAGATCTCACCTGAGCTTGATTGAGAGAAGAGCTCTAGGCTGAAAGTAGTAGTAACAGGTTTCGGGGGGCTCGCCCCCTGCTAGCCGCCATGGCTTTACGGATCTGAGGTGGTTAAGTCTCCTCATGGTCGATTTGCCTGGAACTTGTGGTACTAGTAGGGAGGGAGATCTGAGGTTTTGGGCAGCCGCTCTGCTGGGCCCAGGTGCAGGGCCCTCCGATCATGCTGGATGACAATTTTTTTTCCCCTGCCAGCGAGCGCTTCTCAACAGTAAACCCATGACCATAACCCCAATGTGTCTTGTAAATTGCGCCAGAAACCGGCATGGTCGCTGGCGGCTTTCCTTGTAGTCAATATGAAATCCGGGCTTATAGCTAGCGAGCGAAAAGGTTGGCTTGGAAACCCGCGAATGACGTGGGCATAAATCTCCGAGAGGAACTAGTTTCGATGTGCCTGCCAATGCTGGACCCGGGCGATCATCAAGGAAGCCCACCAACACCGAAACATGACCTCTGCCTGTTCGGGCCGGGCAAGTAGAGACAGCATGGGTGAGCAGAATTGACGCAATTCCTCGTGTGCACATTATGTCTTCTCGAACCGAGAAGCGATTTAGTTGGAGTTTTGCAGAAGTGCTCTCAAATACACAAGAAACCTTGTCAATGCCACGAAATGGGCTGCATCGTTGAGAAACGCCGCCGAATATGCGACGGCATACCCAGAGGTTTGGCGTGATTTCCCTGCACAAAAAGCAGAGCATCAGTGACGAGATTGTACGACAGAGTCGATGCGTAAGTGGGACAAACATCAAGACCAGTTGAGACTCACATGAAGACACGAATAGTCTGAATGTATCGTAGCATTGTAGCCGGAGGGGCAATTTTGGTGTCAGAGGCGATGTTCCTTCCATTCTGCCTGTCCGACTGGCTCTTGATTCGAACAGTGGCAACTCGGTGGCCCGTACAACATGTTGCGTACCCCGTCCTCGGTCCATGTATGTATATGTAGCGAATGGCGCAGGCAGTGCCCCAAACCTGGTGATGGGTAGCAAGGCACTTTGGCCTGTTCAGCGCCGGATTTTGTGCCATAAAGGGAGGCAAGTCGGCTGCCCATCTCGCCGCCAACTCACTGGCCGGAGCGCTGATAACGCAACACAACAAATGCAGGACAATTTCGCATGGAAAGGCCAGACAGGAAGCCACAGTGGTTGACGGGCTCAGTTGATCAAGAGCCAAGAGTCGAGGGTGGGGACGTTTGCTTGATGGCTTGATGGCTTGATCAATTGATGGCTTGATGGGCCGGCGTCCCTGGCCTAGCGCTCTCGCGGGTCCGACCCTAGCCTAGCCGAACAGCCACCAGACGATTGAGGGCGGGCGGCATGCCGCCGGAGGGCAGGAGGGGACCAGGGCCGTCCTTGCTCAGCCGCAGCCAGTCCCGCAGAACGCGGCGACCAGGTTGCTCCGAGTACAGGCGGCGCGAGACTGCGTGGACAGGTACGTGGAGGTACGGGCAGGCATCACACACGCTTGCCTGCCCTGTCGACTTTGGGACGCCCTTTCCAAACAGAGTGGAGGTTGCGGTGGCCTCCAGATGAGACCGGGGCTAGGCCAGCGATGCGATGCGATGCGATGAGATGAAAGAGGAGCAGGCAAGCGGGTTGGCGGGCAAGAGGGCAGGCACTAGGGTCTGGCAGCTGCCTGCACCTGTCTACAGTCTGCGTGCAGCTGCACCGCAAGTGCCTCGGGCCCGTCCCTGAGGAGCGTGGGAGTGCCGAGCACCGTCGATGGCCTCGCCACTACTCCGTACATGTCGCATCGTCGGCCTGAATGAAGGACTAGACACAGTCCGTACTGATGCCATGGCTGGATTTACTCAAGACAATCGACCTGCATACGAGCCATTCAGGACCTGCGCAAGTGACTACCACGGGCATCATCGGAGGCTGAGGCCAGGAGGCCCAGGCAGGTCTGGCTTGGGACGTCTGTGCCCAAGATCAGCCCAGCTCCAACTCGACTAAAGATGCTGCCATGAACGTGCCACACCTTCGGTACAAGTGTGCAAGGTATGGCGCCAACAATTCGTCTGGTCTGGTACAGAGGATTGGCTCGAAAATTTTTGATTCATCAGCTAACTAGTCCTCCTGCAGTTAGGGGCTGCCAGCATGCCGCCTGCCGCCAAAGCCCTCATGTTGACAGGCATATCGCAACAAGCGCAGCATATACCGAGCAATCAACATGACTTCATTCAACAATGACCACCACCGACCAGAACCAACGTACCACCATTTCTGGCGAGATTAGATCGTTGCATGACCAGCTTGCCTCGCCCGCCTGCTACGGGTTGTGCGCCGTGTCCAGCCTCGTCGTACCCGCGCTGACGTGAATTTGCCGCACAGCCAACGCCGCGGGCCTAGACTTGGACATGTACACGTACCCGTTGGCTTGCCCACTCGTGTCCAAGGTCCAGTGGCTAATTTGCTTGCTACTCCATGTCTCATTGCATTGCGAAAGGCTTGCATATGCACCTTATATGCGTACCGAGTACTGGCAAGTACTAGTATGCATACATCGGCACTCCGCAGGTAGAAGACGCCAGCTCTGTCATGTTTAACAGCTGCTGTGCCAGCAAACCCACCTTCTACGAATGCCCTATCCCTGTCACAACAGCGGCCGCCGCCGTGGCTCCTTACCGATCGAGAACGGTTTGGGGCCGACGAAGCCAAAGGCCGCGTTGGCGGAGCGGGCAAGCGCCGAGCTGACTGCAACTATTGCTGAGCCATGCGATTATAGTGCTTGGTTGACTATGTATGTGTTCGCGCAACTCCGTAAAACACACCGGGTTGAATATCGAAGCGGTACCGAGCCTCCTGAGGTGACAGGTCGGAAGTAATAGCATGGCTTGTGGTCCCTCTGGAT